>NC_046657.1:46568500-46628748 GCF_010883055.1 Belonocnema kinseyi
GGCCGCGCACGACCATGCCATGGCGTGTAGAGCGCTGCGCTGCTGCTGGCTTACCTTCATTTGTTTTCCTAGCCGCATCAACGAGGACATGCGAACTCACTTCTTTCGGCAATCCGCTTTCCGTCCAAATTCCGTGCGTAGATATTAATAAAATATTAATGAACATAATTGATGTATAAAATATATACGTGTTCAATATATAAATTTTCAGAATAAGTTAACAAACTATTCTTTTCTCTTCTCCCTGTTTGTCACTGTCGTTCCCATATTGTGTTCCATATTTCAACATTTTGTCATATAAAATAACGAAATTCACTAAAATGGAAGTTCTTGGAGAACTCCTCAAAACTGATAATGTAGAAACAACTGTTTTCTACATTTTATCAAAAATGGAATTGAATGTCAAAAACATTGAAAGTGCAGATGTTGAGAGATTAAAAGCCTCTTTGAGAGCTCTCAAAAGTAGACGCTCTCAAAAATACAAAGCTGCGAGGAGGATCATGGATAAGTTTGAGACGAAAAATGCTGAATGGTTGAATTCCGAATTTTCAGTTTTATTGACCATGAAAACTGAGCGAGAACACCTAACATCTTTTCATCTGGGTCGTCCAAGCCTAGAATTTCATGAGAAATCTGATCGCTCAAAGCGGCGGGAATCTGCAAAAATCAGTACTGAACAGAAGCACGTTCCGGAGAAACTATTAATGGCTTCATGCTATGCAGCAAATCGAACTGATAAGAAAGATTTGTATACTGTTCTCAAGAAGGTTTCAGGAAACTTGGAGCAACCAAGAAAAGTTAGCAAATTGTTGGAGGCAGCGGAAATTCCAATAAAAAAAGGCTGCTGAAGAAGCTCTTACTTTCCTTCTCGATGATTCCCTAACTAAATCTGTGTACACAAATATACGGTTGGAAAGCAAAAACTGTGGTGCTGATATTTGGCCGTCGTACAATTTTGTTAGAGAAGTTAAGATGCAATGTAGACCACCCGAAGAAAACATTTCGATTTCGGAGAAAAAAGAAGAGGTAACTCTGCAGGCCTTGCTGAATCACACTTCCAGTAGGATTGTGGAATCGCAAAGGGAAGTCATAATCCAGCATATGCATAATTTGGGTAGTACGGAAATGGATCTTTCGTTGATGTGTTCGTGGGGTATGGATGGTAGTACTGGTCATTTACCTTACAAGCAATCTTTTAAATCAGCAGAAGACAATAAGAGTCTCAATGATGAAAGCTTGTTTGTAACTTCTCTCATCCCTTTAAGATTGTCCAATGCGGACAATGTTATTCTTTGGAATAACAGAGCGTCTCAATCGCCAAGATCTTGTCGCCCTGTTCAGATACTGCAAACTAAAGAAACCGAGAACATAATAAGAACATAATAATAGGAAAAAAATCCATGCAAACTTGCCCCATCTGTCATTCAACTCCTAAGTTCTTCAATGACCTGTCCAATAAGCTGAAGGACCTATTTCTACCAGACGTAAATTCGTTGATGTATGAACTCAGTCCATTGCATGCGTGGATCAGGATACTAGAATGTTGCTTGCACATTTCGTACAGGCTTCCTCTCAAGGTCTGGCAAGTAAGATCTCCTGCTCAAAAAGAAATATTTGCTCAGCGGAAAAAAAAGTTCAAGAGATTTTGTAGGAAAAGTTGGGATTCATAGTGGATAAACCAAAACCAGGAGGTTCTGGTACTACGAACGAGGGTAACACAGCTCGACTAGCTTTTGAAAATCATAAGCACAAGCGTGTTACCGGTAGGAATGCTTGGCGAAGAAGCTTCTGAAGCTCCCAACAAAGACTATAAGAATTACAGACAATTTCACAGCAGAAAACACGACCGCCAAGCTAATATGTATAATGTGCCTTATCGAGTAATGGATTCTTCCGATCCACTCATTTCTGCGATCAGTGTTCATTCGCAACTTCAGCAGAAGAAATTTTTACCCATTTCCGAAAATGTCAGAGTTTTACTCGCTGCGCCTCAAGTAAATGTGATACCAGAAGACGCAACATCCAGTTCCGATATAGCAGATCGAGAAGATGAAGATGCTGATCTTTCAGAAACTGAAATTCTGCTAGACGAAATTAAATTGAACGATGAAGAGGGAGATTGAACTCACGACAATTTGTAAGCGAAAACCATTTGAAAGTGTGAGAGGCAAGGGACTCACTTAAATCAAGCACCCCGAATAGTGAGGGGCAAGGGGACTCAATAGAATCAAGCACGTTTAGTTTTTCGAAATTTCGACTCCAGATTCGGAGTCAGAGCCTCCAAAAACCCTTAGATACCACTTTCTAAGTGAATCCAATAATTTTTTGAAATTATCGTCCGCCATATTGTATCAGCCATTTTGTTTTCGGAAATTCTGACATCAGATTCGCAATCAGCGCCCTCAAAGACACCTAGATACCACTTTCCAAGTATATCCAATAATTTTTCGTTTTGAATGTCCGCCATATTGAATCCGCCAATTTTTTTCATTCTGACTTCGGATTTGCATTCAACGCTCTCTAAAACCCCTGGATACCACTTTTTGAGTGGATCCAATGATTCTTTGAAATTAGGCTCGGCCATAATGAATCCGCCATTTTGTTTTTTGGAATTCTGACATCAGATTCGGAATCAGCACCTTCGAAAACCATATATTAGTGTCCTGGCAATTCATTGTTGTACATTTCTATATGTTTTCCTACTTTTGGCCACGAAACCGGGTTTCATGGACTACTGTGCAGCAGCGCGAAAGATCGCATGCGATTGGTTAGCGCTCTGTGTAGTTGCACGCACGGCTCGTGGATGAGCCGTATCAAGCATACTGCATACGTAATTTCTTGTGCGAACACCTTAGCGACGGGAGAAGAGCGGTTACTACCAAGGTGGCCTAATGCTTCCTTTATGGAAAAACACAATCGAGCGCTCGGAAAAACACTAAAATTCACTGAAATTCAATCATTCAAAAATCAATAAAAGTTACTTACTTTTAACTAGATTTCACTTTCAAGGGCGCAAATTTTGTATTTATGTTATATTAATAAATACAGTAAAAATCAATCGCAAAAACGTATAAATTACACACACAAACCTGCGAATTCCATTACGTTGTTTGTAGTGAAAAGTATTTCATTCAGCATATTAGAATACGCAGATGCCTAGAGTACCTTATTTCGAATCATTAGTAACAAACAAAATTTTAATCTTACTTGTTTTCCTTGTATCAATCAAGATCCACGAATTCATGAACTCACATTATTAATGCAATCCAACTAGAAACGGGTAGCGTCAAACGGAACGGTAAAATGCAAAGCATCAAATCACTAGACATGTCAGTCAATGCTATTCCCCTAATTATCCACAGACACACTGCTATTGCTTGAAATATCTAGGCCCCTCACAAAGGAAATTCACCTCAACGGATCAACTGCGAATTGAGATTAGAGAATTATTCTTATTAGAAGGTATTCTCTAGTGCAATCACTTGATCAATCGTCATTTAGTACCAGATTTTTTATTTTTTGTTTTTGATATTTTGTGCAACTGAGAGTTAATGAATCGGAGCGGAAGGAACCAAAAATTTAAAACATCGCTAAATTTTTCACTATATACTATAGAAAAACACTAAAATGGCCACCCTGGTCACTACACTCTGTTGGACTCCCGCTCACAGGCGTACAACTGTTTCCACCGCGCTTCTGATTGGTCCAGCATAAATATGTGAAGATAATTGATTGGGCGATTAACGAAAGATTAGAACCTCGAGAACTATAAAATATAATATTTTTAATATACTTTCCAGTTGCACGAAACATTTTGATCGGAGTTCAGATAGAAAACATTATATTATACTGTTTAACCTTTTTTTCATTATCGGCTTATAGGATGAAGCCTTACGTTGCGCACTGTAAAACACGCTGCTATTGAACGGCGAGCACCTATTGGAGTTTCTCTGATTTCTTCTCTGTCCAATGGGGTAACCGAGACACTCAATATGTTTATTTTCGCTCTTCTTTTAGGGTAAATGATATTATTATATGTATAAATTCCAGTGGGAGAATCGGGAGTCTCCAATATAGCAAATACGTCACCATCGGATGTTGATAACACGATTTGTTCGTGGTTTGGTATAGGGCTATACTTAGATCTTTCTAGTTGCATTTAAAGTCGTTTATTTTCAGAAAAAGTGTATCTGCGAAGTTCAGATATTCGCCATATATGCTCAAGTCCTCATCCCTATCTGTCAAAAGTAGGAAGCATTGTAGGAGGAACTATGGACCTGACAAGAGAAACCCTGGATCTGGAAAAAGGGGACCTGCATTTTGCATGAAGAGGAGGGTCGGTAGCCGGAAGAGTCCTTTCTGACAAATAACTTCTATCAGGAGAAGAAGGTTTGCCAAAGGGATTACCAGGAATAGGAGCGCCATTAGGTAAACAATCAAACTGTAACCCTAAATCTAAAACAAGAAAGAGAGATTAAAATCTTTTCATAGCACGTTTGTATCTTATGAAAATCTTTTTACAATATTGTGAGGCATGTGCATATTTCAATATTTTCATATCGACAAAAAAAAGGATCACATTGCGGTAATGCAAATAATTCATCTATTAAATAAAAAGCCCGATCTAAGGGTCCTTTCATAAACCACGTGATTGCTTCAGGGGGAGAGGGGTTGGACGGAAGGCAACGCTGGTCAACATAGGAGGGGGGGGGGGGGGGGGGGGGGTACAAGTCCGAGCCACGTGCTTTTATATTCAGGTGTAGAAAAATAATAAAACTGACAGCTTAATCCTTCTTTGAAACAGCGCGCGCAGTCCTAAATTCGATCCCTGTAAACCGAACCAAGTTGAGTCGAATGGCTCCTCTCTCCACTCGCGCGTGCCGCTTTCCGAAGTCTTTTTGTTTGTCTACGTAAGTTAAAGAGTCGAAGCTGTTGACTAAGAGCTTCGGGGTATTTTTCTGCTAGGTTATATTGTAATTACGTTCCTTAACCCTGATTCCATCTATTTATAAAAAGCCTGTAATTATTTTAAAAAATCATGCCTAAAAATGGAATAGATTTGATTTCTTTTCTGACATTACTCACCTCAGTATGAATGTGGTCCTTGTCCGTAGTTTGTGGAATTTTTTGAATGTTCTTTTAATATGATTATCAACAAAGTTTTTCGGATAGTTATTATAAAATGAAAATTTGTTAAGAATGTCCAAGTTGTTAATTAGAACAATTATGTCTGAAAGGAATATAAGCCATTGAGAAATCTGCCTGTATACATCATTTTGTGGAAAAATTATAATATTATAGCTAGAGTCTGTAATAAGTCTGAAGCACAAGAAGCCTAATAATTATTTTCTTGAGTTTTAAATGTCAATTTTAATCCTGGATGGAAATTATTGAAAGTCCCAAAGTACTAAATTCAGATTTTTAATTAGAATATCAAAAAGGTATCGTCATCGTAACGTTCATAAGCAAAAATTAAAAAATGAAATTTATAACAGGCCACAGGTCAAAAATCATGAAAAGTTAGCCATAATAAAAAAAAATTTTTTTCGCTATTCGAAAATTCCAGTATCAGTAGTGGTACCCCTAGCGTCGTTTAAGATTGTTAGTTAAGAACACATGTTGCTAGAACCAACTTCAGCCTCTCTGTTTCATAGACGTCAGACGCGTCAAAAAGTCAAACACGTCGCGACAAATAAAACCAGGTTTTCAAACGTTCACAGTTTTTGAATAGAGAGACCAATTTGCATGCCACAACATGGATTATTCTCGCAAATGTAAGTACTTTCAGCTATACAAACTAACAAAGTGCTTGACAAAGATAAATATGGAATATGTTTAAGTAATTGACTGCAGTTTTCAAATGTTGACGATAAACTTACGCTGATAAAAACAGAGTTTAGAAAAAAGTCTTGATAGATCGGGCCCTATTCTTTCATCTCAATAATAAATAACTATGAAATAACTATGAAACGTACAGTTACGCACATAAATGCCCGTTATACAGCGCACTAAATATATACTTCTTTTTTAAAACTTTTGATTTTTCAATATATAAAAGTATTTTGTCGAATGTATCAAAATGTATTTGTGAAATAAGCGGATAAATTATAACAATGATTTGGAGAATATATATCTGTTTATAAAGTGCAAGTTTTCAATGAAAATGAGAGACAAAAATATAAGATTATCATATCAATATATTAAATAATTTTTCAAAAATATTTAAATATGAATTGAGCACGACTGTGTGGGAATAAAACAACAAGTTTCAAATTACATTCGACACGTTTAATTTGACAAAAAGCGTTCCTTTCATTGATTGCAACTTTCAGTAATTTCGATGACACTTTTTTTCTAGATACTAAACATGGGGACACAAAAGAACTCATTTGTTTAACACGGAGTGAATTGTTTCGACTCATCAAGAACAACATTTTTTAAAGCGCTAGTAGCTGCTTTGAGATTATAGAACGTTCACTCTCCACAAAACTCGGTACTTCATCTACCTTAAACGATGAGTGTAAAAATAGACTCAAAAAATTGATTTCCGATTTGAAAAAAAGATGGAGAGATTCTCATTGGACCGAGAAAGCTTTTTTGAAAAACAATGATGTGTGACCTCCAAATGAGGTTCTTCTTGGTGTTGAAAATGACGATAACAAGCACGTCGCGGGTGATAATGAATACGAGTCAAGGTCTTCAACAGGAAGCAGTGGCCGCCCCTTGTCGAGATCTTCTTTTCAAGAGTTAAGTGACCGGACAGAAGGAGAAGGACAAAAGATATTTGTGAACAATATATCCCCAAAGAATTAGGCTATGTTACGCAGATGAGTCGCCGGGTCAAAGGAAACGTGTGTGCTGCGAAACTGATGAAAGTTGTTGCAGCAGGAAGTCCTTCAGAAGCATCAAATTACAAGAAATATCTTCAACAGAATTCCGAAGAAACTCTCTCTGTAGATGAAAGCGTTGCGCTCATAATTGGAAATCATTTATCTAAATCTCAGTATATTGGCATAAGATCTGTCAGTGTTCAAAAAAATTTTACTTTGTATCCCCCCTACTATTAGGTTTTAGAGGCTAAAAAAAGATGTTATCCTTCACCAGCGGAAGTTATCGTTACCGAATCTAGCGCAGAAATTTCATTGCAATCAATATTAGATCACACAGTAGAACGTTTGTTGTTAGTGGAAGCTAATGTTCTCGAAACTCTACCTTCAGATAAAAAAATTAATTTTCAGTTGTTCTGCAAATGCGGATGTGATGGTACTTCGGGGCAGAGTACATTTGAACAAAAGTTTCATGACGATGATGGAACTAAAACTGATGCCAGCATATTTTTTACTTCCCTTGTACCATTGCAGCTTCTTTTTACGTTGAAAAATGATAGTAATACCAAGGTTCTGTGGAAACATCCACGCCCCCCATCTCCTAGATTTTGCAGGCTGATAAAATTAGAATTCTTGCAGGAAACTGCCGAAGCAACGAGAGCACAAGTTGATCATATAAAAGATCAAGAAAAAAATTTGCAGCCTTTTCAAACATTTTTCAATGGTAAACAAGTAAATGTTACTTACAAAATCGCACTGACAATGGTTGACGGATCAGTTTGTAATTCCTTATTAAACGCAACTTCTGCTCAACGTTGTTTTCTGTGCAAATGTACATCAAAACAGTTTAACAACATCGATGAATTGGTGCAAACAAAAATTAGTCACAGAACATTTAGAATTCGGTATTTCATCATTACATGCGTGGATTCGTTTCTTCGAGTACCTGATGCATATTTCGTACAAGTTAGATTTGAAAAGTTGGCAAAGTCGGAAAGACGACAAAGCTCAAATGGAAGTTTGAAAAAAAAAATTCAAACTGTTTTTCGGCAGCAATTAGGACTCCTAGTAGATGTCCCAAAAAAGGGATATGGGAGCTCGAATGATGGAAATACGGCGCGCCGTTTTTTCGAAAACTCTCAAGTCTCGGCGTCCATTACTGGAATAGACAAAATTTTGAAAAAAACAAATCAGTGGTAATTTGGAATTACAGTGACAGACACGCAATTAAAAAGCCTTCGAAATCCATTCAACAGAAGTAAATGGATTTTTGTTTCCTGGGGTTGAAATATTAAAATCTCCATTCAACCCGTAAGGCGTTTAAAAAGGAGAATAATTCTAAATTCTAAAAAAAAGTATTTTAAACTGGATGCATTTTGATAAGTACAATTTAAATTAGAAAGCCTAGAAATTAAAATTAGACCATAATTGAAAATTATATATTCCAAATTTATAGAATTTAGAAACAAATAGTTCTTGGAATTTAACATTGGAAAAATTTGTCCAAACAACAACAAATTTATTGCACGCCTTAAATAAATTTTAAGGTGTTAGGCATTAAATTGTGTTTTCCGTTTGAAGTGCTAGCATCTAAAAAATTAAAAACCTTGAAAATTAGATAAATTAAGACACCAACAATTCAAAATAAAAGTAATAAAAGTTGAACAATTTTACTTCGGGCCTACAAACTTGAATAATTTTATGAAGCAGTCAAAGCTTGAATTTGTGAATTCAATAATCAAACATTCCATCAATTTTAAGCTCGAAGAACTAAAAATTGCCTTATTTTGAGGTTGAACACCACTGTTTACTGAAGATAACATTAGCAATTGATCATGAAAGATAAAACCAGGAGTTGGATCTTCCAAGCAGAAAATCTATTTTCTTAACGAATCAGTTTCAGTCAGAAATATTTCGACATTCTCTTAAATGAGCTTTGATTCTTTTTTTTTGTTCTAGCTGAATATTCTTCAAAATTCCAATGACGTTTCATTTTGGCAGATAAAAATGTATGTTCATTTAAAAAGAGTTGGCAATGTTGACACATACTTTCTCTTAAACCTCCATTTCATATTCCTTTAGAATATGTTCAAGATTCTTATATTTCAAAGAAGTAATATCTCTCGGAGTGAGAAGCACGAATATTATGTTTTTATTTTATTTGAATTTATTTTGATTTTACTAACTTTTAGCTGACTTACATCAATCGATAACAAAATTGATATCTTATTTAGGGTTAACTTTGTGCAGTATTGACAAATTTGTTTCACAAACAAAAGAAAATCGTGTTCTAATGCTTCCAATACAGGAGCACTCTGCGTCTGCGCTTTGTTGGCTGCCGTTCGCGCGCTTATTTGAAATGCTAAAAAATACCGTTTTTAAATTTATTAATTATAATCAGAAATAATTATATTTAAATATGTTCAAGTGCTACATAGATGGTTTTTAATATATGTGACATTCAGTGAGAAAAGGGACTTTAGGGTTAATAGTCCAATTTTTCAGTAGAAGCGATTGAAGAAACGGTCGCAGCCAGACACTTATCGAGTGGGGACAATCTCCAGAATTCATCCCCTCCACTTACGACTGCATCTTTTCGCTCCGCGTAGAGTTCGAAAGGTGATTACTTACGCCAAGAACTTACCGGTAAGTTACCGGTAAGTTTTTAATCGATTTTATTTTTAAGAATTTACGAGAATTAAGGTTTTTCAACGAAATAAACGTAAACTTTTGAGATTAAATGGTTCTCAACACACCTATGTTGAGTTTAAATAACTTAAGGAATATTTTTCAAATTCTTAACCGGGTATTAGCTAGCTGCTTTACTTTATTCACTTGATCAACAAGTCAGGTTTTAAAAAATGCCTACGATTCTGATTGCATTTGTATTTTTAAATTTTTCTTTTGGCCTTCATTTTTAATTCACAGAAATTCAAAATGCAGACTTGGAGCCTTGAACAATTAAAAATTAAAAGTTTTTGAAGTTGAAAATTTTTGTTCATAAATTCAAAAATGTATCACAGATCATTTATTACTTACTAAAATATTTAGAAGTACTGAAAAACTTCAAAAATAATTTGAAACCCTTTAGAACAACTTCTATATTTGTCAAGATTTGTAAATAAAATTGAAATGCTCTACAACGATGTTTTAAATATTTGAAATGAAAATAATTTCATTTCAAATTTACGAAGTGTTCAGGGAAACAAATTATAATTTTTCAATCTTCAATGTTTCCAGCTCGAAATTGCTTAAAATCATAACATTTTGACCATTTTAAAGTTAATCGATTGATTCTTTAACTTAGAGCATGGAAAATTATAACGTGCATTTATATTTATGGAATAGAATCAGAATCTTTGAACTCGATCATTTTTTAAGGTTGAAAATTCCTAATTTTGCAGTTTATCTGCATTTTATTTTAACTTGTTTAATTGGAAAGTTTTAGTACATTCAATTTTATATGTGCACATTATTAAGCATTCCAATACAAAAATTTTGAATTAAAAAAATTTAAACTTCACTTTAAAAAGTTTACAATTTAAGAGTTTTACTTTAAGTGCTTTAGTTTATAGTTTAACTTTTAGCACTTTAAATTGGAAATTTGTTCCCTTAAGTGTTCGAATTTTTTTATTTGATGGGTCGTGAAAAATGTTTGTGAAGGGAAAAAAACTAGGCTAGATTTTCGTTCACAACAATTTTCACGTTCACAATAACATTATAAGACCAAAATGGCCAAAATAGAAATAGCGGGACTGCAGTAGTTTGATAAAATTCCAGATATTATAAAATTAACGAAATCTCAAAAAATGCCATATGCATCGCTGGCGCAATAGCGTAGAGATCCATCGTTGGGAGCAGTGCTTTAGGGTTGAGAGTGTAAACATCAGCAAATGGTATAATGTGCGTCGTAGGATGTATAGTACCAATGGGAATCCCCTGTTTTTGAGCCCAGTTGTAATTTCATTATTATCAGTTCATCAGTTCAATGAACGGAATCTCCGTTTTGCAAAGAATAGTAAAAATAATAGTTATTGGTTGTTTTCAATTTTCAGCAATTTTTTAAATCCCATTCTTCAAAAACGAAATTTTGATTTAAGAAATGTATTTACAAATGAGAAAATTATAATTTTAAACGATTTTTCAATAATTTAAACAATTTACAAAGATTTTTAGGATTTATAGAAGTTTCGAAAAGATGAACAATAGATTATAAACTTCAAAAGATTTCCAAAAATTCGAACAATTTTTTATGCTTCAAAATATTTTTAAAATATTTTAAACTGACTCCAATTTTTTCTTCGCTTTTGTAAAATACTGCTAAATAAATATAAATTTTTCAGATACTTTTATAAACTTCAAAAATTATTTTAAATTTTTTGCAAAATCTTGGAAAATTTTAATTTGCTCACCATTTTTTATGCTCTACTGGAAATTTTGCTTTATTTAAAAATTCGTCTTTTTGCTCCAAAAATTGTATGGTACCTAAACGTCTTGTCTGTAAAGTCAACATTCTTAAATTGAGTTATCAAAATCTACTAGACTACATCTGACAGTTCTGAAACGATGTTCACGGAGCGAACCACTGCATCGTTCATTTAAATATCCTCACCAAATATAGTGATTTTTTAGGAAAAAGGTATATTAGAACTAATGCCGTTCGGGCATTGGGCATGGGAAAGAAATTAATTTTGATCACAAGACTTCAACATATTGAATTTAACTTGGAATTTCTAACTGATCATCACGTCCATTTCTTACTGGGAAACCATGTATATCTTCGTACAATGTACGAAATGTAAGAGAATAACTGTAATGGAACAACCGCCCGAAGTAAAGAATGCAAACGAAAATGATCAGGTCTTAATCAAATGTGGAAGAAAGAAAGTTTTTTATGAGGTTACTTTAAATTGAAGAAGTGGTATTTCTTTTATATCTCCTTTATATCTAAATACGTCCTCTTAAATTTAAATTTATTTTTCAATAAACTATTAATATTTAGTTAGCGATCGAATAACTTTTCTAGAATCAATTTTTTTTAAACTCTATTTATTTTGGAATAATTTTCTTCTCTTCGAAAATAAATTTTGTTTTGAGAAAGACCCTTTTAGTGTTAAATAATTAATCTGAACTCTAAATCAAATAACTACATATTATTATAAAACATTTGTATCATTTGCAAAGAATTTAAAAAATGTCAAAATATTCTACAATTTTAAATACTTTTCAAAATAAATTTTTCTAGCAAAATATCTTAAATATTTTTTTCTTTAGTGCATACAAACAATTTTGTAAAATTTGTATGTATAATCTCAAATTAAAAATTAAATTTTACTTCTATAACAGTTTGCCTCTATTGGCAGAGAATATATAATAATATATGTGTATATTTATATATGGAATAGTATTAATATGAATAACATTTATATTTTATACTTGAAATAACGTAACCTCTAAATATGCGCATACAAAGAGGCGCGCGAAGTATTCAAATCATGAAAATCGCCAATTTCTTGCATTTCTTTGAAATGCAGTTTAAAATACAAAAAGAAGACTTTTATGATATGATATAATATACATATAATATTAACGTCAAAATTATAAATAATAGAATTAATATAATATTCTACACCTGAAAAAATATAACCTCAAAATCGAAGCATCGAAACCTGGAAACATTCAAATACCAATTTCTTGATTTTATTTCAAAGCGGATCGAGATATAAATAAAACCACCGAAGTTTTCCGAGCGGCAATCGTGCACCTTCGAGTTTTGAAATACGGAAGAAGAGTTGCGCGCGCAACTCAGTCATTTATATCGCTTCCTACTATCTTCACACGGACATAGCCTGTGATAGCATTGGACCACGTCTCGTTTCAGATCTGGGATCACTGCCAGTGATACTAAGGTACTATATTAGATGGGAACAAGCATGCTGCCATTCTGGTTTCCCGCCAAATTCAAAATCGCTAAATTGATATCGAATTATATGAATACACTTACGTTATGTAGATTATTTATTTTTTAATAGTACTGAAGCATTGTTATCAAAACATAAATTATAAATAAAATTGCATGTGATATAATATATGAAATATTTAAATTCGACTATATGATTTTATAACCCTAATATTTGCCAAAAAGTAGCTAATTATATTTCACATCATACGTCCTTTTTATTTGCGTGGGTTAATGTGTGTCTTTCTGTAGAAAAACCGGTTCTTAACCTTACTTTCTTCTAGATCTCATTTCGCTTTAATATATTTAAAAAATACTCATAGGCAATTTAATTACATGCAAACATAATCTGCAGACCCCCTATATTTGAATTATATTGTGATAGTCATAAGTGCTAGCAATAACTTCGCATAATCTTGAATTTAAATTCGGTTTCCATTTGCCGCGTCTACAATTTATGATCCACATTGACAGTCTTTCTCTACGCCCTAGTGGAAAACGGTAAAGTTTAAATACATCCTCGCTTCTATTTTTACAAAACGGAGCACTGAAGCAGACCATTTTTCTTATCTTCTAAACTTAATTTTGATTAAACTATACGACATGCTTATCGCACTGTTTACCGCGAACTGACCAGGAACCAGAATGGCGGTTGCATATTCCTATCTAATATAGTACCCTAGTGATGCCAATGTTTACACCCTGTGCTACTGCGCTTGCGTTAGGGCCGCGCGCTGGTTGGTGCGTTGGACAAGGTTTTGACTTTAATCATAACCACAATCCGGTGGTGACAATTTAGGTACTTATAAGTTATATTATCATATGAATTCCCAGAAAAATAAATACAAAATATTAAAAACATTATAAATAATTATTTGCAATCACTTTTGCAAGAAATTTATTTTTAAATTAAATTTGTTGTAAAATATAAGTTTCCTCTTTGGAATTCAATTGAAATAAACTGTTATTTACAGAATAAATGTGTTATCATTTTTTTGTCTGAAAGAATAAGTTACATAATTAATATGAATTTTTGTGCATTTTTTAATAATTATTTTTTTAAATTACAAGAAGTGATTTTAGAGTAATTTCGAATTGCGCGCCAAGTGCGGCCAACGAACGCGCGGCCCTAACGCAAGCGCAGTAGCACGGGGTGCCAATATTGGCATCACTGACCACAGCTCGTAGTTAGTCGGTCTTTGGGACGCTTACTGTAAGAACTAGTCAGGCTGTGTCGAATCTGATGGTTGCATGAATTAAAATCAGAGAAAATAAACGAATTGATTTCAAATTATACAAATTTAAGACGAAAACTATATAAATACTGTTTCTTGTAACATTTTTCGGCATAAATTTGTACAATTCTGTATTAATTTCCCAATAAATAAAGAAATACATGACACATGAAATGTAACTTTTTTCCGACATTTTATTTATTCGCATTCAAATAGAGAAGTGCAGTCCGTGACATCTGGCACAGCACAAACATTTCTATTTACTCGTACTTTTAGCCTTGTTAATGTTTCAATTTACTTATTTCACTGATTTAACTTCATACGAAGTGACGCAACTTTTTAAAAATGTACAGGTCTGTTGACGAAAACATAACCGCAACAAACATTACAATGGGGGCACAAAGTTGTTTTAAGAAAATATTACCCCCACTTTTGCCTCTACAGTAGAGTAATCTAACAGGCGGTCGATAACTACAAAAGTAAATGCGATCACACGCGGTCATGGGAGTCGACCCAACCTGGCACGAGTGACGACTCTTTTAGGCTCGATTTATTTTCGAGAAAAATTCAAAAAAAATTTTTGAAGATTTCATGTCATGCCCGCAAAGTGGACAAAAAATTGAAAATTCCGAAAACAACCGCAACTTTCTAGCATTATTTAAATTTTATATTAGTAGCAATATTAATAAATTATTCAACAAAATTAATTTTTAACTTTAATTAATTATCGACCTCAATGTAATGAGAAATTGGACAAAAAGTTGAAAATTAAAAAAAAGCCACAACTTTCTAGCATTATCGAAATTGAATATTATTGAAAATAAAAATAAATTGCTTAAACAATTCATGCAAGCATCTAATTAAGAGAAGAAAGTAGTATTTCATGTATTACTGATAATTTGGATTAAAAGAAGGTAAAAAAATTATAATTGGCGACCAAAAATCGCAAAGCCCACTCTCTAAATATGAACCAGTGAAAATGATAGATCAGTGATTTTTGTCTTGCTCACTAATCAGTTTAGTAACACCAGAGTAAATCATGTGTTAGATAACCTCTAAGCTTTAAAGTTAAGCGTTGTTACTTTTTTACTTAAGTAGAAACAAAATTCGGAATTAAATTAATTTTTTAATTTTTAGGCTGTAAGTCTAATGTTGAAAGTAAAGTAATATGTGAAATTATTCTTTATTTAAAAGCATCAAATCTCTTTACGTTTTTCAATATTTGATCATATTTGTTGATTGGAAGTTCTAACTTTGATTAATTGATTAAATCTACGAAAATATTATTTTAGTATGACTGCTGAATCACTGATTCAGATTTGAGAATGAAGAGCATTTTTTTACTTATTGGATTAGTTGAGGACCCTATAAGACAGGCTTATTAGGGTGATATGTGGAAAGTAATATTTCATTCGTATTCTATAGCTCTTTCTATAATCTCTGTAATTTTCACAGAGATAAAAATTCAAAAAGCTGCAATGTTTAAGTTTGTTACTTTATTTGTTTATACCATATATTTTTGCTCTATAAAAAAGTTGAAAATTGCAAAACCCAAATTGCTCGTATCTTTTAAAACAAGAGAACGAGTTGGCTGAAATTTTTTCAAAGTTTTCATCAAATGTCAAGAGACGACTTTGCCACTGGAAGTTTTCTATTTACAAAACTTCCGTGCAAACTTTTTTCCGTCAAAGTTTTAGGAAATGATTCTTGACGGTAATGGTTTTCAATAATTTTCATGTTTCAAATATCAGAAAAAAAATTTTTTTAAAGCGTAATTCGCATCGGTAGAGGTTTCTCTACTTGGGGAAACCCGAGAACGTTTCATCGAGCAGAAGCCGAGTTTTTGCGCGAATCATCTGTTTTACTAAATGAATTTCCCAAGTTGGTAATAAGTTAAATTTTTGTTCTTAAGACTCAGCGAGAAGCACAAATGGTATTCTGTTCCAGCTACATAAATTACAGCTGATATATGTATAACGATAAATTATTTAGGAAAACCAAATTATAAACGACCCTTATTTTGTTCAAGCAGACAAGAGACTGATTGGTATATTGATATAATAATTCTAAATATTTATCTACAAGATTAGAGCAAGCGGACCCATAGTAGATATATTTAAGACATTTTGTTATATACTAGGACTTAATTTTGGCCAATAATGAAAGGTCCGGCGAAATGAAATGTTTTATGTGAGACTTATTATCATGCATGAGATAATTTTTCTCGCTTCTCTTCTGAATTCGTGAAAGAATTCAAAGAATTTAAAAGAATTCTTTCATGATAAAAAATTTCTAGAGAAGTAATGATTTCAAATTTTTTTTAATGGTTTCGAAGAATTCAATGAATTTGAAGGAATTTCTAAGAATTAGAAAATCGAAACATTTCAGATAAACCCCTTTTTTGTTTCATTGTTGGTTATTAACATAAATTTGAAAATTACCAAACGTCTGTTACATCTGTCCCATACGACTTTAAATTACAGCTGCTTATTACAAAAAAATTATTTAATGTAAAATAAAGAGAAGTATTAGGAAAATTTATGATTATAATTATAAATTAGCTTTATGAACTTAACAATAAAAATGTGCCACTGTAATCAAAGGATTTGAAAATACAGCTATAGTGAGGGCAGTTTTGTATCTCCCGGCTGAACATGTTTGACATCTGCCCTTAGAATAAAAAATTTAATGCTTATTTCTGACTGAAAAAAATTTATTTGTTAGTTCAAGAGTGCCCGAATAAGTCATAAAGTTTTGGAAAGATTCGTTATAATAAATTCGAATTCCTTTAATAAACAAATGATCCTGACATGACAACTAGAGTAAAAAGTTATAAGAAAATCTTGAAAAAAAACCGTTTAATTTTCAAAATGAGTAAAGAATTATTTCTCGTTGATGTTGTTGACGTATATGAATAATTTAATATAGTAATTAAAAGCGCTATTCTCGTGAAGGATCACTATGAGTTGTTTGTTGGTGCACAAGTTTAATTTATATATCCGAAGCACGCTGAAAACCCTAAGGATAAAATTTTATTGATATTTATAATGTTAAAGATTTATATTTTAGAAAATGAACCCTTTCTGAAGACGGAAGTGTAGGAAATGTGAGGTTTCGTAAAAGCAGCAGCAGAAAAATTATGACAACGTAGTGAAGGAGAAAGAGAACGCAGAAGAAGAACAGAAGAAGTATTGGATATCTAAAAATTTGCAGGTTGATATTTGTAAAGTATGAATAATATTGTAAATATATATTTATTCTAATAGTTATACGGGAACTCAAAGGCTGGCAAATGTTAAAATGACTAAGAAACTGGAAACAAATTTGGCTGCGAAAAAGAAAAGAATGGATACGACTCTAGAAGAAATAGTTTAAAATGTTTAATAGATTGCAGATCAGATTTGGGAAGCTGTCCATAAATTGAAGTTTTTTTTGCTCATAAAAAAAATATATTTATTGAACATATTTTATTTCAAGTCTATATAATGCTAAGCTAGAGATAATTCTTTAAAATAATTTTTGCAACAACTCAGATAGTGTAACGAAATCGGAAAAAATTGTTTTGCAATAATTAAAAAAAAATGTTTTTTTAGTCTTAGAAGTTAATGAGCATACAAAATTTTATTAGTGTCTTCTGCTTAATTTTCCAATTTTTTGAAGTGGTAATTTCAATGCATTAGTATGTGCATGGGTTGTTGATTTGTTTTTCTGCATTTGTTTTATTTTGCTTCATGGAATGCGTTCACAAATAGACCGCGTGTTTCTACGGAGATATTGAGGGAATCCTTCGAAGTATTTTTTAACATGGAATACAGAATAAAAAATCAGATCTTATGTGACATCATTTGAAAAAGCGATCCACAATCAAAATGTAACAAAGTAGATTTGATGAGTCATTGAAAGTCAGTTAATCGTTATAAGAAAAACATTAATTGACTCTTTTATGCCTCTGTATAATAGAAAATGGAAAAGTAGGAATGTAGGAAAAAAGCGTTGTTTGTTCAAAATCATGCTGCATTCTTAAAAGCAGAGTTCAAGGTACCTTTTCCTTGCCCACCTATCCAAACAAAAGGTTTAAATGTTATTCTAAAGAGAGGAAGATCACGATTATCATTTGAAGATGGATTCGTAAAGACGAAAAAAGGCGCGTCCAAGAACTTGCTTCAAATTATAGCAAGGAAGAATTATCCAAAGCACTTTCATTGATCAAAAATGAGTCCAATAGCGAATCTGGGACGCAGTCTCATAAGGAAGATGATGAAGAGAATAAATTGCAAAGAATCTTAGCGATGTACGTGGATTTAGGTCTGTCGAAGAGAAAATACGAAAAGTTAAAAAGTACAATAAAGAAATAACTGGCAATGATTCATATAAGCCGTATTTAAAGATCTGCGAAGCGAAAAAAGCTTGTTATTCAGGAAACAGTGAGCAAATAGAGACATCTGATTTAGGAGCAAGTGTTCATTTTATAAGTTTACTGGGTCCTACAGTTAAGCGAATCTTGTTGCAAATGGAAAAAGATGATCTCGCTAACTTTTTTCGTAAAAAACTAATGCTCTTTGGAAAGTGGGGTATGGACGGTGCTTCTGTGCATCAGATGACACGGCAGAGGGGGTAAAAGAAGAGTGATGATGTGGATGCAAACAATGAATCTTATAACAATGATTTCCTTCGTCCTTCTGCAATTAAAAGCAGACGATGATATTATTTGGACGAACAAAACACCTTCATCTGTCAATTTCTGTAAGACAATTAAATTTAATTTCCTTAAAGAAACTGATTCTCTTGTACAGAAAGAGTACAGCTATCACATAAAGCTGTTGGAAAAAGTTCGTACCTATTCCATTGGTGTCAGTGGAATGAGTTTTGATATCAGCTTTGACTTGAAGTGTACGATGATTGATGGAAAGGTATGTAATATTCTAACTGGACACAAAGCATCTTCTCGCATGCAATATTTGTGCAGTTGGAATCAAAACATGTTAACAACTTACCATATGTACCTAAAATTCCCTACAATGAGGCACATTATAAATTTGGTCTCTCGACGTTGCATGTCTGGATTCGTGTTCTGGAATACTTGTTACATGTTTCCCACAATATGGATTTTAAAAAGTTTTCCGCAAGAAAAAAGGAAAAAAAGGAAGTGAAACAAATCAAGGAAGGAACGTATTCAGATACAATTAAGATCCAAACTGGGTTATACAGTTGATGTTGTAAAGCAGGGTTATGGAACCACAAATACCGGAAATGTTGCCCGTTCCTTTTTGGGAAAAGCTAAATCGGTTGCTAAAATAACCGGTTTGGATCAAGATCTGATCACCAGATTCTACGATATATTACAAGTTATAACGTGCGGAAGGATAGTTAATTGTGCGAAATTAAAGACTTACTGTTTAGAAACCGCTAATCTTTGCATAAATCTTTATTCTTGGTATAAAATACCACCATCAGTACATACGCTGCTTATTCACGGAAGTGATATAATTCAATCTTTTGAGCTACCAAATGGTTGGTATTCAGAAGAGTCGCAAGAGGGAAACAATAAGATCTTTAGAAAAGTTAGAGCTAATAACAGCAGAATTTCTGACAGACAAATAACGAACCTAGATGTTCTTCATCATCTTCTGCTCCATTCGAACCCTTTGATAAGCAGTTATAGAAAAGTAGAATCCAGGAAGATGAAACCTCTGTCAGAAATGGCTGAACATGAGCCACATGAGTCAAAATTGGTTGAAAGTATCAAAATCTTTAATGAGTGAGCTCGATTCTTACTTACTCAAGCACGAATGCCTACCTGAAAACGGCCCTTTTCAGGTCCAAATAAGTCAAAAATGGCTGAGAGTATCACAATCTCCAATAAGTGAGCTCGATTTTCACTCACTGAGCACGAATGACTATAAACAATATGACAGCAAGAATTTTTTTGCAAGACATTTTAAATTGATTCCGCAAAAAAAATCAAGCCTATACATGAAAAAATGGTCAAAATATGAATTTCTTTATGAACATTATATAAATAATCAACACTTTTCAATTACTCTGAAAAATATTACAGCAAGGTGTCTTTGGTAAGACATTTGAAATTGATTCCACAGAAAAAAATCAATCATATTCATGAAAAAAAGGTCCAAATGTGCATTTGTTTATAAAATTTTTTAAAATAATTGGCAATTATTATCTATTCATAACTTATCGTAAGCTTATCGTCATTATCTGTGATACTTTATACAAAAGCTATGGGTATCACGGAAAAGTGTAGCGACTAAAAGTTGTAACATTGTTCTTAAATAAAAAATTTACGTTAAGTCGAATTAAAATATCCGCAGTTACTTATTATAACTAGAAGCCTTACGGTCATTTCTAAAAAAAAACATCAAAATCTGTTAAGAATTGCACTGTCGGTCGATTGTTGTCCAAAAAAGGTGCTTTTTTCCCACTGTGCGACATGTCGACCCATTAGTAAAAATATTTATAATTGAAAATCTTTGCATTTCTTTGGTAGAAAGTAGTAGGGCTAGAGTTTTGGGGCTGATTAATATTAATATGGGGTTGAAAACATAGACACGAATTTTCTGAAGGCGAATTTTGTCACTATTTTTAATTGAAGAATGTATTACTTGTTTTACATTGTATAACTAACTTCTGAACTGTTTCGTGAAAAGTAATAGGGGTGGATTTTGAGCGCTGTTAATCAGCAAAATTCTACAAATATTGATTCTTTTAATGATTGCAGAAAATCTGCCGAAACTGCTACTCTCAATCTTAACTTTCACTTGCACTAAACATTTTCCAATTTCAAATATTAGTAACAATTAATTTTAAATGCTGCCAGGGGATAAATAATAATTGCAAGAAGTGTAGTTTAATGTTGCTGTCCCGATTTTCAAGATTGGAATTTATAATTTTGAACAGCTTGTAGTTTGAGTTTTCTGGCAATAACATGGGAAGCAGCCGATTGAAACAAGGGAGGCTGGTGGCGTCCCTTCAAAACACCAATCACACACACGTAAATTTTCGTTTAACGTTTGTATTATCCATTTACCATTAACCGTTGAAATAAGGGTTGTGGAGCATCCTGTATACTTACACCCCACGCTGTCAAGGGAGCTGTACAGTTCTGAATATCCTATATCTTTATCATTGATTTGTTCTGAGTGTAACTTACATCACTACAAATAGAAGAGATTCTTTCTTCAAAATGTTCAGGAAACACGAGATGATTGGCAAATGAGTGATCCTTTAAAAACTCTCGGAGCACGTGGGCGAGACCCTCGGCCTGAATTTTAACATCAGAAGGTAGAAAAGTGCATCAGTGCGTCTAGAGGCTTCACTTCTAAAAGCTTCTCTAAAGAAACTGGACAAGAAATGCCGCTCGCAGCTACCAGACAAGAAAATGCACGAAAACTTTCACAGAAATGTAGAAAAAGAGTCCTTGTCGAAAAAAGAAACTTTGCTCTGCAAGGAAACCAATCTCCAATCCATACTTGTGGAGAAACATGATTTTCCAAGACTTTGACAAGCGAAATTCGTTATCAAAATCTCGACCATGGATTCACGTTCGTAAGCAGACGCGGATCCAGCATTAGTATCGCTGCAGTGAGGAAAGTTCTACAAGGTTTATATAAAGATAGAAGATTTTGCGAACAAATATTTTCAGAAAACAACGACCGAAACAAAATAAGTCTTAAAATACGGTTAGAAATCATAAAGAAGTCATAAATGATGCTTACTGGGACATTGACGAAACATTAAGACATACGCAATTATAAAATACAATCTTTGTTATGTGATTACCGGCCACATTAAATTTTTTATTTTGACTTCAAATCGCAAACATTACATTTTATAATTTCACATTTTTTTAATTATCGATGTAGCCGCTTAAATCTTATATTCTGCACTATGAAACATCCTGATATTGTACGGCGACTACCTACAGGAACTTCTTTTACTTCTTCTTTCGTCATTGGGCTAACAATGCCGCTTACCATGTTTATTTTCGCTCGTCGTTTATTGTAATTATAGTCGAGATCATAATATGTGTACATTCCAAGAAGACCATCATGAGTCTCCAATATAGCATAGACGTCACCATTGTATGTTGATAACACAATTTGTTCATGAGTTGGTATAGGCGTACATATATTCCTTTGTACATTCAGGTCAAGTGGTGCATTTGCAGGAAAAGTGTATCTGCGAAGTTGAAATACTCGGCCTCGATCAACGCGTGGAATAAGTCGAATAAATCTAAGTTCTTCAAGTCCACATCCAGATCCATCACAGGTAGGAAGCTTTGTAGGAGGAACTATGGTGCTGGCAGGAGAAACCATGGACCTGACAGGAGGAGCCATTGACCTGGCAGAAGGAGATCTGGATCTGACTCGAAGAGGAGCATCGGCAGCAGAACGAGACCTTTCTGGTGAATTATTTAGATTAGAAGAAGGCTCGCCACGAGGAACCCAAGGAATAGGGTCACCATTAGGCAAACAATCGAACTGTAAACCTAAATCTGTAACAAAAAATAGCGTACATTTTTTTACAATAGTTCTGAATTATTAATGGGATAATCCTATAAATCACAAATTTGGTGTTGTTAGAAGCCTTGTTCGTATTGCTAATCTCCTTTTTTTCCTGGTGTGACTAACGTCAATGAGACTAGTTTTTGGCTTATAATAAATCGTTAAAAAACATGAGAACAGTATCAGACCAGCAGAAAAATATCACATATGAATTAGTCAACATTTAACTTGTAAATTTCATCTCTTCTGATGAATTTTGTGAGCAAATAATTTTGTATTTCGATTTCAATTACATATTTATCAAATATAGAATAGATTTACTTCAGTAAATTTTTAAAAGAATCTTTAATGGCTTATTCTGATTTTAATACGGGCACTCTCGCAATTTTTTAAATTTAAATTTCTTTAATGGCAATTTGATGGCTTTTTCAATCTTTGTACCGTATTTACGGGTGAGCAAGTAACTTTAGATTTTATAAGTTGGGAAGTGGACTTCTGTTCTCATTATTGTAATCATTAAAAATTATACACTTCCTGTAGAACTTTAAAAAAATAATAAAAGAAAGAAGATATTTGAAAAATATCCAATGCTAAAGGAAATGACAATTGAGAACGCGCAGGGTAATCCACGAAAAACTCAGCTAGCAATAAAATGTTATCCTTATCTCTGCCAAAAAAAAAACACAATTTAAACGAGATAAAAAGTTTTGAGATTCTAGAAAAACAAGCTGGTAAATGGACTGAAATATTAAATGAAATGTACAAATATTTCTAAAACGTAGCGGTAAACTTCAAGCATGAAAATAGAGACAGTAATATAACATTGCCAGAAATTGAAAGTACAGTAAAACCTCGTATATCGCAGCACCTATTTATTGCAAGGCTCGTTTATTGAAAGCTGAATACTTTTGTAATGCAACTTCCCCAAATCCAGCCAATGATTGTCACATGTTTCATATAGCCATTGATAGCTCGTGTTTCACCTTAGAATTTGTGCCGATAAAATTACTGAGAAATAGGGTCGCTTATGTTTATGTTTCGAAGGAGCGGTAATAAACGACGGATCTTGAAATGAAGGGTTCGCGGTCTAAACCTGTTATCTTACATTTCAGAAATTTAACAATGTAAAGAAAAATCGTTGTTGTTTTTGCAAGTTTCAATATTTTTCAAACTGTTAAATGTTTTTGAATAACTTTGTACAGAAACAAGCCGAACATAGATTTGTTTGCAAAAATTTAAAATAGTTAATTGCTCAAATTGTCGAACTGTTTTAAATCACATGCACTTAACAGCACATACACTAACATGTGCCTCACTGCTAAGTATTTTCTAGAAAGTTTATTAAAAAGTAATGAATAGGCTACTTATCAGTGGTATATTAGGTACAAAGAAGTATATTAGCAGCAGTTACAAATGGCTTATAATATTATAGTGTTTGATAAATTGGTAAACCATAAATATTCACTGGAGTATACATGAATTGAAAACAGCTTCTGATACAGTTCACACGAAATTCTGATTAGAAAATCACTTTTGCACTAACGAACGTAAAAAATTTACCAATGCAAATGAGGATTGAAGTTGAAAGTATGAGATAAGTTGAGGTGTACAAACATTAAGAAACTCTGATTGATAATAAACTTAATTGCAGAATAAATATATATATTCAATGGTCGGAAAAATAATACCTTGCATAATACCACGTTTTTATTGAATCACACATTAGATATAGAATAACAACTTGGGCAACAGCGTCAGAGCAACTAATGCAGGAAACACAAAGCCTAATGAATAAAGCCAGAAAAAATATTTTTATCCCGCAGCCGGATCATGAACATGGAAATATCAAAATTAATATTCAGAATAACAAGCGGTCTTATAAAGACTGCAATCAAATTTAAATTTAAACAAATATAATCATGATACTGATTGTTACTTTTGCTTATTCAAAACAGGAGATTTTTCTAAAAAGTATTTGGAGCAGATCGTTCACCCTGATGTAGAAAGTGTTACACTAGCCAGGATTGGTATTAGAAGTCACTCTGAAAACAAAAGTGACCGATCAACTCACGAATCAATGGATACTGACGATCCTAATGCAACTGAAGATTCTTCTTGGAAAGAATCAGATGATTCCAAAAGATAAAGCTGAGCGTTGCGCTTCAAGACTCAAAGAGAGGAAACTATTGTTACCTAGAACCAGAGTAACTGTTTACAGAAATAGAGAAGAAAAGTTTATCAAGTACTTTTCAATGGACAGTGGGATTGTGTATTGTAAGGATATCGAAGGACTCATTAATTTATATAAAATAAACTTATACACGCCAGAGGATTCGCGTATTTTCATAGATTCGTCTACAGAAAGTCTGAAAACAGTACTATTACATAGTGGAAATAGGTACGCTGCAATTCCAGTAGGTCACTCAACTTTCCTTTATTTATTAAGTCTTTCCTTTATTGGCTGGGCAGTTTAAAGTCTTGCCTCAATTCACTGGAAAATATTAAGTAATTCCTTCCTTATCTGGACAATCCCAAGTCTTGCCTTAGCCGGCTGGGCAATCGTAAGTCTTGCCTTGCCTGGCTGAAAAAATCAAAGTCTTGTCTTGACTCACTGGGCGATTTAAAGTCTTGCCTTGAATGGCTGGCGATACAAAGTCTTGCCTTTATTGGCTGGGCAATTCAAGTTCTTTCCTTAATTGGCTGGGCAATTCAAACTCTTTCCTTAATTGGCTGGGCAATCTAAAGTCTTTCCTTGATTGGCTGGGCAATCTAAAGTCTTGCATTAATTGGCAGGAAAATATTTAGTACTTCCTTGCGTAACTGGACAATCCCAGGTCTTGCCTTAACAAAAAACTGAGCCAATCGAAAAGCAACCCCCGAAAACCCCTCAGATAACATTTTCAAGGAACAATAGCATACCATCTCGGCGTTAATGGGTTAAAACGCTAAATTGAAAAATTTCATTTCAAGGTTAACTTACTTGTAATGTGGAATTCAATTATTTCACGTAATGTAAACGACTAAATTTGCTGCGCTCAGCGTTAGGTGGGTTAGCCTGCTTATGATTTGGTAGGGGTGATTTCTGGGTTTAGGTAGATTAGCAGGTAGGTAGGTTAACCCACTTGTGACATGGAACTTTATTATTCCAAGAAAAATATGCGGCTAAACTTATTGCTCCCAGATTCAGGTTGGTTAGCATGCTTGTGGCTTGTTAGGGGTGGTTTCTACCCCGAGGGAAGGGCTTCCGTAGAAATGAAAAGACACGGGTTACATATGTTTAATTGTTTTATCAATGTGAAAAGTTTGATTCCAAACGACTGTACGCTCTTTTGTTGGAATTTAGTGCAGGATCCTTTGTTCTTTTTTAAACCCCTAAATTGTGGCCGCCATATTGGATCTTTTATTGTTATCACAAAAAACTGATACCCGCAATAGAAAGGGTACCCTTGAAAACCCTCTAGATAATATTTTGGAAGAAAAAATATTTCACCGTCAGCAATAGAGAATGCGTTGTATAAATCTGAAAACCTCAGCGTTAATGGGTTACAACGCTAAAATAAAAAAATTTAAATTACAATATTTTGGTGAAAAATAAAGAGATCCTAATAAATCCAATTAGATTTAAAAGGGGAAGATTAGTACTATAACCCACTTTTACCAATTTTATAACTGTTACAGTGCAATACCTCCACACTATATCTTTATTTTCCCGGAATAAAATAAGCTTTTTCTATAAACTCTCTTTTATCCTTATCATTATGATGAAAATGACTTTCAAACCCCCCTAAATTTGAAACAACAAATTCTTGAATGATTGACTTGGAAGTGGCTTACTTTTTCTCGTCAAACTCATTTTCTCCCAATTAAGAAACTTAATATCTAAGAAGTAAGTTGCTATTTTTTGTTTAAACTGAAAATTGCACTCTTAATCGTGATCATCAACTGAGCCTGTTGCAATGTTAGGTTTTTGTCTCTTTGGGATTGTAAACTTCTACGTTTTATTTCTCGGAACTGGATAATTTTGTTAAATCATACGCTTTTGGTATCAATTCAGAAACACTTCACTTCGGGAGTAACCTTGGTTTTTATGTCTATAGGCTGACTTTGAATTTACGAAAGTAATAAATCCCTTAAATTTTCGAGTTTTACAATTCGAACAGAAATCACTGGTTAAATGATAGATTTAAATGATTAGATTTAAGCTCGTTTAGGTAGGGGTCGAATCCCGAGCGGGTGTAATTTTTCATATCGTATGAGCGTTCGATTGTGTTTGTAAGTGACCGTACGCGCAATTGCGTAATTTATAAAATAAATCGAGTGCAATTATTATAATTAAAATATTTTTTTGGCTACTTTATCATTATATTACATAATCTATTTCAAACTGTATCAATGGAATATCTAACGACGAGTCTACAACGCCTGCCTTACATTTTGAAACGTATATCACAATCTCTGTTTATTTTTCTTACTTTCCTTATAACTCGATCTTCCTTTCGTTCCTGTAATCTACCTCTGACTCTACACGCGTTCTTACATTCAGTCTCCAAAGAGTCGAACTTTTCGTTACTTTAGCGAAAAGCATTCAGTCTGAACCACTCAATTTTTATTCCTAATATTTGTATATTAACCTTGCTGAGATGGCCCAACGTGAAAATGAATTGATTTACTTTTCCCAGACTGAGTCACCTATTTCTAACAATAATCCCCAGGTTTTCAAACTAGATAGCTCTCCATGTAATACTTTAAACACAAATGGTTATGCTCTAGTTACCACTGTAAATACAACTGAGGATACCAGAGTCATCAAAAACTCTGCAGCTTTAATTTACAATGTAAATTAATGGACTTGGGGGCAGTTTAAAAAATACCTAATGCCTTTAGTAATTTCTATAAAATAGTAACGAATAGACTTCAAAGCTACGTAAAGGAAATTGAGTTTATGATGAACAGTGAGTATGTCTGTCAGGAACAAAGTAGAATGTAGGCAGAATTTATAAATTGTAATGAATATACTAAGTAAAAAATGGATAAATAATAAATATGAACTGCTTTATACATAAAATAAAAATAAAGCGTGAGCCGTCGTAGGACGCGCGACCGAAATGATTACTACATATGATGTAAATTGATCTTGTTTTTCTTTGAACTCTATAAATATAAAAAAATAACTGAAACGCAAATACTAAATACATAAAAATTCAGTAAACGCGCCAAAACTCGCAAATCAATGCATGCACGTGTACGAACAACGACATGCAAGAAGGGCGCAGGTTGCTATACACTGTATGTGTATGAGCAGATGCCGTTATACGCTGCTAATACTGTCAGAGTCTCAATGTGAGTGTGAGAGCGAAGGATGGAGAGAAAGAAATTGGGTGACACAGAGAGAGAGACACAGGCAGAGAGAGAACGAGAGAGAAAAATAGAGAATAGCGAGAGGAAGAGGGGGAGGGAAAGAAATGGAAGAAGCCACGGACTAGTAATAAAGAGACCTATCTTTGTACAGACGTTCAGAATGCGGTAACTGTACATTTATTGCCAGACTTGGGCGTTTAAAGCCAATGCGCACAACAAAGGGGACATGCGCACTGTGATTTGCTATCTCATTTTCTCCCGCGAGAAATGTGCGAGTGATTGCCAGTAATTTGAATCCACAACAACACCCTAAATTGAGGTTATATCAATTTTTTGTAAAGTCAAGTAACCTTAACCGTTTGAAATTAAAAAAAGATATATCTGAAAAATGGCGTGTTGTGTTCCAAAGTGTCAAACATCCTCTGGGGAAAAAGTACGAGTACATCAGGAATAACTAGTCACGAGAGTCTGATTAGAAAACTGCCCGTAATGCGCATTTAAGACACAGCTTTGAAACTATTGAAGAATTCGCTTGTTAATAGAATGATGTAGGCTTAAGTTATTGAGTTGTAAAAAGTTACCAATATAAATAAGAATGGAAAACGAAACTATGAAAGAAGTTGAGTTGTACAAATCTCGGGAAATCAGTATTGATAATAAACTAAATTAATATAATAAAATTAGGTTTATTGTGATTAAAAGGTTCTCATTACTGGATCAATCATTTTACATTTGTTTTTAAGGATGCAAAGGATCTTGAAAAATATTGTGTACCAACTACATCAGTTAAAACTAGGGGGGTAATACGCCATGCAAATGCACTGAGTCAGTTTTGTGAAGGACGACAAAAGACGAAACAGTGGCGCCACTGTCGCAGCGCCCTACATTTTAATGACAGCTGATAAGAAACATGGGAGATATAGTATTTTTTTTGTAGTTTTTGTAATATTTTGAACATTTGTGGATATTTTAATAACTTTGGGCTTGAATTGAGTCAAGATTAGCTGTTTCTAGAATTAAAAAAATATCGAAGTTAAAAAATTGACCTTAAATACACTGTTTCTCTGAAGGTTTCATGTATAGATTGATTCTTAAATTTGGATATATTTTTGTTGCCGTCGAAATTTTAGATTAAACCGATAGCGTGTCAAACTATAGTTTTATAAATTTATAAAATATTTTAAGACCCTGACTATCTTCAAGAAAAGCTTAGTAATTGAGCTTTTGAAACCCTTGGTTGTAATTTAGGTTTCTGGTACTATTCTGACTGCAAAAAATTATTTTACAATTTTAATTTATTTTAAAACTTAAATTTATTAATAAGTGAATGAAATTGTACATTAGTGTTAAAACTCAGCGATACTTCAAAATTGTCATTAATGTTACTTCTACATTTTCCTTACAGATAGTAAGGGTCTTGAAATATTTTTTAAATTTCAAAAACTTATGAAACTATAATTTTACGTACTATCACAATAATATAACAATTCAGTAACAAGAAGAATATATTAAAATTTTTAAATTAATGTTTTCATAAAATCGTCAGAGGCACTCGATTATTTTAGGTTAAATTCTTTAAGATGTGATCTCCACAGATAACGTGTCCATGTTTAACAATAATATCCTTTTTGGCACGCTTAACTGATTGTTGTCAACTTTCAACCTCATATTTTAAAAAGCAGAAAAAACCTTTTTTTACTCTATTTGGGCCGACTGAATCGTACCCTGAATACAAACACACCAAATACATTTTTTTACATGCAAAATACAGACGACGCGACGGGCAGACCGGGCGACGCAGCGGTGGCGCCAATTTTTCAAGACTCGCCGCTCTTCAAAAAACTGACTTGTGCCTCGAATGCAAAAGCGAAATTCGTGTCACCCCCTTGGTTCTGAAATGTCAAATTTTGGTAAAAAAACGCTAATTTAGTATAAAAATGCCCGTTTCTGCAAAACGCTGCATTAAGCGAGACTTTATAATATTATATTAAAATACTTTCCACAAATTGTAATTTCCAGACGAAAGCCATATCATAAAACCTGTATAATTTTTTTAATATTCATAGTTAATTAATTAATAGTTTAAATAATTAACAATTTTTTAATAATAAAAATATATTTTCAAATTAAATATATTAAATGATTATATTCACCAATAGAGTCAAGTATGATTGAGACAAGGAAGACCAAAGCATAAGCGAACCTCATTTTTTCTAAGTAGATGAAAGACTAATTAGTATTTTACTATAAGATTCTAATTTTTCATTAAAAACAGATATCCAGTATGCGTTATCTGAAAAAATAGCTGCTTCTTATGGCATATTTACCTTTCATTAGGCATTTTTATAAATTAATTGATTCATTCAATTTGTTGAAACTCATATCATAATTTAAATACACTATCTTCGGCGATTATCAACAAGGTGAACATGCGTCAAGGGGAATGACTGGTGACTTTAAAACACGACAACATCGTTGCTGATAAAATTATTCTTTACGATAGACTTACCTCAAAGAACTGTTTAAAATTGTATCATTTTAAAATTGTAACTTTCAATACTGAGCAAGCTGTCTGGTTTTTATTTTAGTCAAAATAACCTAAAAAATAAGACAAATCATTATGAATTTTTGATTTCGAATATCTGAATCCTCCGATTTTCTTCGAACTCCGTATACTTATGTATTTTTGGCTTAAACTATGTATTTTTTAATTGAAAATTCACCTATTTAATTGAAAATTTGTCTTTTTTGTTAAAAAAATGTTCTTCTTTGTTAAAAAATTGTGGAAGATTTGTTTGCTGAATTCAACTGCCTTTCATTTCAAATTAAAACATTCTTAGGTTGAAATATCAAATATTGGATATTGCGTTATAAGCTGATCTTTATAGGCTGAAAAATAAACGACTTGTTTGAATATTAAACTGCTCTGAAAACCATTTTTTTCTTGAAGATTCACTTTTATGAATTTTGGGCGTAAATAGCTATCTTTTGGCTTCCAAGTTCATCACCTTTTGTTAAAAATACGCCTGAAGAAAAAAACGTTTTATTTTTAAGCGAAAAATCAATTTTTCATGTAAAAATCTTATTACAGCGAAACCTTTCAATAACCCTCCCTTCTATAACCCTTCTGAGAATTGATGCCGCGTCGCATGTAGGTGTTACAAAAGCTGGGCGGAATACGCACGGTTAGCGGTTGTCCCTTAAGCGAGCACTCAGGCGTGAACAAAGAAAAGTGGAGCGGGCTATAATGCGTTAGTTGCAACTCACGGTCAGGCCACAATCGCCACAATGGAAAAAGATGTATATGTTGAAAATTCAACAATTTTGTAGAGAAGTTGGTCTTTTGTTGAAAATTCATGTTTTCTTGGTTTACTCAAACTGATTGAAAATTAGTATTTTTCGTCGAAGATAAATTTTTCAACTAAAATATTAAATATTCGATTTCTGTTTTCTTTCCCAAGATAATTTACGGTCGGAGTTTTCCAAAATGGCGATGACTTTCTCTGACCTTCAATTTCATGGAACCGTAGCATGTTGAAAACTACCCCGGTTAGAACTTTGAATTAGCGACCCGCCGCCAGTACGAAAAATTTACGCCCAATAATACAATAAAATTCCTAGCAAGGCTCCACTAACCGACTATAACCAACTTTTATACATTTTATTAGTTATGACTCGAACCCATCCTCCCCACTACACTGACTTTTACGGCAACGTACTTATTGTATAAAGATTAAATGTAGTTACATACCTTTACTTTTCATTTTGACTCTTAATATATTTTAAGCTTTACGCCTAAGCTCGTTAAACAGTCCGATAACCGGGCTACGACGATTGTGTCTTCTAAAGGCCTTTTTTCGATATCAGATATTGCGCCCAGTCAACTGTGTGCTGAGTTCTAATAGTCAACGCTACGGCGTCGTTAGGGGAGACAAACTGAATGAGGTCGACTATACTATGGACGAACACAGAGTGAGTGTCGACGACGTGGAGTACAGAATTTGCGCCTAGGCTATAGATTACTCACCTAGATCGAAAAATATGCTACGCAACAAAACGTTAGAAGGCACACTTAAACTAGAGCACACTGTGTACAGTCCCTTGTTAAAGAATATGAATTTAGTAAAGTTACGAAGTGGCGCCATCTAGTCGAGATAGAACAAACTACAGCAAATTTTAATATATTTTAGAATTTAGATTTACCAGAAGAATAATTTAAGTAAACAAACCGTTTTATGCAATATAAAAAAAAACATAAAATAGGGCATGATCAAAAATGAATTGAGTTTTTTTTTCATATTGCATGAAATGTTTTGCTGGTGCAAATCAAAATAATTTAAATTGGTGTCAAACAGAAAATTTAAATAATTTGGAGACCTGGTAATTATAATCACTCACTTATTATTTACATGTTCGCCATGTTCCTATATTCCTGATCTTCCCCTTCTACCGCACATGCATCAACACAGACGGCACCTAGGGGAGATAGAAATCACTAAAACTCGTTTACACTTTAGCCTTAAGACTGTACCTAGTGTGAATTAGAGTGCCAGACAGTGGGTAGCCTCTTTCGCGGGATCTCTCCCCACTCCCCTTGAAGTGTTCTACAGTATATAGCCATTGTGACTGGCCACTTCACTCACATGCGCCACGTGCGCGACGCAACACTTGGTCCAGCACACTCACTTCACGTAGTGCGCGCTTAAAGTTACCGGCCGCTAGTATTTAGACAACTCGTATACTAACAGACTAGGTATAGTCTTAAGGCTAAAATTGGAACGAGATTTAGGGATTTCTATCTCCCCTAAGTGGCGTCTGTGTTGATGTTTGTGTGGCAGAAGGGGAAGATCTGGAACATAGGAACATGGCGGTCATGTAAATAACGAGTGAGTGATTATATTAATTACGTCTCCAAATTATTCACATTTTATGTCTAAAACAAATGGACATCATTTTAAAATTTTTATTTTAAAAAGAAACCGATCTGTTCGGAGTGGTACTTAAGTGTTGGGCTTACTTATTACATATTACATATTTTTTCACTCAGAATGATAAGAAAATAATTTGCACAAGCAAACCATTTGATGCAATATGAAAAAAAACTCAATACATTTTTGATCCTGAGCTATTTTATGTTTTTTTTTTATATATTGCATAAAACAGTATGCTTACTGTTTTATACTAACCCCCCAGTCTGGTGACGGATTGGAGCGCTCCTAAGAATCTGTGTTCGACTCGATATGGCTTAATAAATTAATTTATATTCAATCACGTTCACTGGGCGTAGTTATTGAATCAATTTGGGTGTGGTAATTTACACCACGTCATAGCATGTAATCTGTCTGTTTGTGAGCACGATAACTTAAGTTCCAAACTTAAGGTCAAGTTCGTTATCCAGTAATTCTTGATCAAAAAGGCAAACAATTTATCCGGATGACTTTTTTCACAAAACCAAAAGTTATCAGAGAGATAGCATTTACAAAATTCCAAAAAACACGAAAAAAGGAAGATTTTAGGCCAAATAACGCACGATACTACAAAAAGTCAAGGAAAGAAATATGTTGCTTTTTAAATATCCTGCAAGATTATCGCTACAGGTTTTTTAATTTTCTCAAAAAATCGAAAATTCGACAATTAATGATGAGAAGATAAAAATTTTACATTTAAAAAAGATCTACAAATTTTTTATAAATGACTTTTTGATGGAATCTGTAGTTTGTTTTTCAATCGTGAAAAACACCATAAACAGAAAAAAAATCCGCCCGCTGCGTGGGCACAATCTCAGTATAACTTTTGTTATTTAAATTCTTTTTCGTCCCGTGTGATGGGTTCCAAAAAATTTAATCTTTTTGATATTTTTGATGCTATTTTTTACGAATAAAACCAAAAAAGGCACTATAACCAACATTATTTATAAAAAAGTAATTCATTTTCACATTCTCATCAGAGAAGGTATTAGATTTGTATAAATTTGACCCCCCTACTCAGTGTTTGTCAAATGTCTACGGTTTAAAATTCCTTCAACCGGAAAAACAGGTTGTTAAGAATGTCTCTTATTTGATGTATCTATGCATTTATGTATGTATGTATGTATGTATTTATGTATGCATGTGCGCCTTTTGCCTATGTCCACCATAACTTTTGAAGAAATTAATCTATTAGATTGACCTTTGGTACACTCTTTTAGTGTCCTAAACTAAAGGTCAATTTCGTTAGCCAACCATTTTAAATACAAGTTTTTGAATACAAGTTTTGAATACAAGTTTTTGAAAAAATCGCAAAAGTTGAAATAAAATATGTGATAACGAAAATTGTTTTGTTTAAAGAATGCGTATTTTTTAAACTTAAAAATGAAAATACGTGTGTTTTAATGCCAATGTAAGTTATAACATGTAAAAATGTACATTTATGAAAGTTTTATACAATTTGAGGGACAAACTCGAGGGCGAAGCACGAGATACGTGATGAGAATGTATTCGTCAAAGCCGATGGAGTTTAAAAAAAAAAGAGAACGCACTATTACCAAATTACTGTTGTCGATGCTTTTACCTTTAGTTCGATTCTATTTAACGTTACTAGACGCGTCTGGTTAAAAAATTTGTAGTTATTTCAATTCGAAATTATAGTTAACACGACTATAAAATTCTAGTTAATGAACGCTGGCTGATTTTTTCTGTTTAAGACTGTTCTGGAGAATATGTCTAGTAACAAAAGTGTCGCCATATTTTGTCGATTTCCAGAAATCTGTCTTTTGTATCATGTCATTTTGCTGGATATGTCAATTGATGCTTTGGCGTAAATGTCCAATTCTCGAAAAATCGCGATTTGTTATTTGTATTTTCAGTTATATAAGTATAAATCATTATAGTAAACGGTGAATTTAGTTGTGTTATCAGAAGAAATTGCGCGTTATCTGTTTAAACATTAGTGCTACAGGAATATTTCCAGACCAGGCATAGATTTTCTTGGTGTCTTTGAAAATTATTCTCTAAATTATTAACATTGTGAAAATAAATAAAGTGAATGTTTGAGAATGTGGGTATTCACGAAACGATCTACATGTATATGATGTAAAATCACGAATAAAATAGTCTTCAAGAATATTTTCCGAAACAGAACGCATCAACAATACGCTACTTTTTCTTCTAGTGTTGTATCTATCGACATTTATTACCACATATAGCCACATTATAGCGAAGAGGAACCTAGTTGCTGCACTTTGTTTTCGGAAACTTTTGTTGGATTGTTTTCTTTGTGAAAATTTAACACGTCCTTTTAATTTCAGAGGGGGTTGAAAATACTCCATGCAGGTAGCAGATTATCGGATTCAATAATCGAAAATCAACATCTACCAGGATATCTGGATGAGTTTACCAGAACATCAGGTTTTGTTTACCTGAACGTTGTATTCTTAAACTACCAAGAAAACTGTCTAGTCAATATTTCTGGTTAACCTTACCAGAACATCTGGTTGATGAATGTTAAAAGATAAATTTTCAAGTCCATAAGGTGCTTCTACATCGGCTAAAAAATATCTAGCAATGATTTAGCTTAATCCAGTTCTACTGGATCAACTTCTCCTTGCGACAAGATATGAATAGCACGTACTAGCAACAAATAATGTTCATAGTACTTGCTGCATTATCGGCTCCTTAGTACTATTGGTCCACAAAACAAGAGAAACGCTCCAAATTCTAAGAATTTAATTCTTTTTAATTTTCTCGGTGTTCTCATTACATTAGGCAGTCGTTTGATGATACTTAATAACTCTTCAATTTAATCGCGTAGACATTTATTCAAATTAAATGAGTTAAAGCTACATAAAATTCAGCAACTATTGCCTGTGCCTCCAAATATTCCGCAGTTCTAACTTTAGGTTTTGCAAAAAGCACCCGAAACACTTGATTGTGTCGATATTTTGTTTGGTCAATATCTTGGGTTTCTTTATTTTGCGATTACAATAATATATCTCAGTTACAATTTAAAAACTTCTCAGGCACCTGGGAACTATCATCATTATCTGACCGTCATTTGGCCATAACTCGATGCCTGAACTACCATTGTCAGAATACCTTCAAAGTACTATGAAAACTACAAATAATATTTTCTAGAAATTGTTGTTTTTGAAGTGTTTTATTTCCGTACCGGGTATTAGGTCACAGTATTTCATTCTATGAAATACACTAAAAAATTAATATCAGAACTACTGCAAAAAATTTAGTTGATTTCACAGAATTCGAATATTCGATTTCAAATAATTCCAAAGAATTCTTTAAAGAATCGATAGATTTATAGAGAGATGTGCTTATCCCATCTCTAAACATTGCGTTGAGTTACAGCTCGATTCACTTAATTTTTATACATACATACACGCATATATACATGTTTTTCGCACATGCGCGAAAAATTAATTTTCTACGTCACGTCGAATGGCGAAGCGATGTAGATCTTACGAGATCAAATAAAAAAGTTGATGAACAGAAATAAGAAAAAGAAGTGTTAGAACTAAGCGTTGGTTTACCTTTATGTAGTTCCTAATTTTCGCTGAAATAACGTACAAAATTTCGCATTGACCGTTTACTTGCTTAAGCTACTAAATTAGTTAATGACTTAATACAGTATCACGTTATTTAATACTTATGTAAAGTCTATTATACATACTTCGATTTAGGTGTGCATTTATACTTTTATTCCATTATGTATTTCCGTGTGTTATCAAATATCCTGAAGAAAAATTTAATTTCCCACGTGGTAATCTTGTATAATAACAGCCTTTTACCAGTAACCGTCGTAGCGCGAGCAATTTCTATTGAGAAAATAACTTCCTGAAGGAAGATGTATGTTATTGAACTGCTAAACATGCAAGTTGTCGTGAAATGGCTAGTCACCCCACTAACCGTTTATGTGTTACAATCCGTAATTAAACCTTAACTTCTTCTACAAAGATGCAATTTTTACACTTAAGACACTCGGATATTGCTTAATAGTGAAGGATAATGGGAAAAAATAATTTCTGTGCGGTTGATCTTCGTTAAGAAGCTAACTGCCTTCAGGAACGTATATTTATTTAATCTGGAGCAATTGTAACTTTTTTTAAGACGGATCACGAAAAAAATAGGTCGGATGCGGTTTACCTTCATTTAGAGCTTAACTTCCTTTACAATGAAATACTTTTTATATCTTTTGTACTTCATACTTGTTGTATAATGATAGGTCATAAGAAAAATGGGTGGATTGCGGCCTATCTGCATTAAGAAGCTTTTTCGAGTAAATTGTGTTGTTCACACCTGGTGCATTTGGAAGTTCTTGAATAATGATCGGCCACAATAAAAATCGTTTGGGTGCGCCCAGTTCACATTGAAAACTTAACCTTCTCGGAGCAGATGAATTTTTGGCTTATTACTGCTATCGCTACTACCAAAGTGTTGGACTCCCGCTTACTCAAGACTCTCTGTCCCCTGTCTTTCTTTCTGTCTGGCTATGCGTTTGCGCGTGCGCACCATTACTAGTTACATGTAACATTTTGATCCGACTTCAGACCGCAAACATTATATTCTGTAGTTTTACGTAATACGTATTCCTTTTTCTATGCATGTCAAACGGTATATTTGCAGAAAAAGTATATCTCCAAAGTTTAAATATCCGGCCTCGACGAAAGCGGGGAATAAGCCGAATAAATCTAAGTTCTTCAAGTCCACATCCGATTGGATCAAAAGTAGGAAGTGTTGTAGGATGAACCATGGAACTGGGAGGAATAACCATGGTCCTGGCAGGAGGAAACATTCACCTGGCAGGTGGAGACCTGGTCCTGACTCAAAGAGGAGGCTCGGCGCTAGGAAGAGTCCTTTCTAATGACTGACTTCTATTGGAAGAAGCAGGAACGTGATAAGGAATAACTGGAATAGGGTTACCGTTGGGCAAACAATCGAACTGAAAACCTAAATCTGCAACAAGAAAGGAGGGACTAACATTTTTTTAAAGCACGCTGAAGGTTTATGAACCTATTGTCACAATATTTTCAGAAGAGTACATATTTTTGTTTTTCAATACTGATAAAAGGAAGAGGGTAATATGTGGTCATAACAATATTTAATATTTACTCTGTAGCTTTAATTGGCTACATAAGTTAGTGAACTTGAATTTTTATTTTTTGTTGAGGACTCAGCACTCTCAGATCATAAAATTCTAAAGTTTGCTCCGATTTCTATAAAAAAATGAAATTCTAATAGTACAATTGTTTTACTTTGAAAAATTAACATTACAAATTTACAAAATTAATTGCAAAAAGAATGTAAAATTACGTTAAATTCTTGGGAAGATCAACGTTTTGGCTTGTATTAGTTACATAAATGCTCACTATTCAATAAATTCAGAAGCTTGAAAACAAATTTCCAATAATGAAATTCAAATTTTAAGAACTGTGTAAGTGCTTGTATAAAAATCAGAATACATCTTTAAAGATTCTTTGATAAATTTATTTAATAAATATGTTCAATATCTAATAGATCTGTCATTAAAATAGTAATACAAAACTATTATGTGATTTAGAGGGATGAGTGCATAAGCTTTGTCAGAGGACACATGAATTCAGAAATTTATGATCTACGACGAATATTTGTGACGAGCATCAACTGTAACAAGCGTTTATCATAATAAATGTATGCTTGGTCAAAATTACTCTACTTTAAAAGACTTATTTATCAGCCTAAAAGTGATAATTCAAGTGGGAAAAGAAATGAAATACCCAAAATCTCAATCAATTTTAAGGCCTCTTCGAAACTTTATAATATTATGTCAACGTACTTTTCAAAAATTCTAATTTTCAGAAAAAAGCACTATCATAAAAACTGTATAGAATTTTTTAATTAAGTTTCGAAAAAGAAGAACTGGGGATAAAACGCAGATATGCTTAGACAACTTTTTTGCACAGAGAATGTAAATAGTTGATGAATATTTAAAGAATATTTTTAACGTATATAAAGTGCTTCTACATCGGTTACACAAATTTGTAACTATGTTTCAGCTAAATTCTAATAGTTAAATTTCCAACTAAAAATGTTGAATTTTAAACCGTAATAATACCGTACCGTCCTCCATACTATTTAAAATTATGGCATTTTATATTATTCATTTTTAAGGAGATAAATAAAATTAAAATACGTATTAAAATAGCTAGATAAATTTCTGAAAATTTTAATTTTAGATAATCTATATGCAGATTACTTTTATTCAAATATAATACTTGGTTTTAACAGAAATAAGAGGAAAGTAAATAAGTTAATTTGGAACTTTATAACATAATAGGTATTTAAATTGTTAACAAAACATTCGATCCAAAAACTTGTATGACTTCGAAAAATTTTCCATAATTCTTATAAGGTGAAGTTAATGTTTCATTTTCGTGGTACATAAATTGTTAAAAAATCATTAGAGCCAAAAGCTTTTATTACTTCCGAAAGTTTTCCTTCTTTTTTCAGTAGAAACTAAATAAATATTTCTAACACCACTTATATTGAATTTCGGTCAATCTTACTAAAAGTGTAGTTTCTTAAGGATGGTCGAACATCATTTCTTAAGTCATTGAGTTGATGACAAAATTGTTGAGGCTACATACTTTAATACCCTCGGAAATTTGTCGCCGTTTCATAGTAGGGCATGACAAAATATTTATAACTCGAGAATCATAACATGCAAACTTTTTAATATAATTACCGATGACATAAAACACTTTGATTCGATTTTAGATCGCAAACATTATATTATTTAATAGTTTAAGATGTTAATTTTGTTAGTCTAATTGGTCCTAATCAATATTATAATAATATTGATTAGCACCAAAACCAGACAAACAAAATTAACATCTTAAACTAGTAATTAATTTCCCTGGTCAAAAAACCTACATCAATGATAAAAATTATATTATTTAGTTTTACGTTTTTTAAAATTATCGGTGTAGAGGTTTCTGTCTTATATTTTGCACTATGAAACACCCTGATATTGTGCGGCGGGCACCTACTTGAGTTTCTTTGACTTCTTCTTTGGTCAGTGCAGTAACCTTGCCGTTAACCATGTTTATTTTCGCCCTTCTTTTATTGTAATTAAAATCGCAACCATCATATGCATACATTCCAGCAAGAACATTGTGAGTCTCCAATATAGCATAGACGTCACGATTGAATGTTGATAATACAATTTGTTCTTGGGTTGGCATAGGAGTATAGATATTCTTTTCTTTACGCAGCTCCAGGATTGTGTTTGCAGGAAAAGTGTATCTGTGAAGTGCAAATATCCGTCCTCGATTCATGCGGGGAATAAGCCGAATGAATCTAAGTTCTTCAAGGCCACATCCCAATCCATCAGAAGTAGGAAGTTTTGTAGGAGGAACTATGGTACTGGCAGGAGAAACTGTGGACCTGGCAGAAGGAGACCTGGATCTGACTCGGAGAGAAGGATCGGCAGCAGGCAGTGTCTTTTCTGGTGAATTATTAATATTAGAAGAAGAAGGCTCGCTACGGAGAATACCAGGTATAGTGTCATTATTAGATGAACAATCAAACTGTAAACCTAAATCTGCAAAAAGAAACAAGGGATTTATAGTTTTTCAATTCACGCTTATTTTCTGGGAAAATTTTATCAACAAAAACTATGCAGCTTTAATTGATAATGTAAGATAATGGACTTAAGGGCAGTTTAAAAAAAACGTAAAGTCTTTAGGAATTTCCATAAAATAAGATAAGGCTTCACGCACGTGTACGAACAACGAGTTTCAAGAAGATAGAGAAAGAGATAAAAAATAGCTTTGGATACAGTTAGTGACGAAATTCTGAATAGAAATGTTCAGTAGGCTTAAGTTGTTGATAAATATAAAAAAAACATCATACATAACTTTAGCCCTAACCAACATTAAAATGTTAGTAGTATAAATAAGAACAGCAAACAAAATAGGAAAGAATTTGATATGTACAAATATCGGGAAACAATTATCGTTAATAAACCTAATTGAAAAAGACATACTCAGTCAATGGTCAGAGAGATATTTTTTGGTATTAGTTTGATGAAAAGGTACTCAGAAAATTTAATTTGAAAAAATACAAACATACTTTCCGCTAATTCTAATTTCAAGATAAAATCGATATCATAAAATCTGTTTAATACTTATTAAAGGCATTTGGAAGAAGACAATTTTAGGATAACACCCGCAAATCTTTGAAAAATTTTTGTTGCAGAAGGAATAAATAAACATTTTCTAATTAAATATATTAGATTATTATATTCACCAATAGAATTAAGGATAATTGAGATTGGGAAGAAAAACCTAGAAACGACCCTCATTTTTTCCAAGTAGATGAAAGACTGATTGGTGTATTAGTATAATAATTATAATTCATCATCATAAAATAATAATCTATATGCGTTATCTGAAAATTAGTTCATTTTTTCTTATATATTTGCATTTAATTAAGATTTTTCATAAACCAATTAATTAAATAAATTTTTTGAAACTCATATCATAATTTACATATAATATTTTCGAATATTATCTACAAGGTGAACACAAGCGTCAAGGAAAACCACTGATGACTTTGAAGTTAGATAATACCGTCGCTGATAAAGCTATATTTTTCGTTAATTAGTTATAATTTTTATTTAATGTAACCTTGATTAGGATATAGTAGATATATTTATGACATTTTTGTATAGACTCGGGGCACCTTAATTTTATAAGTTTATTTAATAAATCTTCAGAATTCAAGACTTCTCGATTGTAAATAATCAGAATTGAAAAAAAAACATTCTACATAATATTTTCCTTAATTTCATAATGAAGGAATATTTAATTATGATTGTTTAAAATAGATCTACATAGCTCAAAAAACTGTTTAAAATTTCATTATTTTAAACTTTCAATTTTGAGCAAGTTGTCAAGTTTTTATTTAAATAAAAATAACCTCAAAATAAATAAAATAATAATTTTTTTCAAATTTTTTTGAAAGTTTTTCTTCTAATACCATCGTATTACAATATAAAATTATAAATTAACTCATTATCTTAATTGGCTCTGCCTAATTTCTGTTCAGATAAGGTCTTATATTTGAATAAAAGTAATCTGTACACAGATTATCAAAAATTTTGATTTAAAGCAACCGGTGTAGCTATTCTAATACTGATTTTAATTTAATTTAAATTTATTTCATTACAAATTATTCATAAAAATGGCCATACATCTTTTTTTAAATGATAATTCATATATTTTGTTGAAAATTTGTCTTTTTGATTGGAAAAATATTCTTCTTTGTTAAAAATTGTTTCACATTTTTTGGTTGAATTGAATTGTTTTTTATTTCAAATTAAAAAAAAGGTTTAAATATTAAATATTGCATATTGTGTCGATAATTAATATTTTTTGGTTGAATAATTAACTACTTATTTTAATTTTGAACTGTTCTGTATTTTGTTTTGCTTTTGGTTTCTAAATATACTTTTGGGAATTTTAATTGTAAATAACTATCTTTCGGCTTCCAAATTTATCACCTTTGTTAAAAATACGTTTGAAGAAAAAAACATTTTGTTTTTATTGAAAAAATCAATTTATCACGTAAAGATTTAAGTACTCCATTTTTTACTATTATATTCATTATTTGTAAGTTAAAAATTCAACGATTTTGTGAAAAATTGGTATATTTTGTTGAGAATTAATGGTTTCTTAGTCAAATCCAACTGGTTGAAAATTAGTATTTTTCGTCGAAGATTAATTTTTTCAACCGAAAATTTAAATCTTCCATTCTTGATATCAAAATTATATTTTTAGATGAAAATTCATACATTTGGTGATAAATTTTACTATATTGTTAAAAATACCCTACGAATTCTTTAATGGACATAATATCCCTTCCAAAGTACTCCGCTTTGGAACCGAAAACTATTTATCAGCCATCCTTGTTTTTTTAAGAAGCCCTCTTGAAAGTCACTTTCCGGAGTAGCAAACAGCTGCTTCTTCGCAACCAATTTTATTTCTTCTTCGTCTTAGAATCGTTTACATTTTATGGGATACTTTAATTTGGGAAAGATCCACAAGTAGCAAAAGTCCAGATTAGGACTGTGTGGATGCTACTGAAGATGGAACAGTTCGCGTTTCACCAGAAATTGGTGAACAAGCTGCGTTGTCGCCGAGAAGGCGCGAGACCTCCAGGATTAAGAATCATCACACATTGATGTTTTAACCTAATCAACAGCAAATGCTATGTTTTGATCCGACTTTAGATTGAAAAAATTAAATAACTATATTGGGCACTAAACAAAACTCTGTAATTTTGCGGTGGGCGACTACTAGAATATCAATGATTTACGCTCTCGTCAAGAAGAGGAAAAGATTTCAACAAAGAACATTAGTTTTGTAGCAAAAAATACGATTTTGAATTAAAGGATGTGCTTTATCTACCGCAAATAAAAGAGTTCAATTTTTAGTTTGATAAATAACATTTTAACAAAATAAAAATATTGTTCAGCAGTGGTGCCATATTTTACCAAAAATGCAATACACTGGAACTTGGATTGAATTAGTCTGGATTTACTGCTTCCGAGAATCTTTGCCGTGATTCAACTTTTAACAAACCAATTAAATGTTCAACTCAAAAAAAGAAGAATTCTTAATGAATAATGTATTATTGAATATAGCGTTTAAAAAAGATTTGCATTTGGATAAGCGAGGGGATGGTAAGTAGATGAATAAAAGATTATTGAATTGATTAGAGAATTGAGGTTAAGGTTTACGTGAAGATTGGCAACACCCAACCCATTCTTCTGATAACCCGTTATTATACAACACCTTCCAATTGCACCAGGTGAGAAAATTATATGAAGGAAGTAAAATTCAAATAAAGATTGGCCGCACCCAAACGCTTTTTCTGCAAGCCCACCATTATAAAACAAATTGCAAGTGCACTAGGTGTAAAAAATTCATCTTGCTCGAGGAATTTTCTGAATGGAATTTAACCGAAACCAACTCATTTTCTTATGACCCATCATTACAAACCATGTGCTGTCGGAATACCAGCAACGCACCACATAAACAAAAACCAAGAATTGCATAAATTGTTATATTTTCAGGTGTTGCACTTCTGGACCAGGCATTAGGTCATAGCGTTTTTCGGTTTCCTTTCTTAAAAATTGGAATGTGTATTTATCAGAAAGCTTAAAAATTTTCCGCACTTCAGAGGCATCTCGCAATATTAAAAACATTTCATTAATATCCGAAATACTGCAGCTAGCACACCTATGTGCATCAAATGTTTCATAAGCTAAACCTGAGAGTTTGAAGCGGTAATTACAAAATCGGTAATTTGCAATCAAGTCATTCTGTAAATGGGGCAGCACTTGATCGCTTAACTTCCAAAGTATATGATTTATTATACGGATCATTCTGGCTTCAGGCAGACGATAGTTGACAGTATTCCTAATCCGTGCGATTCACTTTTTTCTTACTCAATTCGCAACGTACATTTTTAAAATAAAAAATTGACGCTCCACCAACAAAACTGTATCTTTCTAGTATATTCGCTGGTGAAGCCATAGTAGCCTGTAGTTATCAATGCCATCGTGCGCATAATCATCGTTCAAAGACAATTGAAAGAAGAAAAAGGAAGTAAAGAGCCTATAGCGAGGATGAGATGCAGATGCATTGAGAATTATAAAATTTTTTGGTTTTCCATAGAGAAGTGCATGTGCGAATAGTGCGACAAGGGTAATGCAAAAGTGAAGAACTGGTTGACGGAGTGTGAAGAGGTGGGAAGGAGTGGGATAAGCTTGGATGTATGGATGCATGAAAGGGGGACCAACGAATGCATGTTGAAGGGTTGTTCTGTAATATGGAGAAGAAGTGCGGAAGAGGAATAAAGAAGGAAAGATTTAAATTAAATTGTTTCTTGAAAAAAAGATCCTACTCCATCTTCACTCCATTGGGAATCGAACCACAAAACTTCTGATTTCCGGCCAGGTGCTTTTCCAATTAAGCAATCAGAGGGATCAGAATAAGAGCTCGTAATTCAAGAAAATAACGCCAATTTTTAGCTAGGTGTTAATAATACAAGTAATTATTTTTAAATTTATCTGCTATATCATCAGAGATTGTACCTTACCGCAAGTAGATCAACCCTCCAAACCATGAAGGCAGAGAATCTATACATATCGATCAAGTTAAGAATCTTCAATAACAGAAAATTCTAAACGTCTTGAGAAGTTTTGTGGTTCGATTCCCAATGGAGTGAAGATGGAGTAGGATCTTTTTTCAAGAAATAATTTTAATTTGAAAATATTATTTTCCACCCAGTCTTATTAAGACGTTAAACATTTTCTGTTATTGAAGATTTTTAACTTGATCGATATGTGTAGATTTTCTGCCTTCATGGTTTGGAGGGTTGATCTACTGTCGGTAAGGTACAATCTCTGATGATATAGCAGATAAATTTAAAAAGGAAAGATTTTTGAAAATGATTAATATTGCAAATAGTTTATAATTATTAGCTATTCGTTGCAAAGGCAGAGGCTGGCAATGCGAGGCAAAATGAGAAAGTAAGATGCGTGCGAGGCGAGACGAAGCGAGGAAAGCTAGGCTATAAGAGCGAGCTGTCTCACTAGCGGCAGTTGTAAAACAATTTGGCTAAAAAATAGAAGAGTAAAATAGTCAATTTCTTAAGTTCAGCAGGTCGAAAGATAAATGTTTATCTCATTCAGATAATTTATTCACGCGTTACAAAAATTCAGTCAAATTGACCTTATGCTTATTTAATAAAATGAAGTGAATTGGAAGAGCTAATGCCAATTCGATTAAGTTACATAGTTTTTTATTTTCTAAGAACTATGAGGAGCATAAAGAATTTAAATAAATACAAAGAAAATCGAAAAAGAATTCGAATAAATATTTAAATAAGCAAAAGAAGTCTAAAGATGAAGTGCGAACATTCCAAGTTTAAAATCAACTTCCTTGAAGAAAATTAAATTTTGACACCTGGTGCATCCGAAAATTTTCATGTATACCTCAACTTCTTTGAGGAAGTAATATTTTTCGCACTCAGTGCAAACTAAATGGGTTACGACGACAATCTTGGCCTCCGGGAGTTGTAGAGGAGTAGTGGTAATTATAGTCGAGTGTTCGCTTGGAGCTACGAGAATCCATCAAAGGCTATACGTTGCTGATGGAAAGTTAGTGGAATTCCCAAACAAGTAAACGGTATTTCCAAATGGAAGTTCCGTAGAATTTGCGTGTATTACTTTCTATAAAATCTTTGTATGCGGGTTGTAAATGAATAACATACTTTCTTCCGTGATAGGTGTTTACGTGCATACAAACTTTTTTATATAATAACCAGTTACAGGAGACATTCCTAACCGGCTTCAGATCGTAAACGATAAATTAGAGTTTCACATTTTTTAAATTATCGATGTAGAGGATGAACCCTAATATTGTGCACTATAGAACCCCCTGATATTGTGCGGCTGGCACCTACTGGAGTATCTCTGACTTCTTCTTTGGTCAGTGTTGTAACTTGGCCGCTTGTCGTATTTATTTTCATCCTATTTTATTGTAACTGTCGTCGAGATTATCATATCTATACATTTCAACAAGAGCATTATGAGTTTCCAATATAGCATAGACGTAACCATCGAATGTTGATAATACAATTTGTTCTTGGGTTGGCATAGGAGTATACATATTCTTTTTTCTATGCACGTCTAGTGGTGCATTTACAGGAAAATTGTATTGTATTGTATGACGGATCTGCTATCCGTCATAAGTAGGAGTCCTTTCCGACGAATTATTTCTATTAGTAGAAGCTGGCTCGCGATGAAGATTACATTTTTATAAAAGAATATCGGTTTATTATAAATCTTTTGGTATAATATTGTAAGACAAGTGCATATTTCGGTAGTTCCATATTGATAAAAACGATAAAAGGCGATATGGGGCGATATAAACACTTAATATTTACTCTGCAGCTTTAGTTAGCAAAGTAAGTTAGTGGGCTTGAATGTAAAGCTTTTCTGGAAAATCTGCGCTCTTTAATCATAGAATTCTAATGTTTGATTAAATTTTTATAAAAAATAACAATAAAATAGTACAATTCTTTTATTTTAAAATAGTTGGTATTAAAAATGTGGAAAATCAATTGTGAACAGAATGTAAAAGTAATAGATAATATATAGCTTATATAGATAATATAATAGCTTTTTAGCGCAACTTGACATTTTAGAACGTTTTACACACACAAATTAATATGCTAAGACGAAGATAATTATATCTGAAAGAAAATGTACAATTCTGAACACTTTCTAATTAAATTTTCTTCTGAAAAAGTATCTTCTCCTTCGCTCCGCTAATAGCTCAAGGGAAAAGCATTTGACCCAAAATCGGAAGTTCTGTCGTTTGATTCCCAGCGAAGCGAAGGAGAGCTTTTTTTAGAATAATTAAAAAATTTTTTTTTAAATTTAATTTATAGTCCCATCTTTTCTGATATTTGTTAGGACGCTGTTGCCCAAGTTGATATTCTATATGTAATGTATAATTGAATCTCTTTCATTTCACATTCTTTTTGAAATTTATTCTTTATGTTTTTAAAACGAATTTTTAAAAGTAAAAGGCTTCTATTATTTGATTTTTTATCAAAAATGAATCATACCTCAGAATTTTATGACATGAGAGCGCAGTATCTGCCAGAAAGACTTTAAATTCAAGTCCACTAATTAATACATGATTATCAAAGCTGCGGAATTTTTGCTGGTTCTTGTAGCCCCCGTTTAATTTGCAGTGCCAGCTATAATAATAACATGTTAGATTATATTATTAGTATAAGCTTTGACTAGATCAGAGTCTTCATTTAATAGAAAAACATTTATATTCCTACATATTACCCAAATATACACTTCCCTCGAAATATTTTGATAAAGGTTCATAAAATACAAAAATGTTCTGATACAATTTTATTCCGCTCCCTCTTGTTGCAGATTCAGGTTTGCAGTTTGATTGTTTGTCTAATGGTGAACCTATGCCCGGCATTTCTCGTCGCGAGCCTTCTTCTTCTTCTTTAAATAAAAATAATTCACCAGAAAGGACTCTTTCTGCTGCGAAGCCTCTTGTTCGAGCCAGGTCAAGGTCTCCTCCTGCCAGGTCAAGGTATCTTCTTGCTGGAATTTAGAAATATGATAGTTTCGATAAGAATCACAATAACAGACGGGCGGAAATAAACATGGCAAGCAGCAAGGTTACTGCACTTATCAGAAAAGAAGTCAAAGATGATCCAGTAGGTGATCAGCGTAAATTATTTTTTTATTATTTAAAGGGCGCTTTACATTTTTCACATTGCAAAACGTTATATTTCAAATGCGTCTAGACACGTCGATTCTAAATGAGATTCATCTAGAACGTGGAGAATAATAGGAAAATATATTAATAGAAAAAGAGGGTAAATGTTAAATGGTTCATCGTTACATTTTAATTTATCATTGAATTAACATCGCGCAAACGTTTTCTAATTACATTTTTTATACACTTTGTAACATAATTTTTTCTTTTAATTCGTTATTTATTTTTCAAACATTTGTTTTTCAGTAGAATTTGATTTTTTTGTAAAAAATTATCTAATGATTTATTAATTCAATTGTGTCGCTAAATCGTAGTTATAAAAATGTATCTAAAACTGTTCGATTTCTCGATGGATTTAATTTTCTCCGTTCAGGAAATTGGTCCCGAATATTTGCATCGGCACCACTCCTGGTAGAGTATTAAATCTAAAAGTAAAGATTTCATTAGACTCTAATTAAATGAATTTTTGATAAATTTCTAATGATAAAAATGAAGATGTGGGATCAAGAAAGCGGAAGGAGGAATTTCTGATTTAAAAATTAAAGTAGCATTTCCTCAAGCTTTAAATTAAAATCTTCAGCCTAATCAATCAAGATATTTTATATGTAAGAAACCCCTCTATTTAATCCTAACCGTCTGACCCCGACTGATTTAATTTTGATTGTCCAGGATTAAATCTTTTAAACTCAATTGTATCTATTATTTTTGAGCTTTATACAATTTCCAAATGGTAATGAATTTTTGAGCTCATTCTGGTATTTAGTCCGATTATCCTAGAATTAAAAAACCCTCATATTTAAATTGGAGAATCGTTTTTACTTAATTTTTTGGCATTCTACAATCGAGCATCTCTTTTTGAAATTATATCCGAAATGACAACGAGTTGAAAATCCTACTCGCAAAAGCAGCTGCTCGTAGCGGTGATTAGTGAAGATTGCACTTCTTTGATCAGTTCTCGTATCGAGTCTCTCCATTCATAAGACCCGTTCACCCCCTCACTATTTTATTAATGAATGTGCACGCAATTGCCGATTTTCTTTCAATTAGATCTCGTTTCATGTAATAGCTACATTCTTGAGATACATATAATTCTTTCGGTTATGAATTTATGAGTGCTCATTCAGTAGCGTGATATAAATATTGGACTTCCATTCTGAATGTTTAATTCTATTTTTATTTTAACAAATATTCGGAACAGCTTCAAGTTTTTTAGCGATTACTTATTCTCGAGACATTTTATAGTGTGTTTTCACCTGAGCAGAGGAGACGTTATGAATTCTCTGACGTATAAACGGTATATCCAAAGAAAAAATGGCAAAGCACTTTTCTTCCACGCTAGTTGTATTCACAACCCTGGTGTACATGAAGCACAACATTTTGTTACTGTTTCGAGCTCCACAGTTATCTCTAAAAAATGGAAATTCTGTTATTTCAGATTCAGCCTTTTTTCAAACGAGTCCTTGAATACCACAGGGCGTAGAATATGATCCCATTGTCGTGCCTGATTTATTGAATCTTAATAGTTTGAAAACATATTTTAAAGTTCAGCAATCGATGTTTTTTTCCTAAAATCGAAAGCGACAATTCGAGCACCACATTTCTATTTCTTTGCTGATTATCGACACACCATCTCTTCCAGTACGAGAAGGCTGCCTGACGAAGCAGTCTTTACGACGCATTAGCTAACAGCGATGGCAGACGTCGAGTACTTTTACCAAATATGAATATCTCACTAAATTTCTAACGAAATTAATTAGATTTTCCAAAAAAGTTCATTCTACTTTTTTGAAAAATTCACTCACTGAAAGATTTTTGAAACTTGAAGTTACCTAGTTAAAATTTCAAAATCAATTAATTCAGAGACAAACTTTTATTTGATATTTCGCTTTTAATATTAAAAATAAACGTTTGACAACAAAATCTAAATAGGAAAAAGTTTGATTTCCTTATTATCTACAATTCTACATTTCAGAAATTGTATTGTGGAATTTTATAAATTTTCCTATTTTTGCCGTTCAGACAATAATTTTACGCATGTTCGAGCGTCGGGCTGGTTCTTGAACCCAGCGGCTCAATTGGTGTTAATGTGCATTTTGAATTCCGCATCAATTGCGGCCAACCAGCGTAAAACCCGAACGCTAGCGCAGTAGCCTAAGGCAATCGCATTGGGTGAACTTGTACACGTAATGAGTTTTCACTCAGATAATTCATCTTTCTTGTCGATATTTCCTTGTATTATTCTTGTAACGTGTCATTTTCAATTATCTAAAATATATATCAGGATCCATTTATTCGACCTTATCATTCTGATTAGTAAACTAAGGTACAACGGGGACGTTTGGGATTTTAATCCTTGAGATTAATCTAACTACAAAATTCTAAACTATCGCTATAAAAAGAATAAAGATAATCGACAATCGTAAATTTATGTCATTTGAAGGTTAACAGTACAATTAACAATTACAAGTAAATTATTAAATTTTTTTGAAATGAAATACGTATAAATGTAATACAAAAAGGCCTGAGATAATTGCACACAAAAAAAATATAAAAATCAACAAATATCGACTGTGGTATCTATCAAGTCAGAGTACGTTTAACTTCTATATTTACGAAAAGGAAGTCCTAAATTATCACCCGCTGGTCCTAAACGGTAAAATTTTCAGGAGAAATGGGTCCTTCCAAAACTAAAATAAATTTGACAGTGAAAATTTTGCTTACTTTTGGAAAGAACAGCAAACTTTATTTATGTTTTTTTCCGGTACAATTTTTACAGCACGTCTTCATTCTGTACGCTCCTTTCTTTTATTTTTGGGCTACCTGAATTTCATTGTTCCACTATGCGTCATGAGACATCCGACAACCGCAGTACCACACACTCCATGCGCTTTCTATATCGTTGTTGGTTATAAGCGCCTCGCAAGTTGCCTTATCTATGCGTTCGTGAATGGTTCTAAATAAGAGCTCATCTCGGGTTGCCTGATATTGCGATTACAGTCATACAATTCATCTACAAATTGACAAGTTCTTTGGTACGTGGCGACAATATTCACTGCCTAACCGTGAATGGGCCATACATCGCTGCCTAAACCATCAGTTGTCGGAATACCGTCAACGCACCATAAAAATACAAACTATATTTTGCAGAAATGGCTATGTTTTTCAAGCGTTAGACTTCTGAACCACGCTTTCAGTCATATCGTTTTTCAGTCTTCTTTCTTAAATATTAGAAAGTTTATTTATCAATAAGCTCAAGAATTTTCCGCACTTCAAAGGAATCTCGCAGCCTAGATTCAATGGCATCAATTAAGAAGATTTCGTTACGGTCAGAATTACTGCAGCTAGTAAGCCTATGAACATCTAATTTTTCAGAAGTTGATACCAAGAGTTTAGGCGGTAATCACAAATTTGGTAATATGCATCAAGTCGTTCTGTAAATGGGGCGGCACTTTGTCGCTTAACTTCCAAATCATATTATTTGTTATACGGATCTTGCTCGCTTCAGGCAAACGATAATTGACAGTACACAACATTCGTCCCATTTACTTTTTTTTTAGTCAGTTCGCAACGCACAGTGTCAAAATGAAAAATTAAGCTGCACCGCGAAGGCTGTCGTAATCTTTTAAATTGGTTGATCAATCCACTTAAAAGTTGAGGATAATTTTGAGTCAGAAGATCAAGTGAGCAATCTTCTAAGTAAATTATCGACATGTTGATAATCTGAAGGATACCATGACGGGGAGATTAGGGTTTCAAAGGAGTACGCCTAACTATAATGTCGGGAGGGGGGCAGGAAGAACGAGTTTAGGGATTATAATGGGTAGTTGAGCGGGTAAATATGAGAAGATATTTTTGAAAGATGGTATTTTAGAACTATTGGGTTGCAGATGGATGAAGCGAGAAGGATGCACGGCAAAGGAAGGAGGGTATATGAGATGGTTAAAGAGAGTGGCTTGGAGAGGGAAGGAGATAAGGCAGAAGAGGAGATGAGAATGAGGGAGTCAAGATTTCACGGGAACTATGTGTGGATCATGCCAAGGGAAAGAGCGCAATATTAGTTTGAGAAAGAAGAGAAAGGAAGTCAGGAGCTTACAGCGAGGATGAGATACGGATGCATGGAGGATTATAACAGGTTCTAGCTTTCCATAGAGGAATGGATGTGTGAATTGTGCGAGAAGGGGAATGCAAAAAGGGAGCACTGGTTGGAGGAGTGTGAAGATGTGGCAACTAGTGGGATAAGCTTGGAGGTATTGATGCATGAAAGGGGGGATTAACGGGTTGTAGCATGGTTAAAGGGGTTGCTGGGTAAGATGAAGAAGAAGAGAAGGAAAGATAAAAAGGACAGGAGGTGGAAAGATTGCAAATAGGGAGGGAGTAGGTGTAAGAAAATTGTAATGCATTAAATGTAGGGCAATCATTAATGCAAGAAATAATTGTGAAAATTTATTGCACAATTAAATAATTTGTGCAAAAAGTTTTCTTTGGGTCAAAGAAACTTTTTAAAAAAATAGTTTTAGATGTTAATTTTGTTTTCCTCCTTGGTGTAAGTCAATATTATTAAAATATTAATTAATCTTAAGATTGAAAAAATTATCTCTAGCTCCGCTGGGATATGAGCCCAGGTCCTTCAAATTGCCGGTCTGATGATAAAAATATTTTTCTTCAATTAAAATCAATCTTCTTTGAATCGAAAAATATTCGTTAGAATGTTTGTGTTTTAAGAATGTCTCATTCAGATATAAAATTCCAAATTACCTCATTAATTTATTAACTTCAATCTAATGTTTATGTAGATAAGTTCTTTCATTTGAATAAGAGTAATGCGTATACAGATGATGAAGAATTGATGTTTCTAGAAAGCCGATGTTGTTATGTACGCTCTTGAACATTCTTTTCTAAGGACACATAAATATTGCAAAAAAAAATGTAAAGAAATATTTTATTTTTAGTGATAAACAATTTCACCTCCCAAAAATGTAGACATTTACTAAAAAATTCAAAAAAGAAAAATCTTTTAAAATACTCATAAACTTTATAAAAATTAAAAAACTTAACGAATTCTGAGTAATGAAATAAAATAAGAATGTCTTGGTCTTACTACTGGGACAACCACTTGGTGCCAAGTTAACCTGTTTTAGAAAGTTTATTTAATTTTAAAATTAATGTTTAGTTTTGAAAATTACACGTTACATTTAATTACAAATTACGTTACAATCCATTTAATTTGCACCAATTGCATACAATATCACTTTGTGGAGGAAGTTAAAATTCACATCAAGATTGGCCACACCTAAGCTTTTTTACTTGACAAAGTTAAGTTCTAAATTAAGAATGACTGAGCCTTTTTTTCTCGTCAGCCGTGATGGTAAAACAATTTGAGAGTGAACCAGTTGTTAGAAATGCATCTTTGTCCAGAAAGTTAAGTTCTAAATGAAGATTGGCGGCACCAAAGCGATTTTGCTCGTGAAACATCATTGTGCAACAACTTCCATGTACACCAGGTGTAAATAATACATCTTTGAAAATTATTATTAACGGAGATTGGTCGTAACCAACACATTTTTCTTAAACCTCTCCTTATGCACGAGGTATAAATAAAAATTCTTCCTCAATAAAGTTAAGGTTTACATAAAGATTAGCCACACGCAAACTATGTTTCTTATTCCCCATTATGTTGCCAAAAATTTTGATTGCATTATTTGCAAAACTGTAAGATGCTAAAAGCAGTACTTCCTTTCCAGTAAATGCACGAACTGTCCCGCAGGCTTGACGGATTGTAAAGTTCAGATCTTCAAATGTCACATTTAATGTTCCACTTATTGTCAGTTACAAAATCGAACAGTTGTAAATCTTCAGTAAGTGAGAGCACTGTAAGTAAAGCTTCTTTGTCATCACTTGCCAGAACGTATGGAATCGGAGTTCCATCTGGTTCAAATGCGTGATGTCTTGCGGGTCTTTATATGTCCATTAAATAGCCTATAGACTGATATGCGTAAATAGATTTCATGGTATTAAATATATTTACGAGTATATCAGTTTTATTAGAACCATGAGTTATTTTCAATAGTGCTCCATTGCCATCTTCGAAAGAAAAATTTAATGATGCCTGTTATGGCGCTCACATTCTGACATAGCCTGTTAAGTTCATCAGTTGATGAGCGTTTAAAGAATATTTTTCACGTTCATGAAGTGCTTCTACGTTTTTTACAAAAATTTGTAGAAATGTTTCATGTAAATTCAGTTCTAATGGATCAATTTCTTCTTGCAATAGGCTAAGGATACCACATAGTAGCAGTAAATAATATTCACAGTACATGCTGCATAATTTAGTTCGTGAAACAAAAGAAACGCTCAAAATTCTGAGCCCTTGCAAAATTAAAATATTTTCAATTATCTTTTGGTTCTTTTTACATTATCCAGTGGATTGATGCTACCTAATAACCCTTCAATCTCATTGCGAAGACGCTTCTTCAAATACTGGAATTCGTCAGGATTATATTGAATGAACCAAAGAGATAAACCCATTTTAATCTATACCATACTTTTCATCTTCATCTCCTGGAAAATAAGAATTTAAAGCAGATAAAGGTGTTTCGTGTTCTTGATAATTTTAAATTAGAAGTGAGAGGAAGAAGTAGCGTACTTAGCAGAAGGCAGACTGTGATGGCCAGCGATGCAATTTTTAAAGATAAATATAGTTTTCTCTAAATCGAGCGTAATGGTTTATGTAGGGGGCGTAAAGTTTTATGTAACGAGAGTGAAATTTCATGTATTGTGCCTAAAGTTTTGTATAGCGGGAGTAATGTTTCATGATCGCCCGGAGGCGGAGAGCGCATGTGCGAACGCGAACGTCGCTGGGCTGGAACGGGCCACATCACACCTGCTTTACGCGAATGCAATAGCATGTTTCAGGGGGGTTGGACAAAAAATGTTTTATTAAAAAACAAGTTTAAGTTTCAGACGAATTTGCAACAAAAATCAGAACATCAGGAAACAAAAAATAGTTTTTTTTTTTTGTATAAAAATTCGTACAAATTTTTTTTGTGCAGGGCAGTTAAACTTTCAACCAAGCAGTGGAATTTTCAACCAAATAGTTCATATTCAACTATAAATGTTAACTTTTAACCATAATACCGTACCATCCTGCATAATTTCTGATTTAAGGCCATTTCTACAATTAGTTTTAAAGAAATTTTTATTAAATTAAAACATGTATTAAAATAGCTGCATCAGTTTCTCAACATTTTAATTTTTGATAATCTGTTTTTTATGTTTCTTTCAGCACAGTTTAAAACAAATTTATAATGATTTTATTCATTTTGAGATTGTTTTGGATTAAATAAAAAACATATATGTTAAAGAAAATTTTGAAACAATAAACGCTTTTCGGTTTCATCAAAGCTTTTTACCAAAACTTGATATTTTAGAACGTTTTGCATTAAAAATTGTTGACAAAGAGAAAGGCCATTATATTTTTATGAAAATGTACATTTCTAAACAAGTTTTTTCATTAAATTTTTTCTGGAAAAATATGCTTTTTCGATCTCTCTATTAGCTCAAAGAAAAAGCAGTTGACCGGCATTCGAAAGTTCTGTCGTTCGATTCGCAGCGGTGCGAAGGAGAATATCTTTTCTTATAAAAAATATAGTTAAATTTTTTTATTCATAGCTCTATCTAGTGTGAAAAAACGTTAAAGATTTCTGTTAATCTCGGATAATACAGATTTCCTTGAAAATTTTCCTAAATAATCTATAGTTATCCATGTCAGTTGTGGATTATCTATTTGGGAAAAAATACTTTTACAACTTCTTTGCAGTCTTAAAAAAAATTATTTTAAGGCTTCATTCTGTGGCATTTTTGTTTTCTTCAATATTAGTCCGGACGCTGTTACTCAAGTTGTTGTTCTATATCTAATTTGTGATTTAATGTAAAAGTGGTATATTGTTTGTATTTTCAAATAAAATTTTCTGAATACCTTGTCATCACACTTGTCACCGGTATTATTTTTCCGAACATTGACTGTATATGTGTTTTCCAATTAAGTTTATTATTAATAATAATTTACCGATATTTGTACACAGCAACTTTTCTCAAAATTTCTTTTTCCATTCTTATGTACATTGTTAGCTTTTTATGTTGGTTAGTGCAAAGGTGATGTAGTTTGTTTTTTTATTGATTAAAAACCTAAACATACTACATTCTATCAAAAAGTGTTAGTTTTTAGCATGGATATGGATAATATTAATTGTTTAGGTTTGACCTTCGTCTATTGTTATTGTAATGCATACCATCATATTTATAGATTCCAGCAAAAACATCATGTGTCTTCAATACAGCAAAGAGGTTTAAGTTTCCAGCTTTGTTTCGCGCAGAGAATCGGTTGTCTTAATATAAGTTATTCAAGTCCACGCCCCGATCCGTAACAAGTAGGAAGAATTGTAAACGGAACAATGAACCTGGCATGAAAGGACCTTGACCTGGCTCAAAGAAGAGGCTGCGCAGCAGGATGAGTCGCTTTTTTCAAAATGTTTCTTTTTGAAGAGGAAGGCTGGCTACGAGAAATACCAGAAATAGGGTTGCTATTAGGCGAAGAATCATAGGATAAACCTAAATCTGGAACAAAAAAGTGGGATCAAAATTAAGCAGGAAATTAAAATAAGCATAACTTTGTAGAAAAACTTCTGTTTTCAACATTTCTTTTAAATCTTAAAGACCTAATTTCAATAAATTTAATTTCCGGAGTTGTTTATAAGTACAATTGCAATGTCTGTCCCTTTTAATATGTGGGCGAGACTTGTAGACCTATAGAAACTCGCAGTCCCGAACACAGGTATTCTATCTCCAATCCTGATTCCGTTGCTCATATTGCACTTACCAAACATTATATCGATACTTGCCATAATTATGATTTAGATAATTTTCAGATTCAATCAATGAAGAAGAATAGAGCTTGTAGAGAAATAATTGTAAACTTTTTTATCAACGAAATAACAAATACTATTATTCTCCAACATCAAAATATTTTATTTCCTGTCGTTTAAAAACCTCTTGAGTGATTTGAGTTTTCATTGTTGATAAAGTTTTATTCTTTTCTATCGACTTCTCTGGTCATTGAAGTAATCTTCCCGCATGCCATGTTTACTTTTCGCTGTCTACCATTGTAATTGTAATCGAGATCATCATTTGTGTACATTCCAACTAGAGCATTATAAGTCTCTGATGTGACGTTAAAATCCCGATACGTCAAAAGTAGGAAGCCTTGCAGGAGGAACCATGGTACTGGCAGGAGGAGACCTAGACCTGACTTGAAGTAGAGGTTTGGCAGCAGGAAGAGGGAAATAATCGAGCTGTAAACCTAAATCAGTACCAAGACACAGATTATAATTTTTTCAAAGTAGGCTTCTATTTTATCAACCTATTTTTGAAAACTGTTCTTATACATTTATCGTGCAAACCATCACATGTCCGCTAGGCAGCAGAGTTTCGGCCGTCGTGGTACACAGTGCAGAAATTTTAAACTTCCTGCCCTGTGTAATGAAGTTGTTGAGATTACATTGATAAAATAAGAAAACTTCTCGGGATCTCGCTGAAGCTAGAACCAGATACGGTTAAAGTTACGCGCACGTGACCAATAAAACACCCTCAAGCCAATTCCGCCCATTTTGGATTATGTGATATGTAAAGGCTTGGATGTGTAGGTTATATAAGTTATATCTAAAAATTTACATACGTATAATTAAGATAGAGAATTCGAAGAAGAGTTGTATGATCATTAGGAGGAACCCGACAGAATTTAGATAAGGTAGAGAAATAAGAACCAATCGTAATTGTGAGGGGGCGAAGTCTGCGGGGAAGGTATTAGAAGAAAAGCAGGACAGCATACCAACGGCGACGACGAATAGGAACCCCAGAATCAGCGTCAGAGCAACTAAGGGAGAAAACACAAAGGCTACAGAATAAAGCAATAAATAGATTTTATTCCGCAGCCGGATCATTGAAATTGAAACATCAAATGTAATATTCTGAATAATAAGCGATCTTATAAAGATTGAAATTTAATGTAAAATGTAAAAAATATTCAAAATTATAGAGCAAGATCTGCGGAATAACTGAAGATGTCCATTATTTACCCGCATATAAGGCGCAACTTTTTTCATTTTAAGAGCTCGCAAATTGGACAGTGGCACGAAATCCCGAACAGTTGGCCAGAAGTAGAAAATGTTGGTAAAATGGGGCAAAATTTCTGGCTCAGTATTTTCTGAGGTCGCTTATTACGAATCCGTTGTCCAAAATTAAAAAAAAAAACGGTAGATCCAACATGGCACACGAGTCGACTATATACATTTTTCATTTTTGTAAAAATTGGTACTAATCTCTTTTAGTTAAAAGATCAACTATTTGGTTTAATTTTTTATTTTTAGGTAAGTAGAGAATTTTTTTACAATGCTAAGAATAAAGAATATTCTAAAAGTATTGATTGGACCAGTTGGAAGAAAAACTAACATAAAAAATTATTATTTGGTTTTTTTAATGATCAATTTCTTTGAACCCTATCATTTTTGTTATCAACACAAATATTCCAGAAGACATACCCTTACACATTTGCCCACTAAACTTTACTTTAAAGGGTGCTAGCAGTTTTTTCCAACCGTTTCGTTATTTTTAAGTAGGCGATACACGGATGTTTCCAACATTACTTCACCAACATTTCATTCGATCTTACAACAAGGGTGGTTTCTAGCAGATATTGGTATAACATTCTCCTGGGCATTTAAATTATTAAACAAACAGTAGCTCAAATTGCTTAAAAAATCATTAGTTCCAAAAGCTTGTATTACCTCAGCAAGTTTTTCTTCTTTCTTTTTCAGTAGAAACTAAAGCAATATTTCTAATACCCCTTAAATTGAATTTCGATCAATCTTTCTACAAATGTGGCTTCTTAAGGATGTTCTAACATCATTTCCTGGGTCATAAAGTTGATAAAAAATGTCTGGGCATTTACACTTTCATCCCCTCGAAAATTTGTCGTCGTTTCATAGTAGAGCAAGAGCAAATATTTATAAATCGCGAATTATAATACGCATACTTTTTAATATAATCAGCAATTACATGAAAGACTTTGATTTGATTTCAGATCGCAAACCATGTATTATGTAGTTTTACCTTTTTTTAAATTATTGTCTGTACAGGATTAAGCCTTATATTTTACACTATGAAATACCCTGAAAATTTTCGGCGGGCACCTACTTAAGCTTCTTTGACTTCTTCTTTGGTCAGTGCAGTAATCTTGCCCCTTACCATGTTTATTTTTGAACTTCTTTTATTGTAATTGTAATCAAAATCATCATATGCATACATTTCGGCAAGAACACTGTGATTCGCCAATATAGCATAGACGTCACCATTGAATGTTGATAATACAAGTTGTCCTTGGGTTGGCATAGGAGTACATATATTCTTTTTCATGCGCAGCTCGAGTGTTGTTTTTACAGAAAAACTGTATCTGCGGAGTTCTACTATTCGTTTTCGATTCACACGGAGAATAAGCCGAATGAATCTAAGTTCTTCAAGTCCTCATCAGAAATAATCAAAAGTAGGAATTATTGTAGGAGCAACAATGGTACTGGCAGGAGTAGCAATGGACCTGGCAGAAGAAGACCTGAACCTCACTCGAAGAGGAAGCTCAGCAGCAGGAAGAGTCCTTTTGGGGTGAATTATTTCTTTTAAAAGAAGAATGTTCGCTATGAGGAATACCAGGCGAAGGGTCATTATTAGTTTAAATATCTAACTGTAAATCTTAATCTGCAAAAAAAGTAATGCCTTTAGGAATTTCCTAAAAATAGTAGTGAATAGGCTTCTTATCTATGTAAAGGATATTGAATTTGTAATTACGAGGGTAGTTCAATAAATCCTTAGAATGACCAACAGATGGCGCGCGAATCGCTCCAAATCATCTGTTTTCAGTCAGCACCACTCCCGACTAGATATATG
>NC_046657.1:46628848-46654943 GCF_010883055.1 Belonocnema kinseyi
ATAGAGCTCCAAGGAGATTATGTTGAAAAATAAAAAAAAAATTTACCCAAAAAAAATTGTTTTTATGCTTCATTCTAAGGACTTATTGAACTACCCTCGTACCATTATATATTACATAAATTGAAAAAACGTGTGAAACGTCACGGGACGCCTGGCATAAATAATCACTTCATGTGGTGTAAATTTACGTGGTTTTTCTTTGAACTAGTTCAACATAAAAAAGTGTAAGAACAACGACTTTCAGGAAGAGAGAGAAAGAGAGATGAAAAAAAGCTTTGGATACCGTTAGTAACGAAATTCTGATTAGAAAGCTGCTGTAGACTTAAGTTGTTGATAATTATAAAAAACAGCCTATTTCACTACATCACTTTATGAAAAAAGACATATTTATCCAATGGTCGGAAAGATAAAACTTAGAATTAGTTTGATGAAAAGGTACTTAAAACATTTATTTGAAATAATACAAATATAATATATCACTTTTTTTAACCATATGCATATTGCTAATCGAAAAATGGCAAATAGTTTTTGAAATCTGGTAATTTTTTAATTAAAATACTAATAGATTCTGACGTATAGTGCCTTATATAAATCAACATTAAATTCTTCTGAAGAATGCATTTTCTTCTAGAAAATTAAGTTCTAAATGAATATTGGCCGCGCCCAAAAGATTTTTTATGTGACCCTTCATGATACAACAACTTCCAAGTACACTAGGTATAAAAAAACATCTTCGCGGTTTCTCGCAGTGTTTTCGAAGGATCCAACTTTGACTCTACGTGAAGGTGCAGTAAAATTGAAAGTAAAAGGTTCCGGCATATCATACGGAACGTTTTGTAGACATTTGCTTGCGAATACAGTGAAAAATAAGAGTACTTTGGAAAAGCCAATGCTAAGTCAAAACAGGTAGAAAAACTTGTATCGTGGGCAAATGAAAACTTGGACTGCAATTAGAGAAACGTGATCTTTTCTAATGAATCTTCCTTTTGGGAATTTCCGAGCAACAAGCACGGTTGGAGAACCTCCACTAGTAGACTTCTTAAACAGACTGTTAAATACCCCGACCAGGGCCATGTTTGGGGGTGCTTCTTAAAAAGGGTTTCGGAACTTTGTTATTATTTACAGACATTTTGAATGCCGAAAAAGTAAACAAAATCTATCAAAAGACTTTGTTACTACCTGCCAAGCAATTCTTTATAAAAAAAATGAGAACTGGGTTCTTGAAGAGGACAAAGACCCAAAACATCAGAGTCGAGCGTATCGTAAGTGGAAAGGGATAAATGGGGTTGTCATCTTAGATTATGCATCTCAATCACCGGATGCAAATCCAATAGAAAATGTGTCGGCTCTAATTAAAATTCAACTTCGCAAACGCAAGCCATGTAATTTGGAGTAACTTTCTCGAAAAATTTAAAAAACTTGGAGGTCTTTTCCAAAAGAATATGCCGCAAACTCCGTGGAAAGAATTCTTCGGCGGTTTTAGGCCATAATTTATGATTGAGGAAATTAGACTTGCTACTAAGGTAATTTACATTTACTATTGACGAACAATTAAACAATTTATATGCAAATTAAAAAAATCTATTGTTGCTATTATTTAACAGTGACTATTATTAACTCTTCAATCTAATCGCGAAGAAGTTTTTTTCAATTGATATGGTTCCTCAGGATTATTTAAGATGAACCAAAGAGTTAGAAATATCCTAATGTATACTATAATTTTTATCCTACCCTGCTTGAAAACAAGCATGTGAAGAAGATGAAGGTTGTTTGATGTGCTTGCAAATTAATAATTATAAGTAAAAGAAAGAAATAGATTACATAGCAGATGTACTTTTTTCCAATATAATATTTTGTCTCAACAGAAATGAGAGGAAAGTAAATAAGTGAATGAGTTGATATGGACATTTTTAACGTAATACGACGTTATCAAAGGACAAACATTCTGAACTAGATTATTTTGGATTATATGGAAAAAAATATATGTAGAAGAAATGGTTTCTTTTATTAAAAGCGAATATTCTTGTGAGTGATTTTAAAAATATAAAAATATATCTATTACGGACCAATTACCGTGGAATTAAATAAGCATTCTAAATTGAACAATATTTATACCTTTATCACTGAACACGTTATTATCTTGCAGTCAGCAATGATTTTCCTCGCCGCTTATAATTATAGATAAGCTCCGAAGATAATTTATAACATTTTAATATGTGCTTAAAAAAATTTAGTCAATCCATTTTGTTTTTAAAAATTAATTATATGAAAATATTTCAGAAGAATGAGTTATTATTTACAATAACGAATATATCTAATATTTTTATAATAAAGAATTAGAATTATTATACTAAGATACTACTCAGTCTTTTCTCTAATTGTAAAATATGAGTGTCGTTTATATTTTGGTCTTCACTATCTCAATCATACTTAATTTCTTTGGTAAATACAATAATATTATATTGGAAATGTTAGAAATATTAGAAATTTGAATAAAGATTAAGAAAGTGTATTTTTAACATTATTAGTCAATACGGCATTTCGCAGTGCGCTAATAGCTTAAGGAAAAAGCACTTGACCGGAAATCGGAAGTTCTGTTAATAGATTTAATGCTTTCACGATGATTCGTTTTGATAACAAGAGATATTTCGGGTTTCACTCGTGTAAAAAACTACGAATTTTGCCGACGTTTCGTGAACATTGCAGTTCACTTCTTCAGGGCTGACCTGAAACTGAGGTATCAGGTTATGTTGTTCTTATGTATACTTTCCATGATGCTTGTGATTGGTCAGAGCGCCTCACCGTGGGGACTGGTCATACCTGGTTGGCCAATTAATTCTTTTTAATAAAAGAATCTGAAAGAATGGAAAGCCAAATCGGATTGGTATTATATCCATTGCCACCAATCTCTCTAAGAGTTTACGGGCTCCCAAAAATTCACAAAGATAACATTCCACTCAGACCGCTCGTCAGTGCAGTAAACTCACCAACTTACAACCTAGCACGCTTCCACGCTACAAAATTAAATCCTTTTACAGGAAACTCTATCGGGGCTGCAACGGGATCCCCAATCTCAACTGTAACAGACAATGTCTTTATGAAACATCTAGAAACTATAATCTCTAACCAAGCCAAGGTTAAGCTGGAATTTTGGTTCCGTTACGTTGATAACACTTTTGTCACCTGGTGACTTGGACGAGATGAACTAAATAAGTTTTTCGATTTTATCAATCAGTTACATCCTTATATTCATTTCACCATGGAAGTAGAACAAAACGAAAAATTGCCTTTCTTAGACGTAGTAGTTGACAAAAAATCTGACAACACATTAGGACATGAAGTTCACAGAAAAACCGCGCATACAAACAGATACCTACATGCCTTCTCTCACCATCACCCATCTCAAAACAATCGGTCATAAACTCCCTTGTATACAGAGCTGTGTCCATTTACAAAAATAGATAACTTACAAAAGGAATTACAAAAAGTTAAAAAAATCCTAATACAGGAAGATCACACAAACAAACAAATTGATAAAGAAAGAAGAAAATACACTCAAAAAACAAGTCAACACAACCTACGGAAGAAAGAGGGAGAAAAATGAGGGAGAAAAATGACACAACATTCAAACCATATTTAAACGGCATGCGAAAATAGGACTACTAAATAACCCTAAAGACAAAAAGGTATCCCTAAGTTATCCGGGAGTATATAAAGTCCCTTGTTGTTGTGGCAAAGACTATATTGGAGAAACCGGGAGAGTGGTGAGCCAACAGTACATAACGTTTTATTTGACTAGAACAGCTAAGATTTATTCGGCTCATTCCCCTCCTGAATCGAAACAGGATATTTGAACTTCGCAGATACATTTTTCCTGCAAATTTACCACTTGAACTGCTTGTAAACAAAAATATCGGTACGCCTCTGCCAACGCAAGAACAAATTGTTTTGAGCACATCCGATGGTGACATCTTTGCTATATTGCAGACTCATAATGTTCTTGCTGAAATGTATAAATATGATAGTATCGATAACAATCGCAATAAGAGACGAGCAAAAATAAACATGGCAAGCGGCAAGGTTACTGCACTTACCAAGGAAAAAGTCAAACATGTTCCAGTAGGTAATCACCGTAGAATATCAGGGTGTTTTATAGTGTGCAATATAACGTTTAATTCTCTTAACCGATAATTGACAAAATTTGAACCGATGTGATATAATGTTTGCGATCCGACGTCAGATGAAAATGTTTCATCTAACTGGTAATTGCATTGAAAAATGTGTGCTTTATAATTCTCGAAACTCAATCCTAGAATTTCATGTTAACAGGTTAGTTCCCGTGTGAAGTTAGGTGATAAATTGATCCCGCATTGAAAAATGTATAAACACCAAACTGCACGAGGGAAGGCATTCCTATATAACCTTTGTAGTATGGAAGTTGTTTGTTTAGCGAATTTCTGAGCACGTGTGAAAGTGTATTTATCTATTTTTACATTCTCATCATCTATGATTGAGAAATTATTAAAATGGTCCGAAATTTGACACAACAGTTTTTCAAAGGATATCCACGTTTCGAGAGGCCCTGAATCCAAAGATCACGTTTTTACGCTGGTTCGTTAACCAGCCATTTTTGATAAACATTAAAAAAGTGAGCGCATTCTGAAAATTGTTCAGACCACTTTTATTCTGAATTTGAAAAGAAGAACATTTCTTTTTGAAAGCCATACAAGATTATTATACAAATTTTTGGATTTTCTTCAAAAATCTAAAATTCAAATTTTGATTGCACAAAAAGAATGAAAAATCAAAAATTCCATTTCGTGGTCAAATGATGTAGGATACGAAAAATGATTAATTAACAAACATTGTCACGAGTAGAATATGTACCTCAAAGCCTACAGAGCTTTGAGAATCTTAATCCTTGACCATAATTAATTGAGTAGACAATTCAGAATATCAAGACGCATACAAATACTGCCATCTAAACGAGATCTTTCTGATAAAGTTTTATTCAAGCATTACACATGCAAAGAATAAATATCCGAGCGCGAGATTCAACAGTCGCACGCGCAAGGCGCGCTCAAACTTCCAGCAAAGCGAGCCGCGTGCGCTTCGCTGGCATAAATTCGATGTCTATATGAACGCGTAAGATTAAACAAATGGACCTTCGAGCCAGATTGAAGATCATAAAAAAACATTCAAAAGTGTAAAATTAATATAGAAAAGACCAAAGTGAGAAACTTTACTAAGTGAAAGCACAGGAAGTACCATATCATGCCGTCATTCTTCACTGGATCGGTCTCTAAATATTATTTACCAGAAGGAAGAAATAACAAGTTTGCCAGCTGATATTTTGATGATTTTCAATACATGTTATTTTAGACTTCATCGATTTCTAACCTTCTCTAGTGGTAAGATGACAAATTTTATTGACCCATGACGAGAGAGGCTCGTTCTGGCGAACAAAATAATAATTCAGACCGTAGTATTTCAGTGATGATTTATTGACATTTTATTAATAATTATGCTCTCACACACTCAAATTTGCTCGCCTTGTCAGATCACTTTAAAACTAAAGTAAGTCTGTTATCTATTTTGCAAATTAAGACTTTTCAATTTTAGCTGAATTATCAGCAAGTGTCAATTTAACTTTCTCCTTTTTTAAAATAGATCCATTATTCTCTGAGTCATCAGAGATTTCTCAGGCGATTCTATGCACTAAAGAAAATTTTGAGAAAATTGGAAAAGCCATTCTAACAGTGTCAACTGTCAAATTATGGATAGAACTTCTTGACCAACGCTGGAAGAGTTGTGAAACTCTGCATTTGGAAATTAAAGCTGGAACTACGTCGGCTGAGCGTGAGAAATTGTAATATTTCACAGAGTCTGAATTTCTCGCTACTGGAGATGCTTATCTCAATGCGCGAAATTTTTTTATAATCAATTGGTCTTGCTCACTCCTGACACTAAGGCTAATGGAAGTTCAAATCAGTCTCAAATTATCCGTCATAATTTCTTACCTGATAAACTTTCGCAAATCACATTACCGGAGTTTTCAGGAGACTGCAAGGATTGGGAGAATTTCCACGGTTTATTTAATGCTTTAATAATTCAAAACGATGCCTTGTCAAATGTAACAAGATTACACTATTTGAAATTGTCCTTAAGGGGCGAAGCAGAAGGTTTTTTAAGATATGTTTCGAAACCGTTGCTAACTTTATCTTCACTTAGGAGTCGCTAAAGACCAGATGTTACAACAAGAGAGCTTTATCTCAACTCATTTACAAGCCTGTATCAATCTTCCTAATGTGTCGAATACTATTTTAGAAGACTTAAACAACTTACGCGATAAAAGAAATGAGTCATTGGTGGCTCTTAAAAATCTTAAATGCTTAACAGAACATTGGAGTGATTTACTTGTTTTTATAATGGTTAAAAAGTTTGATATAAGTACTCTCAAGAAATGGGAGATGCGTATTGGTTCTAGCACTGATTACCCCACTTATCAGTAACTTAACTCATTTTTAGAGACTCGCATACGTATTTTAGAGTCTATTAAAGCTTTAAAACCTGGTGCGAGTTCTCAAGAAAAGAGTAGTAATTCAAAAGAATCGCGAGATAGGAGCTACAATGCAACTTGTAGCTCTAAGTGTGTCCTTTGTAAGGATAATCACTCTTTATTCAAATGCAACCAATTAAAAGCTCTGTCTGTAGACAGGCGTAGGGAAGTTGCTACAAATAATCATTTTTGTTATAATTGTCTCACGCCCGGGCATCGACCTCATAATTGTGTTGGTAAATTCAAATATTTCAAGTGCGGTAGAAGATAAAATTCCCTGTTGCATTCTGATGGTTATAATTTAAATCCCACCACACCTCCATCTAACTCTGCATCGGTTACTTCTCAATTGGCAGTTTCAGGTTCTCTTGCGTCACGATCAAATGATCCCGGCAATTCCACCCTGGGTGTGGGAGTGAATCATGTTTCGCTTAAAGAAGCAGACGATAACGTTTTGTTTCATTTTCTGAATAATCATCCAAATTTGTCGTGCTCAACCTTACTTGCTACGGCTAATATTTCCTACCAAGCTGAAAATGGAAGAAGTCACAGATTTAGAGTTTTGCTCGACCAAGGATCTGAATGTTTTTTTACAATCGAGAGAGCAATGAAAATATTAAGTCCACGCTACAAAAAGGTTAAAGCAGTAGTATGTGGGGCTGGAGGAGTTAATATTGGTTCTCCAAGAAAGTTAGCAGAATTTAATTTAATTTCTACAGAAAAGAACTGTCCTAATGTCTAAATCCAAGCTTTAGAATTATTACAATTTACATCATATGCTCCTTCTGTAAGATCTAACGGGGGGAATAAAGACCATTTAAAAGAGTTAGGGTTAGCAGATCCAAATTCCTTTAGCTCCTCTCAAGTTGATTTGATTTTAGGGGCCGATAAATATGTCTCATGTTTACTTCCTGGTCTCTAACAGGGTATATTGGGTTCTCTTACTGCGCAAAATAGCCTTTTTGGTTGTATATTATTGGGGCCGGTTTCAGTCACAAATCAAATGGAAATTAACATTTCAGTTACAGCACATCAGGCTATTTCAGCAGAAGTCTTGCATGAATACTTAACCAGGTTCTGGGAGTTGGAGGAAGTTCCCTTTATAAATACTTTGACAAATGACGAAAAGTTTTGCGATGAGCATTTCGCGACAAATTATCAACGAACAAAAGACGGACGTTACATGATACGCTTACCTTTCAAAAACGGTCCTCCCATAAAAATAGGTGCATCCCTGGAGAGAGCTAAGATCTTTTTGAATAAAGTACTTCGGCGTTTATCGGAGAAATCGGAATTATGGTTACAATACTCCAGTTTCTAATCAGAATATGAAAGCCTCGGACTCGTGGAACTTCTTCAAGAAAAGGAATTGGATAGTTTTTCACAAACTGTGCATTTGCCTCACCACCCTTTCTTAAGAGAAAGCAGTTCCACTACTAAGTTGAGGGTTATTTTCAACGCTTCCAGTTTAACTTCTATTAATTCTTCCTTGAATTCTCATCTTCACATCGGTCCCAAGATCCTGAATAATTTGGTTTTAATCATTATGAAGTGGAGATCACATCGCTTTGTTTATATGGCTGACATTAAAAAAATGTTTAGACAAATTCTAATTGACCCTCGGTATTGCGACCATCAAAGAATTGTCTGGATTTCTTCTGATAAAAGGCTCGTCGCTTATAGACTTTTAACCGTTTCTTACGGTACTGCCTGTGCTCCTTATTTGGCTCACAAAGTGGTTACGCAGTAAGCTTATGATGAAGGAAATAGATTTCCTTTAGCCCAAACTATATTAGAAAATAATATTTACGTCAATGACGTTTTGTTATGTGCAGATATTCAGATTAAGGCTAAACAGGCGCAAGCTCAAGTAACACTTATATTAGAAGCTGGCGGTTTCCATTTGCGAAAATGGGCCGCAAATGAACCCGAACTATTGAAAGATTGTCCCTCGGGAGAACACGAACGTGTTATCGAATTTGCTTTATCGGAGGATGGTCAGCTAAACGTTCTAGGTTTATCCGGGATCCTGCGTCTGATTTATTCCTTTTTAAAGTGACTTATTCTTTAGTCGAAAATCCAACAAAACGGATTGTTCTTTCATTCATAGCCAAGTTGTATGATCCTATGGGTTGCATAACTCCAGTCGCAATAGTGGCCGAAATTTTAATGCAGGAACTTTGGCTGCGTAAACTCGACTGGGACGACAGACTACCTGATGATCTTGAAATACAATGGTTAAATTATCATGGTTCTCTGGAAAAATTAGAATACTTGGAGTCCCCAGATGGAGACTTCAACTGCAGACGCACTCTGAATTCGAGCTTCATGGCTTTTCTGACGCTTCGTCAAAAGCTTATTCAGCTTCCGTTTACATTAGAATTCTTAGTGAAGATATAAAGGAGACTCGTGTTTGCCTACTAACTACTAAATCTAAAGTAGCTTCTGTTAAATATGTGTCAATTCCTCGTTGGAGTTGTGTGGACCTGCGTTGCTAACTACGACTCTTAAGTTTGTCATGGAAACTATGTCATTGTATAAAATAAATGTTTAGTATCATACTGATTTCGTAACAGTTTTGGCTTGGCTAGAAAAACATCTTTTCACGTAGCCTGTATTTTGTCGCTAATAGAGTTTCCCTAATTCATGAGCTGGTACTCGCGCGACATGGCGATACATTTCTACTAAACATAATCCTACCGACTGCGCTACACGAGGAGTCACGCCCGAAAAATGATAAGGCATTCCTCAGGGTGGCAAGGCCTACCTTGGTTAACTTTGCATTCCTCAAATATTTCAAGACCCTTACTTTCTGTAAGAAAAATGTAAAATTAACATTAATGACGGTGTTGAATTATCGCTAAGTTTTAACATTTATGTACAGTTACATTAATTGATCAATAAATTTCAGTATTAAAGTGAAATTAAATTGCAACATCATTATTTTTATGCGTTCAGAATGGTATGAAAAACCTAAATTAAAAACAAAGGTTTCGAAATCTTAATTTCCAAACATCCTCGAGTATTGTTCGAAGGCTGCTAAAAAAAACTTCGTCGTTTAATGAAGCGCGATTTTTTGACAAAGGAATCTGAAATGTCTAATAAAAAAGTCAGCCTTTGAACAAAGATCAGGGCAGTTTGGAAATTAAGATGGCAAACCCCCTAGTTTTAATTGAGGTTTCTTTCACCATTATGACTGCAAGTAAATTATTACTTCACAATTATAATATAGTTTAATACTTGTATTTATTATTAAATTAATGTAATTGTACATAAATAACAAAACTCTGCGATAGTTAAAAATCTTAATTAATGTTACCTTTACATTTTTCTTAAAGATAGTAAGAGTTTAAAAATATTTTTTCAACTTCTAAAACTAATGAAACTATCATTTTACACACTACAAAAATAACCTAAAATTTCGGCACCAACAATAATCTCTCAAAATTGAAAAATCAATGTATACATGAAACCGTCAGAGCCATTCGGTTATTTGAGGTTAAAGGTCATCGGTGTAAACGAATCTTAATATATACCGCCATAACCATTCCATCAGGAGCTAAAACTTCTTTTTTCCAAATTATCTGTTTCTTTAAAAAGCAATCATTACACACTAAATGTCCAGTTTCAATAATAAAATTCTCTTTAAAAAATTTTAGTTTTTGTGGCCATTCTTTGTTCTTGAAAAATGTATCTATTTTAATTTCCACTTGTATAAAAATGTTGTAAATTGAAAGCAAGTTCTGCTGTAAAAGTATAACTTTTCTCTTCGTCAATAAAACGGATTTTTTCTTCTCTATTGTATAGTGTTTATTCTATTATAGAAGTTCTGTTGTAAAATGGTGAGCAGTGGTTTTGGCTGCGACTCAAAAAGCATTCTATATTTTTTGGTAGAGCATAGTTAGATAAATTGAGATAAAAAATTGGCAATGCAACCAGCAAGAAACATATTCTCACAATAAAAATTTATAAATGTGATTTTCAGAAATTTGAAAACAACTTTTTAAGGGGGTGATCTATTTTTTTTTATTGCACGCAAAATTTAGACCACTGGCGGGATCCCAAAATCGTACATTTTACATTAAAAATAATATCATGAAGTTTTTACAGTGTTTTTTCAACAAAAGCAATTTGCGGGTACTTTCATATCTATATTTAGCGTAAAGTTTTCTAAAGAGTTTAAAACCAAGAAAAAGTTTCATTTTTCGGAATAGCAAAGTTATAGAGGCACTATTTCAAGGCATAATTATGTGGGCTTCTACGAGCATTGAAGAGGCTTTCGCGATATCCTAAAACTCCCTCCATGCTCTGTCAAACCGTATTCGCGCCGATGATATAAGAGTATTGAGCGAGCACGTAGCGAGGTTTCAAAAAATATTCAATGTTATTTAGTTTTGTGTAATAAATTTCGAGGTCAGTTTTTACTTACGGTTCATCGTAAACATCTTTTTTGACCCTGATGACATGGCGTTGCCATTCCATTATATTAGTGCTACCATATTGGAAATTTCAAATTTCACATCATTTTCGCAAACTCAATATTTTTAAAGTCCCTAGAAGGGACACCAGATATACCTGGGCCGGAAGTCAGATTTGGTACTGGAAGTTCCTTTTATAGTGGTACTCATAATAAAGTGTTCGCTAGGAACTACGAGAGTCCATTAAATGGTGCAAATTGCAGATGGAAAGTTAGTGGAATTCCCATGCGAGTAAAGGGAATTTTGAACTTGAAGTTCTGTAGAATGCCGTCTATCACTTTCTAAGAAATATATTCACGTGAGTTGTAAATGAATGACATGCCATTTTGTCTTATTGAATATTTTGAGTAAATAAATCAATTCCCTAAACTGAATTGTCATCGTTATTACTGCTATCGATATTACTATCTCTTTGTCTTTCTTCCGAATTCAGTAGGTGTTTCCGTATGCACATAGGCGCATGCGCTTGTTTGTGTGCATAGGAAAGAAACTGGCTATGCCGTTCAGGAAAGAATAAAGTCTCGAAAATTATATTACACAAACTTTTTTATGTATTTAACAGTTACAAGAGACATTTCTAAGCGACTTCAGATCGCAAAAATTATATTATATATTCTCACATTTTTTATAATTACTTGTGAAGGGGATCAAGCCTTATATTGCGCACTATATAACACCTTGATATTATGCGGCGGGAACCTACTGGAGTGTTTCTGATTTCTTCTTTGGTCATTGTGGTAACTTTGCCGCTTGCCATGTTTATTTTTGCCCGTCTTTTATTGTAATTGCGATCGAGATTATCACATCTGTACATTCCAACAAGAATATTATGAGTCTGCAATATAGCGTAGACGTCACCATCGATTGCTGATAGTACAATTTGTTCCTGGGTTGGCATAGGCGTATACATATTCTTTTTTCTGTTCATATCTAGTCTTATATTTGTAGGGAAAGTATATCTTCGAAGTTCAAATACCCGGCTTTGATTCAAAAGGGGAATAAGCCGAATGAATCTAAGTTGTTCCAGTCCGCATCCGAATCCATCAAAAGTGGGAAGCATTGTGGGGTGAACTATGATACTGGCAGGAGTAACTATGGGTCTGGCAGGAGAAACCATTGACCTGGCAGGTGGAGACCTGGACCTCGCTCGAAGAGAAGGCTCAGTAGTAGGAAGAATCCTTTCTGGTGAATTGTTTTTATTGGAAGAAGCAGGCTCGCGACGAGGAATACTAGGAATAGGGTCACCATTAGGTAAACAATCGAATTGTAAACCTAAATCTGCAGAAAAAAGGGAAAATTAAATTTTTTCAAAGTATGTTGATATTTTATGAACCTCTTGTTACAATATTTTGAGATAAGTGCATATTTCGGTATTTCCATATTGATAAGAACGAAAGAAGGTAATATGGGGCGATATAAATATTTAATATTCACTCTGCAGCTTTAATTAGCAACGTAAGTTAGTGGACTTGAATGTAAAGTGTTTGTGAAAAACCTGCGCTTTCAGGTCATATCATTCTAAAGTTTGATTCGATTTCTATAAAAACTAAAAATCAAATATTACAATTCTTTTACTTTGAGATAGTTGGTATTAAAAATGTGGGCGATAAATTGCAAACAGAATGTTAAAGTAAAGTAATAGATGATATAGTGAAACATATTTTTGTAAAAAGCTTTTTCATTATTTTTATATGTTTACATTTAAGAAATAATTGCTTAAAAGTTATATATTGATCATTTTTGATTTAACAATACCTAGTAAGAAACGTTTAGAAATTAAATTAAATGGAAAAATCCAGCAAATCAACGGATTTTAAAGAAAACCTAGTAAGTCTATTATACCTTACTAGGTCTTTAGTTTGAAACACAACCTTACAGGCTTTCCGATATTTGCGCTATTTATCATTTTTTTCGCGTATTTTATTGAAAATTGGGTAGGGTATATAAAATACTATTTTATATTGATAATTAAATGTTTACATAAATTGTTGTTTACACAATTTATTACTGTTTTTAACAATTTTCTCATTATATAGATAAAGAAAGTCGTGGTTTTTTCAAAAATTTCCTACTTGTTTTCCAATTTTCAATGAGAGGAAGGTGATAGTTCTTTAATATTAACTAGAGTGACTGTGGAAATAAATTATTATTATTGTTAATAATATTCTCATAGAATAAAGCTACAAAATTTCAGTTTTAGAAAGAAAATCACTTTCAGTTAAATTTTCAATTAATGTGAGTTAAATAATAAATTAAAGCCAAGAAAATTAATTCTTCAAACAATTTATTATTAATAATAATTTTCCATGTGTATAATGCTAGAAAGATGCAGTTTTTTCTAAGATAAGATAAGATAAGATAAGATTAAATGTGCTTTTCCTGGTTAGTTATGAACAAATAATAAATAAACATTGGAGAGAAACATATCTTTTCAAATCTCTTCCTGTTTTGCGAATATATTTCGTGGTGGGGGGGGGGGGGGGGGGGGGGGGGGGGCTGATATCAAAATATGTTCAATTCCAAAATTTTCTTTCACGCTTTGAAAATACCTTTTTATTGTAATTTAAAATAAACCTTTGCAGTTCATTTGAAGACCTAGTCCTTCCATCTACTCCTAATTATTCCATTCTTTAGTTTTCTCTTGTATAAGATAGCTTTTTGTTTGAATGATTTTTTTAACTTTGGGAAATATTCGAAAACGATTAACTTAAAACAACAATACTATTTTAAAAATAACGTTTGTTAATGTTGACTTATTATTTGTTCATAACTAACAAGGAAAAGCAAATTTAAACATTTCAGAAAAACCGCAACTTCCTAGCATTTATTTAAGAGAAGACAATTATAAATAATACCCAATTTTTTCAAACAACTTTTTTGTTAAATTTTATTAATTACTACGTTGCTAAATGAAAAAAGGACAGAAATGTACAAATTTCCCAAAACCGCCACTAACAGGAATTTTATAGATGTAGATAGTAATAAACAAAAACAATTTGTTTGAACAATTATTTTGCTAAATAGAATTAATAATTAATTCACTTCAATTAAAAACGTAACAAAAAGATAGAAATTTTAGAAAAAAACCACATCTTTCTACCATTATTCAAATGGATATTAAAAACAATTATTTATAAAGCTGATATTTGAAAAGTGATATTTTATTCGTATTCTATGACTAATTGTGAAATAATTTGATGAAATCGCTGATATGAAATTGAATCAAATTGGGCTCTTCATTACAATTTTTTGAATTTTTCAATTTTAAAAAAATACTTTTGTTATCAATTAATTACTAGAAAAATAAGAGTAAATAAATTAATAAATGATTTTTCAGAAGAACTAAATTTTATATTTTCAAACGAATCAATTCTAAAAAGAGGATAATAAGGTGATTTTGTAAGAAAACAGAAGAATTATTCTGTTAAATAAAATAAATATGAGCACTATATTATTTAAAATTAAATTACATAAGATCTAAATTTCTAAGATTTCAGGTAAAAATATTGCTTTAAAAAATATATAAATTTTTAACCAAATAGTTGAATAGCCACCCAAAAATAATTGCTCCTCGAAACTTTTTTTCATTTTACTTCGTTTGGTAAAAAATCTGAATTTTGGATTTTCTTAAGTATTTTTAATAAATAAAATCCTAATGAAAAGTGCTATTTCTACAAAATTTGAGTTTCAAATAATCCCTACGTACTTCTATAGCTAATAGTATATAGATTATGAAATTCTTTGTTTTTCGTTCCAGGCCGTATAATTTACAAGAAAACCGTCCTCCCGGTGAGGTTTAAAAAAAACACGGTATTTCAAAACAGGCTCTGTCGGCGCCATTTTGCAACAAAATTGAAATTAAAAAGAAATTTATGAGCCCGAAAAACAAAAGTTAATTGCAGGCGTACACAAAACGTATATATCAGGTCTGAAATAGTATCCTAGAATCTTCAAAAAATTAGGAAGACTCGAAACATCCTCAAAAATGTAAAAAAAAATTGTTTTTCAAATTTAAGACTCTTTAAATAATAATTTTTGCAACCCTATTTTGCTCTTACGCAAAGAAAATCATTGAAAAAGTCATAAACAAATATTTTTTCTACTTCAAGAGCAATGATAAGTTTTAATTTAAAGATTTGAACAACCGACACAAGTAAATATAAATTTAAGTAATTAGCGCACAGTCTCTTTTAAAATTGATTAAATCATCTATGCTTATATAATACATATATGTGACACGAATTATTTTATTTTTAAGTCGACTCGAATATAAACGGACAGTAATTTTAAATGAAAATTATTTTCTCTTTAACATAACCTCCCAGTGGACACAAAGTTTGGCGACGTCTTCACGACATCTTTGCGACATCTTTACGACAACTTTACGACATCCGATGTCCCTGTAGTTAAGGTGTCTTTGGGATATCGTAAATAAGTCGTCCGATCTGACGATGTCTTTACGATATCGCAAAGACACCGAAATGACATGGACATAGAATGTCGTAAATATGTCGCAAAAATGTCGTAACGATGTCGTAAAGACTTCGTCAAATTTCGTGCCCACTAGGCTTTCAATCATGACTGAAACATAAAAGTCATCAAGCTCATGACTCACTATGCCTTACCATTTGGAAGAAGCTTTTACATCAAATCCATTACTTTTTATATTTTGCGGCATATAGCATCATAAATACTGACATATAGGGACATAAAATTACTAAAGTTCACATATCAAATACGTTTCTAAACTCTGTTCACATTTTATAACTGCCCAGCACGTGTTTCCAAAAAAGCGGTTGTCCTGTAAAATCAATTCAATGTGTCTTACTACCCAGTGGGCACAAAATTTGGTGACGTCTTCACAACGTCGTTACGACATCTTTACGACAACCTTACGACATCATATGCCCATGTCATTTCGGTGTCTTTGCGATATGGTAAAGACATCGTCATATCATACGACTTATTTTGACATCGTAAAAACACCTTAACGACATGAACATAGGATGTCGTAAAGTTGTCGTAACGATGTCGTAACGATGTCGCAAAGACGTCGCCAGACTTTGTGCCGGGGGGCACAAAGTGTACGTCGGGACAGCAGGGGTATCTATTAGTTACATAAATAAAGACAAAAGCCACATGCAACTTCCATACTAGCTTATCATTTTATTACTTCTTTGCAAAAGTTTCTCCTCCAATAAACATTGTAACATTTCGGAATTTTAATAATTCCCTTATCAGACTGAAACTTAAATTAATTAAACTATGTTAGGAATTAATTAAACCAACAAAAAAAATTTGCCAGCTTGGCGGGCACAGTCTCATCGCGCGCTAAGCTCGCAAGTTTGAGCGCGCCTAGAGCGCGCGAAGGTTGAACCTAGCGCTTCGCGCTCGATAATGGATTACCTTGCGCTTCGCGCCCGGACATAATTACACCTCGCGGATCGCGCTCAGATATTTATTCTTTGTATTTGGAATGCTTCAATCAAACTTTATCCAAAAAAATCTATTTTAGATAGCAGTATTGATATGGGTCGTTTTTCCACACATTTTTATTTAATTTTTTAATTTTTAATGCTATTTTTCACGAATAAAATAAAAAGTACGTTTCCTATCAAGAAGTTATTCTTAACGAAATTAGATTATTTTTGCATAACAATTTTGGTTGATTCATCTTTTATCGTATCCTGCAAATTTTCACCACAAAATGGAATTTTTTATTATTTTTTGTGCAATTAAATTTAGAATTTTCGATCTTTCAAGAAAATTCAAAATTTTGTTATGATAATCTTATCTGGTTAACGAACAGGTCCTTTCTTTTAGGACCTAAAAAAGTGTGCCGAAGATGGACTTAATCCGTTAATTTTTTCGAGACTTATGGTGCTTACGGACGGATGGCCAGACAGACAGAGAGACGCCATCGTGAAAAGTTAATTTTGGGATTCACGGGGTCTCGAAAAGCAAAGATCCGTGAAAAAACTGCGGTGTAATTTCGGACAATTCTAATACTTTCTCAATCATAAATGATCAGAATATAAAAAACTACATACTGAACTAAAGTTCATTAAAGGTTCTTTGATAAATTAATTTAGAAAATCTGTCCAATATTTGATAGATCTGTAATAAAAAGAGCCAGAAGAAAAAAAAATGAAATAAGAAACTTCAATATTTCTTCGGAACTTTATAATATCATATTAAAATAATTTTTACATTTTCTTATTTTCAGAAAAAAGCACTCTTATGAAACCTTTATATTATTTTGAAGTGAAATTTAGAAAGAGGAAAATTTCAATTAACAGACAGATATCTTTAGACACTTTTTTTTGCAGAGAGAATGAAAATCTATTTTTGAATTATACATATGAAAATATTATATTTACCAATAGAATTAAGGATAACTGAAGTAGCAAAGACCACAGTATAAACGACCCTCATTTCTTCCAATTGAATGTAAGACTAATGAATACATTCGTATAATAATTCAAATTCTTTATTATAAAAGTATGTCATATCTGCGTTATCTTGAAAAATTGCTTGATTTTCTGAGGTTTTTAATTCAAGCATTTAAAAAAAAAATTATTTACTTAACTCTTGAAACTCATAATTATCAAGCTTTGTCTCATTTAGATATAAAATCAAAAATGAACTCATGAACTTATTTAGTTGAATCTCATTTCTAATCTAATTTCTGTTGAGATAAAGTCTTGTATTTGTATCAGAGTAATAATGTATACGGATCAATTCTTAATTTGAAAACCTGTTAAAATTTCTGTACACTCTTGAACACTTTTCCTTTAATGACACATTATAAATATTGCAAAAATCGTTAACAAATATTTTTAATTTTTAAACTTCATTGGATAGACTCTGTGCCATGGTATGATTAAATATTCATCTTCTTTATTTAATAATCCATCTATTTTGTTGAAAATTTACGACCCTGAATTTAGCTATACATATAGATTTGAAAATTGGGGAATATATTTAAAAAAAAGTAATTGTCCATTCAAAAAAAACAAAAGCATATCTGAATTCGGCTCAGCCATACCTCTAGGTGATTTTCGAATTATGCAAAAATAATGATTTTATAACAAATTTTTATAAACAAATGGGAACGCAATATAAACAAATGTAAGAGCTGAAAAATATTTTCAAGCACATCACTGCATACTTCAATAAAATACCCCTAGGTGATTTATAAATTGACGAAAAAAAATTGTTTAAACAAATAGAATGTTTATAAATTTTTTTTTCGTCTTTCACGATTTAATGTACAACAATGTTAAGTAAAACCTGATAACGCAAATTTAATCAAAATAATACTATTTCGAGCTTTAACGAAACAAACATAGTCAAAACTTTATCCATCAAACATTGTTTATATCCCCTCCACTCTCACTGAATGCCGAAAAAGCCTTTTCAAATCAATTTCTGTATTCAGACATATAGCCCGCACGAACAAATTGTCACAGAAAAAAACTGAAGGTATCGTTGAAGGTCTCTCATCCATATCTCTAGGCGATTCTTGAATCATTGAAAAAAATATTGTTTAAACAATGATATTGTTTATAATATTTATAAGTTGTTTAAACAATCGCTAAACAACAATTCCAACTGACTGACAACTAGATATCTAGTCTGGAATATCTTCAAATGAAAATAAATTTTTCAAAATGTAAAAATTCCAATTTAAACACTGTTTTTACCTCCTCCACTCTGACTCGAAAAATCCCTTGAACGTGAATATTAAAATTGGAAACTATAGCTAGAACGAGCTAATTGTCCCAGAAAAAAAATGAAGGTATCGTTAAAGGCCTCTCATCTATATCTCTAGGCGATTTTTGAACCATTTAAAAAAATATATTATTTAAACAATTATATTGTTTATAATATTTATAATTTGTTTAAAAACCAGTTCACACAATTCCAACTGACTGACGACGAGATATCTAATCTGCAATATTTTAGAATGAAAATAAATTTTTCAAAATGTAAATACCTTTTTTTTTAATGATTCAAAAATCACCTAGGGATATGGATGAGAGGCCTTCAACGATACCTGCAGTTTTTTTCTGGGGGAATCAGTTCGTTCCAGCTATAGTTCCTAATTTTAAAATTCATTTTCAAGGGATTTTTCGAGTCAGAGTGGAGGGGGTAAAAACAATGTTTAAATTGGAATTTTTACATTTCGAAAAATTTATTTCCACTCTAAAATATTTCAGATTAGATATCTAGTTGTCAGTCAGTTGGAATTATTGTTCACTGATTTTTTAAACATATTATAAATATTATAAACAATATAATTGTTTAAATAATATATTTTTTTAAATGGTTCAAAAATCGCCTAGAGATATAGATGAGAGGCCTTTAACGATACCTTCATTTTTTTTCTGGGACAATTAGCTCGTTCTAGCTATAGTTTCCAATTTTAATATTCACGTTCAAGGGATTTTTCGAGTCAGAGTGGAGGGGGTAAAAACAGTGTTTAAATTGGAATTTTTACATTTTGAAAAATTCTTTTTCATTCTAAGATATTCCAGACTAGATATCTAGTTGTCAGTCAGTTGGAATTGTTGTTCACTGATTGTTTAAACAAATTATAAATATTATAAACAATATTATTGTTTATATAATATTTTTTTCAATGATTCAAAAATCACTTAGAGATATGGATAAGAGGCCTTCAACGATACCTTCAGTTTTTTCTGTGACAATATGTTCGTTCTGGCTATATGTCGGAATATAGAAATTGATTTGAAAAGGCTTTTACGGTATCCAGTGAGAGTGGAGGGGATATAAACAATGCTTGATGGACAAAATGTAGACTATGTTTGTTTTGTTAAAGCTCAAAATAGTATTATTTTTATTTAGTTTGCATTATCAGGTTTTACTTAACATTGTTGTACATTAAATCGTGAAAAACGAGAAAAAATGTATAAATATTCTATTTGCTAAATAATTTTTTTTTTCGTTTATTCAAAAATCCCCTAGGGTTATTTTATTGAAGTATACAGTAATGTGCTTGAAAATAATTTTCAGCTCTTACGTTTATTTATATTGCGTTCCCATTTGTTTATAACAATAAAATTGTTTGAAAATCATTATTTTTGCATAATTCGAAAATCACCTAGACGTATGGCTGAGCCGAATTTAGATTTGTTTTTATTTATTTGAGTGGACAATTACTTTAGTTTAAATAAATTCCCCAATTTTAAAATCTCTGTGTATAGTTAAATTCTGGGTCGTGAAAATATGACGTTTTTGTCAGACCATTGTGCTCATTTTTGAAAATTTGTTAAAGATCGAGCTGTTTTGTTGAAAACTCGTATTTTTTGGTTTAATTTAACGACTTCTTATTCCATACTAAAACATTTTTTCTAGCAGATACTTTACAATCAGCAACATTATCCCAGGTCACTGTGGGATGTTACGACCGTCGTTCCAATCCAGTTGCAGTTTAGTATCAAAATAGATGAATTATCAGTTATAAAAGAGAAATCTTCCATTGAGTAGGTAAATCTTTTACTACAAAATACACAGTTTAAACCAAAAATTGAATAGTCTAATTTTCAGTACAAAAATGACTAAAAAAAATTTTTATACCTTTATCTGTGACCGCGTTATTAGCTTTCAGTCATCAGTGATTTTCCTCGCCTCTGCGTATTGTAGATAAGCTCCGAAGATAGTGTATGACATTTTAATATTCGCTTTTAAAAATTTAGTAAATCAATTTTTTTAAGCTCAATTAAATGTAAATATCTCAGAAAAACCAGCTATTATTCAGGATAACGAATATAGGATATAGGTTTTTAATGAATAATTAAAATTATTATTCGAGTACTAATATTTTAACCAGTCCTTCCTCTAATTGAAAAACACGAGGTTCGTTTATACTTTAGTCATCACTTACTTGATCATACTTACTTTTATTAAGAAAAAATAATCTAATTTAATGTGTTCATAATTGAATAATATATTTTTTAATATTTTCCAAAGGAGAACTTTTTTTCATTGAATATTTCAATGATATCAATGTATGATATAATTTACGTTTCTCGATTTCATCGACGTTTTTACCGCAACTTGACATTTTAGGACGTTTTACACAGCAAAAATAATATGTTAAGACGAAGATCATTATATTTCAAAGGAAATGTGCAGTACTCTACAATTTTCAATTTATATTTTTTGTAAACAAAATATCTTGAGTTTCTTTTTTTTTTAATTTAATTTATAGCTCCTTCTAGCCTGAAGAGATGTTAGGAATATCTCTTATTCTCTGATGATAATACAGAATCCTTTAAAAACAATATTTAATTTATTATTCCAGTGTTTTTTTAATCGCATTCCAATAATTTCAAACAGAAAATTTATTTTATGGCTTTATTCTGCAGCTTTTGTGCTTTCTATAATAGTTTTACGGAAGCTGCTGCCCAAGTGTTATTCTGTATGTAATGTATAATAAAATAAAATAGTGTTATATATGTATATTTTTAATATTAAATATACTTAGTATCTTTTTATTAAACTAATCTCACATATCATTTCTCCGACCATTCACTGTACAATGAGAAAAAAATGCTTCTGAATAAATGAAATATTGGTTTGAAGCATCAAACGGTGCTTTCGCGCTCGGTCAAATGCATATATAATCAATTCAAAAGCATACACTATTGTTTCTTATTTTCTTGATTGAAATAAAATATTAAGTTATGAAAAAATTGATTAGACTCAACTGAAGATGTGAAAGACCTTATAGTAAAATATTAGAAAGTTAGGTACACGTGAAATTTGAAGCAAACGATATGTTTTCTCGTATTTTTATTGACATCAATTCTTAACTATATACTCCATATACTATTCTAAACTAAAAGAATTGTTGACTTTGGTTAAGGAAGACGTATTTTACTTATGTTGATAAATAAGTCTCGACCTTTTATTTATGTTCGATCACTCCATCAGTCACCGATTAGAAAGGTCAGTTACCATAAAAACAGACAAATGTTAGTTAAACGTTTCGGTCCTGAGTTTGGACCCTCTTCAGTAAATATTTTATTACAGTCAAAATCTTTACAAAAAGTTCATTCCAAATATTTAAAGTCCGAAAAACATAACATTAATGATTCAATATACAGGGTGGACATGCTGGGGCTTGCATACATTGCGAGTTGAATGCTACCCGAATTGCATAACAGCAGGGCAGAAGCCATTATACAGGGGTATTTTCATATTTCGCGCCTTTAAAGTTTCATTCGGATTGGCCATTATGTCAAGTTCATGCATCTTCGGATCAAGTTTATGATAGTTTCCATGGTTGCGTTCGAAACTTCAAACGGATACAAGTGTCAAAACAATATAGGTTATGTTATATAGTAATTACAAATAATAAAAGTGTTTAATTAATAATGAAGTGAGACATGTGAACTGAGAAGTAAACGTAATTTTTTTTCTTTGCTAGTACCATTATAGAATAGCTGCTTAGTGACAAATACTATAACATAGTAATAATATTCTGCGCTTCCAGTGGACGAAGAGTGAATGGTGTTTAACTTTTGTTTTTAATGCATAAAAAAGGTATGTTATGAACAGATAGGATATGTTTTAAATAAAGTGAATGAAATATTACATGCGTAAACTTTAAATTGACATTGCCTATATTTACTGACAGAGACTAGGGCAAACAGGTGAATCTGAACATAAACGCTTGAAGTTTTGAACGCAACCATGGAAACTCTCACAGAATTGATCCGAAGAATTACGTACTTGGCCGAATGGCCGATCCGATTGCAACTTTAAAGGCGCGAAATATGAAAATACCCCTGTATAATGGCTTCTCCCCTGCTATTGTGCAATTCGGGTAGCATTCAACTGGCCGTGTATGTAACCCCCAGCGTGTCCACCCTGTATAAATAATAAACTTATGTGATATTTACAGGCATGATAAGACGTGAAATTTAAACAAATTGTTTTAAAATATTTCTTTTTATATTAATTAAGAACATTTTTCCAGGTAGGTAAGATTTTAAAGACACAACCGGCCGAAAACTGTTTTTCATTAATATAAAAAAGAAATATTTTTAAACAATTTTAATTAATTTCACGTCTTATCATGCCTGAAAATGTCACATAAGTTTATTTTTTATATATTGAATCATTAATGTTTTTTTTTTCGGACTTAAAATATTTGGAATGAACTTGTTGTGAAGATGTTGACTACAATAAAATATTTACTGAAGAGGGTCCAAACTCAGGACCGAAACGTTTAACATTTGTCTCTTTTTATTGTAACTGACTTTTCCAATCGACGACTGATTGAGTGATCTAACGTATTTTATTTATAACTGCTAATGAGAAACGCATTTTATTAAAATGTACGACGCCTCGCAGAGGACAATATCATAAATATTGATGGCATTCATTCGATACTTTTGAACTAACAAGGGGAATGCCTTCTCTGCAAAATTAACTTTTTGATTAAACTATCATTAATCGATATTATGTCAAAAATAATTAGACACGTAATAGATTTAATGTGTTCACGATGATTCATTTTAATGAAAAGAGATATTTCTGCTTCCAATCGTGTATAAAACTACAATTTGTAGACGAATGGAACCTGAAATACTTCTTTTTATTAATTCGATACGTGTCCCGACTTCTTTGTAAGTGGGCCCTTGTTTAAAAATTATAAACGTATGAAAAAATTTCGAATTATGAAATTCCTGAGTTATAGAAATATAAAAGTTGTTGTTTTGTATTAAATAAATATTATTTAGTTAGGAAAAACACAATGATAAAATATCTTTATCAAAGAAATTTCGTATCAATGTTTAAACAATAGGAAAATTATTTCTTGAATTTTTTAAATAACAATACTTGTATAAAAATTGTATAAAGAAATTGGTTTGAAGACTGTGCAATTTTTAAACAAAATTGCTCATTCAGAAATACATTCTTTTTAATTACTGTTATTTAAATTTTTTTAAATTTAAAAGCGCCATCAATTAAAACTACAGTAGATACTATCAAATGGAAAGTCTCTTTGTCTCGCGGAAATAATTTTCTCTAGAAGTTAAAAAGATACTTTGTTAATTCAAAAGTATGTTTAACACTTTAAATACAAAATTTTCTTAAAATGATTGTACATTTATTTTCCTTAACTCGATATGCTGGAACTTCATACAATTGTTAATCTTTTAATCTATAATGCCGCATTTTTGACTCAAAAACTCGAATTATTTCACATATTTTTCCGGCTCAACGAAAATTGCCACATGTTGACATTGATAATATAAATGGTTTCTTGTGTATTATTTTTTTCGTCTTAATGACTGTATACAGGGTGCTACATAGTAATATAAATCAACCATATGTTTTCAAACTGACACCATTTATTCATAAAGAAACATAAGAATAACTGTTTTAAGAAGATAAGAATTTTTTGGATCTGTCGACACTGGACGGACAAGAGGCCAATCCCTTTATTTTCATCGCCAAAAGTATCCTCCAGTTCCTCCTGAGGTCCTGTAGGCGCTGCAATGACTTGCGCCTCTCGACATGCGAGTGAGCGCGTCACGCGTTTTGAAAATGCTTAAAGAAATTTATAATAAACAACCATTATTCTCTCACATTTAATTGAAAAGTAGGACAAACTATATCTTAGTATTAGTTTCTTCATTGTATAATAATATACAGTGTTATTTACCTTGTTTTGGATTTTTTTCTGAAGTCGATTTTCACACGTTGAGTCTATACTGGGTAGTTTAGACCCGCACAAAAACTTTCGATGCGTAACCTTCGGCTATTAAGGCCCGACTGACAATAGTCTAATGCTGAAATAGTTGTATGCCCCCACCCCAATATTTTTAAGCACACTCATTGGGACTTCTCGTTGCCGCATTCTAAAGATACAGCGAACCGAAAATATCGTCCGGGTAAAATTAACCCAGTCTAGGTTGAAAAGGTTAAGTTTATTATCAGTAAAAACTCACCGGTATTTGTACACATAAACTTCTCTCATAAATTTGTTTTTCATTTTTATGTATATTAATAACATTTTATGTTGTTTAGTGCAAGATTATTCGGGGATTACCCAAGGCTTCCTTATTAGTCATTTGCTTAATCCTGGGTATTTTTTGAAATGTCTTCTTTCTTCCATATCTTTTAATAATTCTAAAAAAAAAATCTTGAAATCGCTTAGTATCTTCTGTTCTCTTTTTTAATTCGAAAATTCAAAATTTCAAAAATTCCAAAAAATTTCCCCATCGCTTCGAAAATTAGAGCGAATTTTTTCTATGCACAGTTTTTGCTCCTGAATAATAATAAAAAATTTTTTTGCTAAATTTAGAATTGTTTGAAAATGGCGGTTTTAATCAACCTCTTTTGAAATCCTCCTTCGTTTCAAAAGCAGGCATTATTGCACGAGAACTCAATTCCGAACGACTGGAAGTATCCCTTTTTTCTGGATCAACAACTTCCACTGAAGAGTTAGTCACAAGCTAAACTGTTAGTTTCACAGCCTGCGTGTGACATGGAAAACTCGAGAAATCCCAAACTTGTGGTACTGTTTCTTGTGTGAGCATTTCCTGAAGTTTATCTTCACGAAAATGATACGGAACTGGAGGGAAAGTGATTTCGCATGTAGACCAATCAATCAAAGTATTCGTTTGCTTAGCTGTTAATAACTGGGACTTTGAAGACACGAATAGCACCCGCATCGTATCGATTACTTTCAGGTAGTTCTTTGGGAGATAGCGAAATACTAAATGAACTGGAACAGATGCTTTGCACCTTATTTAACTGAGAAATGTACCTTGTTTCGAGTTGTTTCGAGTTCTCTACTAGGATTCTTAGTTCAAATAAACTTTTTCAGGATTCTACTAGTCCCAGTTAACCAGCGAGAATGACTGAATGGTCCTGCATCTCGATTTGCCAGGTCTTCACAACCTACCCCCAACTTAACCTTCCGCTTGTCGCATGGACCTCACAGGTGCATAGTGATTGATATTATGCTCCTGCATGTGAACGGGATGAGTGGAGATGGCGCCACTCCAGCTAT
>NC_046657.1:46655043-46670906 GCF_010883055.1 Belonocnema kinseyi
CCAATAAAACAGCAGTGAACTATCGAAAAGTGAATATGCACCTCACAGGTCCATGCGACAATCCGTGTGTATAAAACACATGCGACAAGCGGAAGGTTAATAGCGTAAGCTATTTCAAGTAGATACTGTTGATCTTTGCTCAACATAGCAGGATCTATAGTTGGAAGTAAATAATCTACTTCTTTAATGTGAACAACTGGTGATTTTTGACAATTTGGCAACTTTTGTCCGATAGGTTCAGAAAATGATTGTGGACCCGTTATAGTGCCATCAATTGCTTGAAAGAGATGTCTTAGAGGAAGCTCTTTAAAATTAAGTAGGCAAATAAACCACTGAAGTGGTTTGGCAATTTTCAGTTCAAACCTTCGGACGATAACACGATTAACACCAGTGTTCACAACGGTACCATCGCATCCGACGGCTTGAAGATTCTCTATGCTTTGAGACATTTAGTCAGACACGTAGGTAAAAATACAGTCATAAATACTTTCACTCGAACCAGAAGCAGGTGTTACATGCCTAATGTACTGAGACCCAGGTTTTTGAACGAGAGAGTAATGATTTTTTGTGACAGTGCGTTGGTAATATTTAGCACCTCGCTTCTCTTTCACGATTGTCTTTTCACGGGACCGTCAAAGTATAGGCCAAAAAGAGAAATTTTCCTTGCATTCTTAGCACTTTCTAAATGTAGTTTGTTCCCAATTTTATTTTTTTCTTTGCATATTTTAAACACATCAGTTACAAGACATGTATTATCCTCCGAAACTAGACCAACAATGTAGGAAAACGCAGAAATGAGAGCAGCAAAAGCTCTATCAGAAACGTTATACCTCTGACTGATGGGGGCTGTATTAGGAAGACTTAACCTATTTTGAGTTAAATTGGAAGAACGCCCGCTGGTGCTAAGTTTAAAGCATTCGTCAGCATTACTTACTACGGATTCTGCACTATCATGTTCTGATGATTTCTTTTTCAAGCAGAGATCAAAACCTTTTCATTAATCATCAAGAAAATTAAGCTCTTCGACAGGCACTTTTTTCTCTTTTGGACAAGTGCAAGTGTCGAAGGAGCTGCACTTGCATGCGGCTATATAGCTTTCGAATTTTTCCGTACCTATCATGATAATAGCGCATTTTTTCTACTATACGCTTATGTGTAACAATTGGAGTACAGACATCTTTATATAATCCTTCAGTCTTGACGCCTACTTTTTCTGCAACTTCTGAAAATCCTGCTTCATTATTGCCCTCTGATTTCAAGCTAAGTTCTGGTCTTTCCTACTGACAGCTTTTGAATGACATCCTCATAAGTTTAAGTTGGTTTAAGATTGGCGAGCCAATCATGTGAGTCTCCCTTCCAGCACCGTTGATGATATTACGAATACGAAGCTACGCCTTCCACTCATCCGCTTTTGAGAACCGCGCTACCGCTGGGCTCTAAACCATAAATACAGCGAGCCTCGAGATCGGGATATACTCCTTTCAGGGTCCCCAAACTACACACATGGTCGCTAAAAAACGGGATACCATCAACAAGTATCCCCCTATGTATTAAAACCTACTCCAATATGGGGGGGGGGGGCGTTTGTGCATAAAATGATTTTATCAGCGAATTCCTAAAAAAATATCGTTCTACCGTAATTACACCCTCATTTTTTGTTTCTGAAAGCATCCATCATCCCTCCTACAATGCTTTTTACTTCTGACGGAATTGGATGTGGATTGGAACAACTGAGATTTATTCGGCTTATTTCCCTAGTGAATGAAAGCAAATACACTTTCCCTGAAAACCTATCACTTGAACTGCGTATAAAAAATAATATTTATACGCATCTGTTAACCCGAGGGAAACTTCTAATACTCGGAAAATCCTCCCTGCATGCTCTGTCAATAAAAATAAAGTTCTGCGCGAGGTTGGAGAGAGCTTTTCAGTCCTCGTTTTTCCTTGAAAATTTCGAATTCGGAAATAAGTAGGCTTCCGCGAGCATTGAAGAGGCTTTCGAGATATCCTAAAACTTCCTCCATGCTCTGTCAAACCGAGTTCGCGCCAATGCTTTTAGAGTATTGAGCGAGCACGTAGCAAGGTTTCAAAAAAATATTCAATGTTTTACATGTGCTCACTGAAGCCTCTTTAATGTTCGCGGAAACCTAATTATGTCCAAATACGCAATTTTCGAGGATGAACCAGAGGAGAAAAGCTCTCTCCAACCTCGCGCAGAACTCTATTTTTAGTGACAAAGTATGCAAGGAGGACTTGTCGAGTATTAGGATTTTGCCCCGGGAACACAAGAACAAATTGTATTGTACACATCCGATGGTGACATATTTGCTATATTGCAGGCTCATAACATTCTTGCTGGAATGTATAAATATGATGACCTAGATTATAATCACAATAAGAGGAGGGCGACAATAAATATTGTAGAGGCAAGGTTACTTCACTAACTGCAGAAGATGTTAGAGAAACTCCAGTAGGTGTTTTATGGTGCGTAATATAAGAGTTAATCCTCTACACCGATAATTAAAAACAATGTGAACCGGTACAATATAATGTTTGCGCTCTGAACTCAGATCAAAATTTTTCATGTAACTGGCAATTGCATTAACAAAAAGCTGTGCTTTATAATTCTCGAAACACTAATCCTTCCTTAATGTTCCAGTCAAAACTCTGGTGTTAACTTAAATAATTTACCCTATGACTTTTATCTATAAAAAGAAAATTATCTGTGTTATAGGATTTTCAAAATCCATAAAAACAAACTAAAATGAAAATTTAAAGCCAAACAACGCATAATATTAAAAAAGACAAGAAAAGAAAAACGTTGATTTTAGGAAGCCCTACAAGATTAGCATGAGAACTTTTTTAACTTGGTCGAAAACTTGTAAGATACGAAAAAAATGAATAAGCTGAAATTATGCGCCCTGGAAAGATCTACCAATTTGTTTTGAATCACTTTTCGATAGGACGCGCAGTTTTTGTTTTTAGTCGTAAAAACAACATTAAAAATAAAATAATAAAAAATTTTCGGACTAACGATACAAGCTACGAAAAAAATGACACAAAACTGGTTTATCCAGAAAATAGCTATCCTTTTTGATAGGACACTTAGTTTTTGCTTTAGTCGTAAAAAATTACATTTCAAATAAAAGAATTAAATTTTCTTGAACTAAAAACTTGGAATTTTATCATTTTTTATGCTTATTTAAACCTCCTAATAAATTCCTTTTCACTTGTACTCTTTTCTTTTTAAATCTGACTTCAGTATCAATAAAAAAATATTAGCTTCTAAAAAAGACACCGTTTCTTTAACATATATTCCTTTTTTTTAATCCAAAATAGCCTCAAAATAAAGAAAATAATTTTACATCTTTTTTAAATTGTACTTAAGCAAAAAAAAAAACAATTTATTAGAAGTAATTCCTTTTGAGATAAGTCTTATATATGAATAAAAGGAATGTGTATACAGCTTATTAAAAATTAATATGTTGAGAAATACAATCTATTTACTTTGATACTTATTTTTATTTTATTTTAATTTATTTCTTTACAAATGATTCATATAAAGTGACGAAAATAAGAACTTGTGTAGAATGGAGGTTATTTGGCTAAAAACTAATCTTTTTTAGTTGAAAATTCAATTATTTGGTTAAGCTTCGACATACTAAGCTTGAATTCGAAATCTTCTACAAACAATTTCTTTTTTTGAAAATTAATTTTTGACTGAAAATTTTAGTTTAATAATTAAATATTCTCTCTCAGATTTGCTATCATCCATGAGATAATTTTGCTCGCTTCCGACAATCGGAAGACCTGGTTCTGACTGATTAGTATATTATAATGATAATTAAAGTTCTTCATTACAATAATATATATCCTATATGTGTGATCTGAAAAAATAGCTTGTTCTTCAAAAATATGAACATTTCATTAAATATTTGAAATTAAAAATTGATTTACTATATTTTTTACATTTTATATCAAAATTTATAAACACTATCTGCGGAGATTATCTATAAATTTTGCGCAAGCGGCACGGAAAACTACTGTTGACTTGGAAAGACAATAGCGCGGTCGGTAATAAAGCTATACATTTTTTTAATTAATTAGAATGTTTATTTAATTCCTCGTCGATGGTCTGACGACGGACGTGTAAATATTATTTAAAACTAGTCAAGTTGAATTTTTAATTAAAAAAGAATGTCGAGCATTTCAAATATGATAAAAAAGTGCTAAAGTATTCATAGTCACCAGAGAATTAAAAAAATTTCAAAGAATTCTCTAATGACTCAAAAGACTTCCAAAGATTTAAAAGAATCTCACGAACTTAAAAAAAATCCTTATAATTTAAACGACTACGAAGAAATCAAAGAAATTCAAAAAAACAAACAACACGTTCAAAAGGACAGAAGCAATATTATGAAGAGTACTATTATCTGTAAAGAATATGAGTCATTTTACTATATTCAAATGACTCCATAGAATTAAAAGAATTCTACAGAAATCAACCAAATTCAAAAGAATTCAATAAAATTATAAATAATTGACCGAATTTCACAGAATTCAAGAAATTCTCTAGACAATTTTAATTGTTTTAAAATTGCAATTAATTTTATGAATTTCAAAGAAATCAAAGAATTCCCAAGAATACAAAAAGTTCCAACTAATTCCAAAGAATTCAAATAATTGCAAGAATTCCAAAGATTCCAGAGAATAACAAACTTCAAAAAATTCAAAGAAATACAAAGAATTACTAATAATTCTTTAAAAAGTTCTAATAATTTTAAAGAATTCCAAAGCAATTAAAAAATTTTCAAAGTACAAAGAATTTCACAGAATTAACATAATTGATTTAGGAATTAAAAGGACTTCAAAGATTTCGAATAAGTGCACAGATTTCAAATAATTCCACAGAACGCTAATAAAAACAAGCAAGTCTAGAAAATGCAAAGGATTCCAAAGTATTCAAAGTAATTGAGAGATTTTTAAAGAGGTGAAAACGGACTTTAAAGAAATCGTTTGAGTTTGAACATTTTTTTTTCTCGTTTTTTTGTAAACGAAGGTTCTCAAAGGCCTTAAGGCTTTTACGATTGCATTCTCGTTGAAAAACTTGCGCTTCGCGCTTGATAATTTGTGTCTAGTTAAAAAACAACGCTTTTTGGAAAATGATCCAACTGTTTGACCTTTTGTCTATTTATCTAAGCGTATATTTATAGTATATTTATCTAATCGAAAAATTTGAAAAAATATAGTCTCTAAATGTTTTTGACATCTAGTGAAAAATTCAAATGAAATTTTCCTAATCTATCAGGAAAATTTTATTTTTTTATTTTATGTACATTTTCAAAATTTTCAAAAGTATATAACTTGTTTCATTTTCATCGAAATTTAAAACTTTATATGTATAATTTGCAAGTCTTCTACCCGTCTGTAAGAAACGTTGACAACAATTTCTGAAAATTGAATAATTTTTTTTTAAATTTCGAAAATGATCTAATTGTTTTTATTTAGATTGGAAATATCTGCGTAACGAACGAATGTAAAAATTGTGTAGAATATAACTGATAATTAGAAATGGTATGGCAAATATAAATTCACGCAAGCAAGTCTAACTTGAAAAATATTTTGCATAACCCTAGCGTTGATACGAATGTTTTAGAATATTAAGTCTATGTGATAAGTGGGTCACGTGACCAGATTCCTACCTGACCGACACTGTTTGTATTTCCCAACTTATTTTCACACAAAGCGCCAGATCGATTAGAACATTTGGGTTAAAAATTCAAAAGCACTGAGAAAGATATGCCCGGTCTTAAATTTGTATTATTATTAAAAAAGTGTTTTTTGTAAATAATTTTTTTACTTTTTTCATAATTATTAAAATTTATGAGGAGACCCAGCTTCCTTAGTACTTTTGATTTATTATCCCAAGTTCCCGAGTTAAAGTCCTAATGCTCGGAAAATCCTCCGTGCATGCTCTGTTACGGAAAATAGAGTTCTGCGCGAGGTTGGAGAGAGCTTTTTAGTCCTCGTTTTTCCTCGAAAACGATTTAAAATTACGAATTCGGAAATAAGTAGGTTTCTGCGAGCATTAAAGAGGCTTTCGCGATATCCTAAACCTCCCTCCGTGCTCTTTCAAACCGAGTTCGTGCCGATGATTTTAGAGTATTGAGCAAGCACGTAGCGAGGTTGCAGCAAAATATTCAATGCTTCACAAGTGCTCGCTAAAACAGCTTTAATGCTCGCGGAATCTTACTTATTTCTGAATTCGCAATTTTCGAGGAAAAACCAGGACTGAAAACCTCCGTGTGAAAATAAGTTGAAAAGTAAAGAAAGTGTCGATATGGTAAGAATCTAGTTACGTGACCCATTTGTCACATGGCCTTAAGCTCAGAAAAGTTCCAGTCATGATGTGTTAATAAACAGAAATTCAAATGTCACTCAGTAATATGCAATAGTTTTTTCTTGCAGTGTTAAAAATGTTAAAAAATGTCATAACTTCTGTATCTACTACATCTTTATAACCGAATTTTTTTGGTTACGGCTTACATCACTGCATATAAAAGAGATCCTTTCCTACAAATGCTCAGCAAATAAATTAGAAGTTGAAATATTCCATTAAGAGCTACTAGAAAAGAAAATTCACGGAAATTTCACATAAATGTAGAAAAAGGATCATTGTAGAAGAACCAAGCTTTGCTCTCCTCAGATATTCAGGACTTAATACAGATACAGATAAATATACATACTTATTGACAGGAGGGTTTTATTCTCAATTTGGTATAAACTAAGAATGTTTCAATGCCATCTTTTTCGCTCCTACAGTATTGGCTGTAAATCTGCCCTGCCAACGATCCGAGAAAGATAGAGTCAATTATTCAAAACGATTAGTCCTAAATTTTCTGAACCTATGATTTTAAAACAAAAGTCTCCGTTACACATTCTTGGCCTAACATTGTTCTCTAAGACTTCGAAAAACAAACTATATTCGTTATCGAATTTTCGGTCATGAATTCGCGATCGTGAGATACGGCCATTAATTAGTCCAGTTATCTAGTCGGAAAAATAGGGCGAAAGTTACATTTCATTGGATTTCTGCTTTCCAATAATTTCAAAGTTACGGCCTTTCAAAGAACCTCGATTTTTTCCAATTTTTTGGAATAATCACATGTTTTTTCGTTTCTTTGCAGCTCGGATCCCATTTCGACCCATTTTGACCTGAATTTACAGGTAAATTCCCAGTATTCCGTTTTTTTGGTGTGAAAATATTAAGAAGATGATCTGCAATTTCAAGTTTTTAAAAATTATCTGTGTTAAAGATTACGCCTCATATCGTGTACTATGAAACACCCTGATATTGTGCGGCGGGCACCTACTGGAATTTCTTTGAGTTCTTGTCCGGTGAGTGCGGTAACCTTGCCACTTAACACATTTACTTTCGCCCGTCTTTTCGTGTACTCGTGACCATGAATATCATATCTATACATTCCAACAAGAGTATTATAAGTCTCCAATATATCATAAACGTCACCATCGAATGTTGATACTACAATTTGTTCTTGGGTTGGCATAGACTTTTACATATTGTTTGTCGGAAGAACCATGGAGCTGGCAGGAGAAAATATGGGTCTGGCAAAAGGAGACCTGGACCTTACTCATGATAGAAATCTGTTAATTCAAAGAAGTTAATATTAAAAATGTAAAAAATAAAATGCAGAAAGAACTAAACTATAAAGTACCAGAACTGAAATATCAACTGAAATGTACAAATATATCCAAAATGTAGGGGTGAAGTTAGAACAAAAAATGTACACAGTAATATAACATTGTCAGAACTGGAAAGAAAAACACATAATACACTAGTACACTTAGGTTCACGAAAAGGCAATAAATAAGTTTCAGATCTACGTCAAGCAGATCATAGCTTATTTTCATTCGCTCAGTTTCGCTTCGTATTTTTCACAAAACGAACTTTAAAAATGGCGATTTTCGTAGCCTGCGAAGCGGTAATGTTGAAAATTCGATATTTTAATCATGGTTCTAATTTCCGGGCAAAAACACTATCATAAAACCTGTATAATAATTGAAAATGGATTTTCGAAAAAGAATAATTTGGGATAAAACGCGAATATCTTTAGACAGATTTTTCTCAGCAGAAAGAATGAAAATATATTTTTAAATCATATTTATCAAATTATTATATTCACCAATAACATTAAGGACGATTGAGACAGCGAAGACCAAAGTATAAACGACCCTCATTTTTTCCAAGTAGATGAATTAATGATTGGTATGTTATAATAATTACAGTTCTTTATTATATAAACATATCCTATTTGCATTATCTTAACGAAGTAGCTTGTTTTTCGGAAATATTGACATTACATTAAGCATTTTCAATTGAAAAATTGATAAACTACATATTATAAGACTCATTTCAAAATTTATAAACATTAACTTCAGAGATTATCTAAAAATATTGCGCAAGCGGCATGAAAAACTACTGTTAATTTTAAGATACGATAGCACGGTCGGGAATAAAGCTATACAAATTTTTAATCAGGTAAATATTTATTTAATTCTATGTCTATTGGTCCATTGTAGATTCTGATTAACAAATATTCTAAATTTAAAAATTTTTAATTGTAATGTGCACTTCAGATGCTAGATGTTCTTGGTAACGACCCTTTAGAGAGATCGTCTGCACCATCTTCTCTATTGACTGATTGACTAGGGCTATAGAATACTTTTCCAAACTTGACGTATGGAGTGACGTTTTTGGTTAATAAATTTAGATTTAGAGTGCCGCATTGGACTCTCAGTAAGTTTCTCCGTAGTACTGATGCAAATTACACCTATGGCAACGTCTTACGACTATGAGAAAAATTTGGTAAAAAAATCTGCTAGCATTCGGCCGTTCATATCGACACAAGCAATATCATGCGCATGCAGCATCAATTTATCCGTTTCGCGATTATTAAGATCACGCTTTTAAGGCGCTCAGGATATACAAGATGATTGGCAAATGAGTGTTTTTTCACAAAACCTTGTAGAACGTGGCCAAGACTTTGCTGTCCGTAGATAGTCGAGACTTACTTCGAGTATACGAGGTTCTATTTTCGAATAACAGGACGGCGTCATTTCCACCTCAGTATACCCTAAAAATGTTTCACTGTCATATTTTTCACTCTTACACAGTGTTGGCCGTAACCCCTTCTTGCAAAAAGCTCTGAGAGAATTTGAGATAATTTCGCAAAAAATGTGCCAAATTTCCTGAACCTCCGATTTCCAGACAGCAGTATCCATTTCACATTCATAGTCATACATTGTTCTCCAAGTCTTCAAAAAAAAGAACTATATTCAATCTTGAATTATTGATAGCAAATTTGCGATCATTATAAGTTAACATATTTCGCAATTATTTCTGAGGATAATAAGAACAGAATAATTTCATTATAGGCACATGATGAGACAATTTTTCTCTATCGCGTACTCAGGCAGATCACAGATCATCTTTTATCATTAACTTCTTTAAATCAGATAATTAAACTATAATAAACCGTAGGATATACCCTTGCAGGTACGCCTAAGCGTACCGTGACAAAATCACTTTGGCAGTAATTTCGACCAGAATTCAATTAACGGAGTTTTATAAATATTTTTTCATTCCCTGCTGAGAAGAAACGAAAGATTTCCGAACTTATAACAGTTTTTGGCCTTACTGAGTTTTTCATTACGCCAATAAATTTAAAAAAAAACAATTTGTAGGGGATCAAGAAAGTGTTCTTCATGCCCCTAAAGTGAAATTTTGATCGCTCTAACTGCAAAGTGTTATTTTTCGTGGGAAATTGTATCTGCGTAGTTCAAACATGTGGCTTGGCTTCACGCGGGGAACGAGCCAAATAAATCTAAGTTCTTAAAAGCCACATCCACATCCGTTAGAAGTAGGAAGCATTTTAGGAGAAACTATGGTACTGACAGGAGGAAATATGGTACTGACAGGAGGAACTATGGTCCTGGCTGGAGAAACAATGGAACCGGCAGGTGGAGACCTAGATCTGGCGTGAATAGGAGGCTCGGCAACAGGAAGAGTTCTTTCTGTTAAATTATTTCTATTTGAAGAAGAAGAACCGCCACAAGGAGTAGCAGGAATAGGGTCGCCATTAGGTAAGCAATAAACTGTAAACCATAATCTGCAACAAGAAACAATAAAAGCAGAAAGTAATATGTGGTGATATAAAAATTTATCTAATAAAGAAGGACTCTGATATAGTAAATAATTCGACTAATAAGATAATCTCAAAATTTTATGATATAGCTAGGACTATAAACAAAACTGAAACTGCAAGAGTCACTAAAAACTCTGCAGCTTTACTTGACAAAGTAATCTAGTAGACATAAATGGAAAGTTGTGGTCGAAGATTCGACACTCTCAGATTATGTAATTCTAAATTTGGATTCGATTTATTTAAAGAATAAAATAATGCATGAAAATATAAAGAAATACAGAAGTAACAGAGTTGCAATATTAAATAACATGAACAAATAGAAGACACGAAATTCTGATTGAAAAACTGTTTAACCATCGACACTTTAGGAAATAATAATTTTTATTAAATCGAATCAAATATATAATAAGATACTAATCTTAATAATTCAGTCATCTGAAATATTTCTGTGATTAAGTAATTAATCATAGTGAACGCTTTAATAGCCCTACCTTTTATAGCCCTTCCGAGAATTGAAGCCGTGCCACAGGTAGGTGTAACAGGAGCTGCGCGGGATACGCAGGGTCTGCAATTGTTCCTTAGGCGAGCACTCAGGTGAGAAAAAAAAACGGAGCGGGATATAATAAGTTAGTTCCAACCAACGTCAACCCCAAAATCGGCGCTATAGAAGAGTTTCACTGTAATTCCTTGTATTAAAATTCTAGATAATAATGCTGAAAATTCGGTTCTGTAATTCTTTAAACTTTCAAATTTTCAGTTGTCAATATCTTCAAATTGGATCACCTTCATAAAAGGGAAATATAAGAAAATATATAATTTCAGTGTTACTGAGAAAAATATTTGTGTTTAATAAAAGAAACCATTTCTATTTTTAAAACAAACAAAACAAAAAACAAATTCTTTGAATCATAGTAACTTAACAAATATTTTTCTTTGATTATAAAATATTCTTTGGATTAAAAAGTGTCTTTGGGATTGTTGGTATTTTAAGAACATGTGATCACAAAATAAAATTATAAATTAACTTATAAGGTAATTTACTTGCTTCTAATTCCGTTTGAGGTGAAGGAACTGTATATGGTTAAAAATCAATCTTTTTTAGGTAAAAATTATACAATTTAGTTACAAATTCACCAAAATGGTTAGAAGTTAAACTCTTCTGCAAAGAATCATTATTTGATCACAAAAGCAATTTTTCACTATTCATCTTCAAAGATTAACTTTTAAACCGTGAATTTAGTGATTCCACTTTTGGTTGAAAACTTATAATTTCATTGAAAAATGTATATCTTTGGTAAGTCCCTTAAATGGTGAATATTGTTTATGGCAAGACTGAATGAGACACTTATAAAATATTTAGGCATTGGGAATCTAACACGTTGAATTTTTATTGCCATTACTAGTTACATGCAACACTTTGATCCGACTTTTGATCGCAAAGATTATATAACAGTTTTATTTTTTTTAATTCTCGGGTTTAAGGATTCAGCCTTCATATTGCGCACCATAAAACACCCTGAGATTGTGCGGCGGGTACCTACTGGAGTTTCTCTAATTTCTTCTTTGGTTAATAGTGTAAGCATGCCGCTTTCTATGTTTATTTTCACTCGTCTTCTATTGCGATTACGAATATCATATTTATAAATTCCAGAAAAATGGTCATAGTTCTCTAATATAGCAAACGCATCACCATCAGGCGTTGATAGCACAATTTGTTGTTCGGTTGGCATATGCGCATACATATCCATTCCTATTTGCTTTTGAAGTCCTTTTATTTCAGGAAAAATGAATTTTCGAAGTTCGAATATCCGGTTTAAATTTGCAAAGGAAATAATCCGAATAAATCGCAGTTGTTCCAGTCCACATCCCAATCCGTCTGGAGAAGGAAGCATTGCAGAATGGACCCTGTTCCTGCCAGGAGGAAACACGGTCCTGGCAGGAGTAACAATGGGCCTGGTAGAAGGAGATTTAGACCTGACACGAGAAGAAGGCTCGGCCTGATGAGACCTAGAGATAGGTAGTAGAGAATGCTCAGCATGAGGAAGAGACGTTTGAGGCGATTCATTGCCTCCAACAAAATTATTTGATAAAGAAATAGAAGTTTGGCTGCGAGGAACAAAAGAAATGGGCTCGCCATTTGGTAAGCAATCGAACTGTGAACTTAAATCTGCAACAAAAAATAGGACACTTCAATTTTTTAATATATTTCGTAGCCATTTAGTGGAATTGGAAATTTCATAAGGTGGCTTGATATTTTTAAACGTTTAGTGCATTGTATCTTAATCGATGGTTAGTGTAATAGATCGAAGTTTCACTATGTCTTGAACTGTTTTAGCCATTTCATGAAGCTACGAACACATTAAATGAAAGATTGCATTGAATTACAGCACTTTTAGTGCCACAGGATCAACTTTAGATTGAAACAAAGTGCGAATACCTTCACTCCAATTTTTGTCTCCAAAATAACTAAATAAAGTTTAATTATATATATTTTAATATCATTATATATTCACCAATATAATTGATGATAATTGAAAAGGTGAAGAGCGCAGTGTAAATGACCGTCATTTTTTCGAATAGACGAAAGACTGATTAAGATGCTGTATTGAATATATTTCATAATCGTTATCTCATAGAATTTATACATCAAGCTTAATCTTAGTATAATTTCATTGCGCAATGCTTTAGAACTGACATTAAAAGTTAAACGCAGTTGAAAGAATTAATGCCTCTCAGATTGGAGATATAATTAAGAATTTAAGGAATCGTACGGCTGCTACTGTAGATGATATATTGTAGTGTAAATAATATATTTCTCATAAGTACAGGCTAGCGAGCTGATAAATGTATGCTTTGATGTACGAGAATGTCCAGACGATATATGTTTACACAGATGTATCAATTCTGGGTATCGTAAATATAATAATAATAATAATAATAAAAATATTCAAAAATACTAATTCGTAGAGTTATGAAAATAATAGAGAACAAGATTTATCAAAAGCATGCGTCTACAAAAAGGACAGAGTTGCACGGTTTCCGGAAATAAATAACTATTTATCTACAAATTATTTAATATTTAAGTATCTCGTTATGAAAAACATGCTGTTAAAAACTATAAACATAGATTTGGTACTGTTGAAAGTGCGGTATCCTGGTCATCATTTTGGTTTAATGTTGCGAATCTTCAGTGAAAAAACTAACATAACCTCACATCTTTAGAATTTGTATAAATTCTTTCAAACATTCTGATATTTTGTAAAATACGTTTTTTATCATTTATTATATTTTGTATTGTATAATAATTCTAGTTTTTCATTATATAAATGTATCCCATAGGAGCTATCTTAAGGAATAGCTTATTCATGTACAACGTTTACATATTATTAGCCAGTTTCTTCGAACAAATTGATTTACTCAATTTTTGTATACTCATATCCAAATTGATATACACTCTCTTCAGAGATCACAGACAAGATTAGCGCGGGTGATATTAAAAACTAATAATGACTTTTAAATCGACAATTACACGATTGAAAAAAATCTGCACATTTTTTTATCAGTCCGAATCTTTATTTAATTCGACGTCGATTGTCATATGGTTAAGATATATCCGAGATTTTTGTACATATCTCGACGACTCTGTTGTTACGTATATGGAAAAATACGTCAAGTGTTCCCACCTAAAGTTAATGTTTTTTTTCAGTATGCTTAGGCTTGACTTTGGCTATTAGAAACTCTTGAACTTTGATCAGCAAATCATCCAAATTTAAGAATTAGGATTAATGTACTATTTAAATTTACGACATTTCGATTATAGTTCATCAAAGAAACTTTTTTCCAATGCTTTCTTTTGGCTCAAATAAATATACTTTGATTTAAAGAATCTAACTCAATTGTATGTCTTTTAAGAAAACCTTATGACTAAATGAGATCCCAAATTGACTGACTAATTTATATATTCGTTCCTAATTAGTGCTGAAAAGGAACCCTTAGGTCTGCTTTCGTTTTCTTAAATTAATACTCTTCTTAGGGAAAGCTGCATACCAGATGTTTTCTCAGAAAAATCAAGAAGGCGCATTTTTGAGAAAAATTCATTTTTAAAATTACCAACGGATGTTTAGCGAGTCCATGTAAAACTATTTCCAAGCGTCGGTAGCTCCCTGGCAGAGCACTTGTCTAATAGCTGCAAGGTTGCGTGTCCGATTCCCGCTATACGTCTTTTTATTTTTCTTCATCTGAGTGCTTGTTTTAAAATATCTATGAAATGAGTCACTACATCCGCTGATATTTCGCAGTTATTATTGAAATATTCATCTGAAACAATTTGTTCTCACTTTAATAAAAAACATAAAAATTAGAAATTATTGAAGAATAAATAATCATCAAATGGTATATTTATGTCAAATGTTAAAAAAAAATGGAATGAAGAAGCACTTTGATAAAAAAATTATTTTCTTCTCTTTTTTAGGACAAAATAATTTATATATATTTTTAATTTTCAATCGGAATATTTTATGGTGGTCAACAGTACGGGCAGTAGGAATAGTACCCGCAACATCGGGGCTATCAGCCAAACGCTATATTAGGGAGCTAGCGACGCTTCGAAATTAATTTACATCACCGCGAGGACCATCTGCTCTCAATTTTTTAAATTAATTTTTTTCGAAAATGGTTCAAAATTGCGTTTTTTTAATTTATCTCAGACAACCTCTGGTACTCACCCTTCAATGCGAAGAATATCAATTTAAAAAAAAGCAGACCTAAAAGTGCACTTGTGAGATGATGTCTTATATAGTCAAGGTGCGCTCTTTACGTGATTTTCATGATATGGAATCTGTGATACAGATACACGCTGAACACATGAAGGATGAACGATCATGTTTTAATCAACATAGTCGACATCATCGACAATTCGAGTCTTTCGTCAGTTTCCTGAAAATCGCGAATATGATTTTTATGTGAACGTAGTATAAACCACAGAAATCTTTTTCGCGTGTATACAAATAAGACGTTTCATCCATTTTATCCAGCCTCTTCAAACAAACCAGCTCCTACATATGGGGCATTATTCCTCAACTGCCCCAACTCAAAAAGTCATGTTTTTCGATTGTCTCTTAATTCTGGGAATATGTTCGCCTACCCAACAGTAGTTAATCCACAAACTTATAGACCAGGATTACCAACCCTCCCCAAGTGAGGGGGGGGGGGGGTTGAATTTTCAACCCCAATGCCTGCAGGTGTAGTTTCAAACGCCTGTAACTTCCTTTCTAATTACGCGATTTAAAATTTTTATGAGGGTTTTGGAAAGTGCTTTTAACACGTTTTCATCCTATTTTATTATTTATAACAAAAAAAATTGTCTAAACAATTTTTTCAATAAACCAATTGTTTATTTAACTTTTTTCGCAATTTAGGCATCTACGATTGTTTTTTAAATAATCTCAAAAGAAAGCTTGACTTTTTTACTATGAAAAATGTCGAATAAGAAAATGGACAAATTGAAATTCATTGAGTTACAGAGCCGGTTGTAGTGGGAGACCTCGCGCTCGCACTCGGGCGTTATGCGGCAGCATACCGCGGAACAGTTTTCAAGTATGCCATTTTTTTGTATTACTCACATTGATCCAAAATTGC
>NC_046657.1:46671006-46687846 GCF_010883055.1 Belonocnema kinseyi
CAGATTACCTCCGATTCCATCGCATGGTCCTTTTCCATGGGCAGTTAGATGGAAAGTCCAGTCTGCCGGGATGCCAAAATCTTTTTCATGGCACAGAAGGTTTGCAAAGTTGTATTTATTCTTAAAATGCTGTGGTGCTCCATCTGTGACATAATGAAATTTCTTAGGATTGAAACGCACATCAACCGTGACATGGTGTAAGTTGTCTAAAATAATAGCTATGCTCACATGCTTCAATTCTTTCTTCTCTTTATAGTAGATAACTACTGTAAAAATGGACGCCTGATCATTATTCCAATGAGAATATTGGGTCGCATTTTGAAACACGTAAGCATAGTTTTCTGCAAAATCGAACATAATCAAGAAATGTTCAACTAATAATGTGGCTTTGAGGTTCTTCAGGAATGATGCCTGCTGCTTTGCATAAAATTCATGAGACTTTAAATTCAATAGTTTTTCGCAGAGTCGTTCAAGAAAGATGTCGGTTTCTGCTACCTCGGTCATTAGATTACTTCTGTCCGTTTGTTGCCAAACTTGATATCTTAATTCGCTGACGCAGTTCTCATCTAAAATTACAGTCAAATGTTCTTTCAGGACTTGAATGCCAGGACAATTTCCACATTCACTAAAATGACAAGCAGGAATTGGATTACTGCACGTCGTATTTTTCAGTAGCAAAGAAGAGCATGCAGCGATGACAATAAAATTAGCAGATCGATTTAGTAAGGCTGTGACGATACCAGGTACACTTAAATATCATTCATTCGCTCCGAAAGCAAAGGGACAGCTGGATCTGAAACGATTTTCCTATGAGGAGAAAAGTGAGGTTTTCCCGAAGCCTAAACGTAATCGAAAGCAGAATAGTACTCCAAGAAAGTGGAAAGCTGGTACGAAGAAGAGGCGAACAGCATAAAGAGGTTGTGTAGTGAGAGGCGAAAAGACTCACTAAAATTAAGCACCCCGAAGCACGAGGACTCCCTCTACAACCGGCTCTGTAACTCAATGAATTTCAATTTGTCCATTTTCTTATTAGATATTTTTTATAGTAAAAAAGTCAAGCTTTCTTTTGAGACTATTTAAAAAAAAATCGTAGATGCCTAAATTGCGAAAAAAGTTAAATAAACAATTGATTTATTGAAAAAATTGTTTAAACAATTTTTTTTGTTATAAATAATAAAATAAGATGAAAGCGTGTAAAAAGCCCTTTCCAAAACCCTCATAAAAATTTTAAATCGCGTAATTAGGAAGGAGGCATTGGGGTTGAAAATTCACCCCCTCCTTCACTTGGGGAGGGTTGGTAATACTGGTCTATAAGTTTGTAGTTTAACTACTCTTGGGTAGGCGAACATATTCCCAGAATTTAGAGACAATCGAAAAACATGACTTTTTGAGTTGGGGCAGTTGAGGAATAATGCCGCATATAAGCAATTGAATCCAGTTATTTATTTCAATATACCGTTTCAATTTCCAACTGCGATATTTTAAAGTAGAACTTAACTGCTAGTGCAGTCATGCAATTGCTATTGCAAGGAGAAATCTGAGTGACCTCAGGTGGTTAATAGGTGAAAAAGTTTTTAAGAAATGTAAATCAGATTGTTAGGCAAAACCTTTTACCACAAAGCGTACATTTTTTCGTTTAATTTCTCCATCAGGTCCGTATGAGTTCCTCAGCATATATCGGCAAGTACACACACTTTCATTTTTGCTTGGGTTAACTTGGTCTTATGTCTCGTTGGTGACAAGATTCTTTCTTTTTTATAAATTCGCATTCAGTGCTTTCAGACCCCGAAAGCGCCTTTAACAGTTATATATAGCAGACATTTATGGCCAAATCAGCGTTTTCCTTTCCGCAGACCTCCTTGTGAGTGGAATCAGAAGAGTCTCAGTGGCTATGATCTTTGGGTACATTCGGAACATCTAATTTTGCAGTTCTTTAATCCATAAAAGAATGTACAGGCTTGCCAGTTCAAATGGTCCGTAGGAGGTTCAGCAAAAATGGAAACATGGCCAAAAGCGATCTTACCCATCTCTCGAATAATGAAAAATCATAAGTCACGTATAGTTGCGACATTTTCTTTAGTGATTTTTAAATTATGCTTTTGAATAATTTTCGAATATTCATTAAGGAATCGAACTTGACAAGTTATGTGACTATATTGCTCTGCTGATATCTAAACCAGATAAACTCTTGCATTAGTGGCGTAGCTGACATAAATTTGTTGGCTTAAATTATAGAACTATCAATTAACATGCAAAGCACCGGTTCCATTAATGTTCGGTTTTGTGCTTAAGAACTTTATATTTCTACGAAGTATAAGGAGCCATAAACTAATTGCGTCTTCCTGATTGTTTAATGATGCTGTCCTCATTGTATCTTTTTCAAATACACTACTCTGACAGGTGGCGATACTCGTTGTCACACTATAATTTTCAGATGTGATAGTAAATTTAGTTTTCTAGAGGGGCATCAATCTCTCTACGCATCTCCCTATCTAACTTTACCCCGTAACCTAGACGACTTTACCCAGTACTCTACTCGACGATATACTTTACTCTTCCTGACTTTACCCGATACTCTATCCGCCTTTAGATGAAACACATCCCGAACTTACCCTGTTCCCTACCAGACTTTACACGATACACAAACTCACTGCACCCAGTACTATTTTTATCTTCACCCCGTGCCCTAAATGAATTTATCTAGTACTCTACATAAGGTTATAGTCTGCCTCACTTGACGTTACCCGGTACTCAATGCAACTTCAGACGGAGCACAACCCGATTTCACCCTGTACCCTACCAGACCTTCTACGATTTACAAACTTACTTCACCCAGTATCCTATCTAACTTCACCCCATACCCTAGACGTCTCTACCCAATACTCTACTGAACGTTATCCTTACATTTTGCTATGGTATATGATTAAGATATTATTTTTTTAATAGCACGCCCATCAGTATGTTTTTATAGAATTCCAAAAAATCTCTTGTAATGTACTTGTCCTAATCTGTTTTTCAACCATATTTTACTCTTTTCTTAAGTTTCGTCTGTACCCCTCCTAGTAATTCCATAAAATATTTTCTCTATAATACCATCCTAATATCCTGGTCTACTTTTTTTCGCGATTTTCCCTCTCTTTTTACTACCTTCGAAACCTCATTTTTCAACCTACCCTTTCCTGCCTTTTTTTGAAACCTTTTATTTTTCTACTCCTTTTTCTGACAACACAACTCAGTATACTTTTTGTTTCTTCTCCTATATTTTTCTCCACTACTTGTCGCTTTTCTCTATTTTCTCAAGTTCTTTTTGACTTCTTTCTTATTCCGCTACTTTCCTCATCCGATTTACTTCTATTCACTTCTTCACTAAATTTTTATTTGCTTGTGCACTCTAATACTTTTTCTCTCCTATCATTGTTTCCATCTCTTTCCTTACATTTCCTTTTCTTATTTGGATATCCCTGAAATTTCCCTAAAATCTACTTCATCTTCTATTTACCAATCGCCTCTTCCTGCTTTTAACTTTTGCTTCTTTTCTAGTCTGATTGTTATTACTCTTTTCACCCTCCAAAGTCACTATTATAAGAGAGTGATCATAATCTATATGATTCTCTACCTCTAGTTACTTAACCTTCTCCCTAAGCTTTTTGTTTGTTATACATTTGTTCCTTGCTTCCATCACCATACCTCCTATTGCTACACGTCTTTTACTATTCCTCTTTTCATTTTAAACCTGCCATTCGTAATCTATTGGTAATATCTCCCTTACTCACTCCAATCAGATTTCATCTAGCCATGTAACCATCATTAATACTACATTCCACTATCTAAATTTATTATAAATTCGCTAGCGTTTCTTCCCAAGCCTAATATATTCCAGTAGCGTCCTCCAGTTTTTCCTGCTTTTATTTCTAGTATCTTTCTGTTTTCTACTAATTCTTATTTCTATATCTTTCGTTCATTTCTTTCTTAATTTCCCGAAACCTCGTTTTTTACTAACTCTACTCTGTCCTCGTTCCAATTTCACCATAGACCTTCTATCTCTATTATCCTATAATTTACCTATGTTGCTTGTCATTTTTTTTTCTTTCCTTTTCCGTCAATTTCTACAAATTACAGCCCATCTTCCTATTCACCTATGCCAAATAATCCTCTATCCTTTGCGAGCTTGCATTTATTACCATCGTTGTTTTCATAACATCTCCCTAATGTTCCTAGTTCCTTAGTTTCACCAGTAAAATTCTCTCCCCTCTACGCTCTTCCCTTTCAACACTCCGCAATACCTCAATCCCTACTTTAGCATCAATCCTTTTCCGTAATGCTTCCACTCCTTCAACTTTACTTTTAGACTCTTGATAATTATGTTTCTTTTTTTATTCTTATTCTTTATATTCTAGTCTTTTTTCTATTTATATCAGCCTATCGTTCTCCTTATTCTCACTCTTGCCATTTTCAAACTACCCATTTATGCTTTCTAGTGTTTTTAACGTTACTTCCAACTCCTATAACTTTTACTCACTTACTTAGTCATAATTTCGCGTATTTCATTCAATCATTTCCTCTTCCATCTGCTCGTTCACATCAAAAATAAAAAATAAACTCAGTACAGAAAATGCACGGTTACCTCACACTTTTATGATTTTATATTCAAAATCCAACAATTTGATTAATAAAACTAGTATCAGGGTAGACAATTTACACAATTAGACCCTGTATACAATTAAGTGTACGTAAGGCAAATAGTAAGACAAATGTAACACAAATATACCTTGTATACAATTCATTTTGGGTTGAAAATTAAATTATTACTACTTTGTTATTGCACTTTGGTTTTTTGGTTCAAAACTAATTTTTCAACTTAAACTTTCATTATTTTACTTTCCGTTAACTTTTGATTTTTTGCTTGATATTTTAACTCCTTTACTCATAATTCCTTTTTGTTTGTTAAAGATTAAAAGTTGTATTGAAAATTCGTCTCTTTAAATGAAAATACAACTATTTGGTTAAAGATTAATCTTTTTTATTTGAAAATTCATGTATTATGTTACAACTTTAATATCCTCTTAAAAAATTTGTACTCGTTTTATGGTGATCGCGGTAATAAATGAAGTTGTGTACAAATTAATTGTGAATCCGCGAAAGTAGACCATTTTGAGCTAAATTTGATTATGAGTATAATATGGCTTCTGGGTAAGGTGTCTAGAACGGTAACTCTGGGATACCTGGCGACCTCTCAGAGTATCCAGCCTTATCCTTGCATGCGGGGCTCTACAAGGATGGACGAACCCCTTTCCATAGCTTCTCGTGGGAACAACAATGACAACACCAAACATAGATGTAGTAAGTGCGATTCAAAACAACAGAACGCGCAGGGCTCCCGACAATGGGTCGGCCAACAATGCCGACCAATCTAGAGCTGGGGGAGCCAATGAATCGGCGGGATCTCGCGACCTTTGGGTGGACGGAGCGACTGAATCACGACTTGCGAGTGTGCGCCCTGAATGGGGTTAAATGGCACGGCTGCATGCTCTGTGGTGCGAGAAAGAGCCAAAGCTATCGCACTTTTCGCAGCAACGTCTGCGAAACCATGCTGAACTACTCCGAAAAAGGGGCTATGTAAGCGGCACGCTTACTCCACCACAGCTAGAACAAGCCGGAAACAGAGAAAGAGTGGTGAGACAAAGGCTATCCGCGAGCAGGAATCCAATAGAGGAAGAGCGATGCTTTATGACCCGGAGAAACATCAACACGAGGGTTTCTCTCAAGCCTAAAGATCTGGCTGAAATGGATGACGAGCATCGTGGACATTTTTCCGGAGAATCCGACCTCTGGGCTATTAATTATTGTGTGTATAATGCAGCGAGAGCTTTGGCCATAAAGACACCCTCATCATTTAGCTCATACATTATCTCGTTGTCCAACTCACTCGGGAACGACCGACATTCAAAGGCGCAATGCGGCACTAAGAGTGCTTTATTACCATCTCTGTCATTCTTACGGCATTAACCTTAATATCGTTCCTCTAAATGCCTCTAGGGAAATCGAGTCAATTGTCGAGAATGGGAAGTGCTGCATGTACTGGAACTTTATATTCTCGACAATTGTTTCTGTTGCTCACTCGAGGCCTGCCATGGTTCTTCTTGACTTCGAGAAGCGAACCATGTTCGTTATCGAATTTTGGGTTTCACTCGTGTAAAAGACTACGAATTGTCTGCCGACGTTTCGTGAACATTGCAGTGCACATCTTCAATGCTGACCTGAAACTGACGTATTAGGTCATGATGTTCTTAGGTATACTTTCTACGATGCCTGTGATTGGCCAGAGCGCCCCACCGTGGGGACCGGTCGAACTTGATTGGCCAATCAAGTCTTTTTTAAAAAATCCGGGAGAACGGAAAGCCAAATCGGATTGGTATTATATCCATTGTCCCTATTGATGTTATAAGGGTGTTTTAAGATTTCGATTGCTTCTCTATGTTTTCTTGGAAATTTGTTGTGTGATTTTGCAATGACTGTTGTTTCATCAAATAAAATGTTATGTCCTGTTTCGATATGATGTTAAGCTAGTGATGATTGCGTGAAGTGTTTTAGCCTGACTTTACTTTCATGTTCCTTCATACGTTGGCTCACCGCTCTCCCGGTTTCTCCAATATAGACTTTGCCACAAGAACAAGGGATTTTATATACTCCTTGGTCCAAGAAAGGAAAGTTTCCGTTTTGTTCTATTTCCATGGTGAACTGGATATTAGGATGTAATTGATTGATAAAATCGAAAAACTTATTTAGTTCATCTCATCCATGTCGCCAGATGACAAATGTGTCATCAACGTAACGGAACCAGAATTTTGGTTTAAGTTTGGCTTGGTTAAAGAATTTAGTTTCTAGATGTTCCATAAAGACATTGGCTATTATAGGTGAGATGGGGGATCCCATTGCTGCCCCTGAGGTTTGTTCGTAGAATTGGTTGTTAAACGTGAAGTAAGTATTATTGAGACATTGTTCTATCAAAGGTACAAGCTCGGAAGGGAAGTTTGTGAAAGATTTAATAATATTAATTGTATCCGTGATTGGTACTTTCGTAAAAAGAAATACTATGTCGAAACTCACTATGATATCTTGGGGTTGAATGTGAATCTGTTGTATCTTTTTAATAAAGTCGAATGAGTTTTGGACGTGAGTGATGGAGTTTCCTGTAAAAAGATTTGGTTTTGCAGCGAGGAAACGTGCTAGGTTGCAAGTTGGTGAGTTTATTGCGCTGACGATCGGTCTGAGTGGAATTTTTTCTTTGTGGATTTTTGGGAGCCCGTAAAGTTTTTGAGAGATGGGATTAGTAGGTATTAAGTTAGATATTGCTTGGCTGTCAAGTTTAGAGTTTTTGAGAAGAGTCTTTGTTTTACTGACTATTGTTTTTGTGGGGTCCTTCTTAAGTTTTTTGTATGTATCGTCAGTTAGAAGGTCCATGATTTTGTTGTTACAGTCTTCTCTATTCATTATTACTGTTGTGTTGCCTTTGTCTGCGGGTAATATTATAATATCTTTATTTTGATTGAGTTCTTTAATTGCGGGTTTTTCCTGTTCTGTTAAGTTTGAGGATGGAACTTGAGTTTGGCGTAAAATGTTGGCCGTCCTGCATCGTATATCATTTGCTTTTTCGGGTGAAAATGTATATGTTGTGGATTCTAAATTGCTGATTATTTCTTCTTTTGGGATTTTCGATGGAGCTACAGCAAAATTATGTCCTTTAGATAAGGCTGAAATCATTTCATTGTTGAGAGGGTGGTCAGAGATGTTTTTTACTGTATTTGTTAGTTTAGTTTACTTTACTGGAAGTAATTTGTCAAATTTTGTTTTTTGTTTTTGGGTGGAAAGCTGTAATCCGTTGGAATTGGTCAAACGATATGCGGTCCAATGTGGACCAAATGTCAAATCTGAGGATATTTGATAGGAAAAGGTGAAGTTTCTTTAACGAGAAGCAAACTTGTATTATGCAGAATCGATTTGGGTTTAGATGTTCCCAAATTATTTTTTAGTTGTAAGAATTTTGGGACTATTTTGTTGTCTCTTCACCGTTTCAAAAAAGCTAAGGATGTTAGTAGCTTACCTTGAGAAGTTCTAAGCTTACTAAAGGTGTTGGTTTTAGTAAGAATACTCTCCCCATAGAGTTCCTTGATAATAGATTTTATGCTTTCACGATGATTCATTTTGATAAAAAGAGATATTTCGGGTTTCACTCGTGTAAAAGACTACGAATTGTTTGCCAATGTTTCGTGAACATTGCAGTTCACATCTTCAGGGCTGACCTAAAACTGAGGTATCAGGTCATGCTGTTCTTAGGTATACTTTATACGATGCCTGTGATTGGCCAGAGCGCCCCACCGTGGGGAACGGTCGAACTTGATTGGCCAATCGTCCTTATCATCGGCGCACTTGGAGCTGACAAGCTTTCACTCGCTAATGGCCTAAAAAGCATCCCTGCGTGTCAACAATATGCTAAAATGCTTGCGAGAAAAATGCAGAAGGCGGTAGTCCTTGAGTCGCTCCGTGTTTTTAGGATGCACGAGGCTTTTGCTGGATCGTCGTATTGATTCCTTTACGGACTGTAACTACCTATCTCACGGTCGTGATACGTGGTTGTGGCTGAAATTTTACTGCGATTTCGCTGGCAGCGGGTGCAATTTTCCAGATTAGCACCCGCTACCGGTGAAATCCTGCGGTTGTTCTTATGACAAATTTTTAATTATATTTATTCTATAGTCATTATCTTATAGAATATAGACGTTCATATTATCATTTTGAGATGTTTGCGTTTCATCAGCCAGCTACAAGCGAATAGATTTAGTTACTTAATTCTTTAAAAACGAGAACAATATGTATAGACACTACAATCCGAGATTATTTGCAAATTAGTATATTTTATTAAGGCGCTATAGCGGTTTTTAATTTAAAAATTTGTATGTAACAGTTTGCAACATCTTTCGAATTGATATCTCGTCCTCACCCAGGCATTAACATACTCTACAAATGAATTACCGCTTATCTACAGTAAACTTGAAAAATCCTTAGAGGTTCCCACATACGATGAGGATAAAGAGAAGCTGTTGAACCTTGCGAATTATTGTTTAGACAGGCACCTGCAGACTTTTACAAAAAGTTGAGCGACCTAAATAACTACAAAAAAATCCTCATCAACAAAAACACTCACAAGAAGCATTACAATTCCTCTGAACCTATTCGTATTAGCAATAATACTAAGTATAAGAATATTATTGCTGAATTATTTCCACGCAAACGATACTCCAAGGGTGGTAGTTCTCTATCCCAATGTGAGTTATTGAAAAAAAGCCTAGCAACAAACTGTCCCTCATATGATGCTTCTATCGTACTCGGTGATCATCTTTATTTGCTGCTGACCTTACAAACTGCCACCATAACCTATGCACAGTCTATGTGCTATCTGTGAAATGTAGATTTAACGTGACTTCAACATTAATTCGACTTTGCTTCAGAATTGAACCTCCACCACCACCACCACAACCACCACCACCACCACCACCACCACCACCACCACCACCACCACCATTGTCACCACTGTCACCATAGCCAAATCTATAAGTACTCTGCTATATAAACTATTCCGTCATTTATGAAATGGCAGTAATCAAATGACTGTCAGGAATTTACCCATCTCAACCTGCCAAAATCTCAAGAAACGATACAAAATTAGAACAGCAATGCACAAAATAATAATAGTAGTTGCAGTTCAGTAGTGACCAAAATGCAGTAAGTCTTAAAGCGTAAATGTGGCTCTTTCAGGTAAACTGCAGATTATAATGATAAGTTTGAGTCTTCCATGACTAAGGAAACAAAGAAAGAAGATGAGAAGCAGGATTATATTAACGAGAAACATGGAGATCGAGATGACAATTAAAAAGAGAATCAACAAGAATCTGTACAGGAACATGACGATGGTGATAATGATGCTGTTGATGATGTTGATTATGAAATTTATTTAAAATGTGTTTCTTAGATAAGAATTAGTTAAGAAGCTTAGTTAGTATTCTAGTCTCTTCAAATAGTAGTAAAGTTTAAACCATTAGATTATAAATTACACAGCCCGAATTGAAAATTGTACAATAGATGAGACTAGTAATTTCCGGTTAATTTCGGGTAACTAAATCTAACTCTGGGCTTAGAAATGCTCTATCAAATTAGAATTTCCAAATATTCTAACCTAAATGTGCAAGAAACGTCACTTTGGCCTATATTGGAAGTTATGTACTGTCGCTCCTCCTTTTTTTTAAACTGTAAATAACATTTTAAAGTACTATTCTTTTTCTTTTAAATGCCGTTGAGTTTGCTTGAATATACTTCTTCTTTGCCAAGATATTTGATTTTGAAAATTTCAAATATTAGGAATTTTAGAGGCGTCGAAATGAATGTTCGGGGTTTGTAGGCTTAGGGTATGAGGGTTTCAGGTTTGTGAGTTTGTGGGTTTGTGCTGCGTGGGTTTGGAGTTTGTGGGTTTTTGATTTTTGGATTTAGGGTTTGTGGATTTAGGGTTTGTGGGTTTGGGGTTTTCGGCTTGTGAGCTTGGCTTTGTAGGCCTTCGCTCGAAAAAAATACACAAGAATAGTATAGTCAGAACTATAGCACAGACACCGATGTATACTCGGGCCCCTAAAATTCTTACTATTTGAAAATTTAAAAACTGAATATCTTGGCCAAGAAAAAAGATAATTTAGCAAATTGATCGGCATTTGAAGGAGAAAGAATAAAAATTAATGTTAGGTGCAGTTTTTTGGGAAAAAGGAAGAAGCGGTAGTACATAACCTTGTATATAGGCAATAAATCACGTTTTTTGAATACCCATATGTATCATGGAAGCGCACTAGGCAGATCTGTGTACTTGAAAATACTACTGCGCAACCTTACGTAACTTAAAATACGCCACAAATTTGAATGTGTCGTAGAAGTGTAATGTGCTGCTCTTTGTATCCCCGAAATATACTGTGCATCTATGCATGCCATTTTAGCCTACTGCGCATCTATAAGTGGCCCTGCATATACTGCGCAGCTATATGTACTGTAAAACACGACTTCAGAGCCCTATGCACCACTAAAATGTACAACTGCGTTTGTATATATGTATCGTAATAGCTCCAAACTTTGTTTGCTCCTTCTCGAATGTAGGTAAATGTTATATAAAATATAAATGCTTCTTAGCAAATTTCATAAAGAGAACTCGCATGCTTATACAACCTGGATCAATTAATTTATTGATCGGTTGTTATGATTGACTGCATGGGTTTCTCCAGAACTATAAATGTATCGAGATCACTAGTCCGATTTTCTAGAAAAAAACATTAAATAATGATTGATCTCCTGGCAAGTTTTACAACATAGAAAAACTCAAAATATTTGTGGAATCCCCCACGAGCGCCATCTACATAAAAAGCTTGTAGCCAACACGTTTGGTAAAACAGGAAGCTATATTGCAGTCTTAGACGCGGATATGTATCAGTGATCTACCTTACCGACCGATCAGCAAACGACTGTAGGGAACTGATGGGTAGCGCCATCTCTTAGTAGCGGCAGGAACCACATATTAGTGGACCAGAAGTCACCTAACAATAATACTGCAATGCTATCTTTGCCGGAATATGCATTACCAACCTCACAGTTTTACCGACTGATGTAAATTAATTAATGTAGGTAACTCAGCACCTGGAAGTTTTTGTCTAGGTGAGAGGAAAACTACAAAAAATCGATTCAGACGCCTTGTTTCTCTACTAACTTTATTTTTCAGTGAAAACTGACTATCTATCCTAATCACCGAACGCGGAGCGCGAATTTCGCAAAAAAATTTTGATTTATTTAAGCCATAATTTGAATGTTCTGAATTCATTAACTCTTTAATTTCACATTGTTCGTATTTTAAGAATATTTGCATCCTATCAAAAAACAATTCATAACTAATTTGTAGCTCTTTTTCAAGTGAACACCTTTTTTCAATTACTTTTTTCTTAACGTGTCTAGTTTGTCCAAAAATTAAATTTTTTCTTTAGGATGCTGTTTTAAGCGAGTAAAACAAGAAAAAATTTTCTTTATTCATATTTCGGTCACCCCGTTCTCGGCCTTCCTATAACTGTTGGCCCTCGCAGTTTCTCAGGTGAGCAGGGCGAAGGTTATTAGAAGGCAACCACCGACACTGGACTGAAAGCGAAAGTGTGGTGTATATCAATCTATTTTATTATCAATAGAATTGAGAATGATTGGAAAGTCGAGAACACTATGAAATTTGCCATCTGGGTAACCTGCTCTTCCTGAAACCGTTTCTATCTAATATTGTATCATAATAATTATTCCCTTTTCGATATGTTTGCATTTCATTAGCCAGTTTCGAGCCAACAAAATTTATTTACACAATTTTTTAAAAATTATATGAAACTTTATCTGAGCTGCTGTTGGAGATTAAAAAATTGATTTATTTTCTTGAGGTCAATAGCGATTTTTTAAATTTAAAGTTAGTTGTTCTGTAACATTTTACTGGTTTTTTTAAATGTCGGATTTAATTGACCCAATTATTTAAATTTTTGGCAAACATTTCGACCACGGATAGGGGCCCTCCTACAAAAAAATATTTTTTTGTCATATAAAGAACCAATAAACTTCCTCGTTCTCTGTTTCTCTCCTCTTCTCTCTCAGCTTTCTCTTTATCAATCCCCACCCCCCCTCTCTATATCTCTCTATGCGTGTGTTCTTTCTGTTTCGTTGCAGAAATTAAGGTGGTAGTGGTTGAAATAAAAAACACTCCGCAATCCCACAAACATAATATTACACAAATTTCACAAGCACGTTGAACAGAAGCACACACTTTTAAAACTTGAAAGGAAGTTAATAATTCAAAGAAAAAAAAATACAATAAAGAAAAGCGTTAATTCAAAAACCCCTTTCTGGATCATTTAAGAATTTAGGTTTTCGACGTAAAATTAGAGACATCCCCTCTGGTTAAAATTACAAAGAAAACTGAAAGAACATTTGCAGAGGTACTACAGTTTAACGTGTTTTAGAAAATGAAAAGAAAGACTCCATAATTTTAAAGGGCTGCGGTAATAAAACTGAATGACAACATGGATCCCGGGTTTTGGGTCACTCTACTGCATGGCGACCTTCGCCATCACGTGTTTTCAGATATTTTTTCTCTTTACCTCAGACAAATGTACCAGCAATAGGACAAATAATAAATCTACAGTAAAAAAGTCTCGGCTTAACCAAAGGTTTGCATTTTTTATAAACTAATTGCACGTAAGCTTTCAAACAAATCTTCTAGGTTTAAATCAAACTGATGAAGATTGAAGTAAGAATATTAATGTTTTACTAAAAAAAACCGTAGTTACAAGAAATTAGATTATTTAAAAAAAAAAAGAACGCATTTTTAGTGAAGCAGTTAAATATTAATGGACAAAAATGACTTCACAAAATTGTTTAATTTACTACAAAGTAGAAGGGGGGGGGGGGGAGATTACAAGAGATAATTTTTTTAATGTTATCACTAGTTACATAAAATATTATGATCTGATTTCAGTTCGCAAACGTTATTTTAGGGTTGTAATTTTTTTCAAAATTAACAGAGGAAGGGATTGAGCCTTATATTACGCACCATATAAGAGCTTGCAATTGAGCGGCGGCAACCTACTGGAGCTTCAGTTATTTCTTCTTTGGTCAATAGAGTAACGTTACCGCTTACTATGTTTATTTTCGCCCGTCTTTTACTGCGAATAATAGTATTATAAGCATACAATCCAGCAAGAGAATCATGAGTCTCCAATATAGCAAAGACGTCACCATTAAATGTTGACAGCACAATTTGTTCTTGGGTTGGCATTGGAACAAAAATATTATTTCCTATTCTCAGCTCAAGCGCTTTATTTTCAGGAAAAGTGTATCTTCGTAGCTGAAATATCAGGTTCGAATTTGCGAAAGGAATGATCCGAATAAATCTGATTTGATCAAGTCCACATCCAAGTCCGTCGAAGGAAGGGATCCTTGTCGGAGGGACCATGGTCCTGGCAGGAGAAGACCTAGCCCTGTCACGAATAGAAGGCTCGGCAGGAGGCAGACGCTGCTCATGTGAATCGTTTTCTTCTTCAGAACTAGAAAATCTGCTACGCGGAACTCCAGGAATAGGCTCGCCATTAGGTAAGCATTCAAACTGTGAACTTAACTCTGCAATAAAAAAGGGGGTATTACATTTGTTTAAAGTACGCTGCTATACCATGAACCAGTTGTTGAAAGATTCCGAGGCGAGTTTATATATATATACATCGTAGTCATATAGAGTAATTAAACATTTCTTGAAATAGCCAGATAGTTTATGAAATGCTAGTGGATCGTGTGAAAATCAACAGTTAGTGTAATAGATCAGGGTATTTTTTGTAAAAAATTTCAGTGTCAATAATATTTTTTACTAAAAGATCTGTTTAATAAAAATTTTATTGATACTCCAGCTTTCTTTAGAGCGCTTCAGCCCCTCGACACTTGCGAATCGCTTGAAAATATTCCTTATATTATATGAATATATATTATATTATTTTATTCACCAATAAAATTGAGGACGATTGAGAATCTGATGACCAGAGTATCAAAGAACTTCATTTTTTTCAAGCAGAGGAAAGACTAATTCATGTGACGATATATTTATATTTTATAAATACATACATCCTATAGTCATTATCCCGTTCAACATAGATGTCAAGATTATGATTGGATAATATTTGATTTTCACTAACCGGTTCGAGAAAAATAAAATAGTTACGTAATTCTTTAAAAATTATATTAAAATTAAATTACACTGTTGTTGGAGATCATTTACAAATTAATAAATTTCTTGAAGCCTAAGTTTGCAGGCGCTAATGTTTCAGATTACGAGATAAGAGATGTCTAATTAAAATAATGAATTAAGAAATGGGATAGCTACATTTTCAGTTATTTGTTCTTTTTTAGGTAAAAAATATTTTGTTTAATTGATATTGAACATTACCTGTAAGGGGAAAATGTACAGTAACAAACCTATTATTTGATAAGTATAAGCAGGTAATGTCAGGCTTAAATAACTTCAAGATTACAGTTATAATGAAAGCGTATATAACCAGTATTGTCCACTAAATTTGACAGTTGCAGGCTGCTAAAAAATTAAAGATCTAAAATTCCCATACGCAGGACAAGAAGCCAAGATATCAAATAACTCCTTCCTTTTCCCGATATTGCATATCAAACAGTTTTTTGATGGCTCATACATATATTAACATTCACTGATAAGAATGCAACCTCTAACTGAAGCCCGTAGCCCGATCTTAGCAATTGTGCTTCTGAAATAAAAAGGGATATGGAGGTTAAGATAAGGTTAAAGGCCTGGTACTAAGGACAAGCATGGACACATCTGTAGACTGACACATCCCAGTAGTCTGCTATAATATGATCACTTTAAATAGGCTACAAAATTATGCAGCACTTGTAGCAACATTTGCTGAATGAATTTTCTCGGTAGCTTTTTAAGGAAAAGATCCGAACTTTCAAAAATAGGATCTAATTAGAGATAATACTCGAGTATTTCTAGCTGAACCCCAGAGAAAAAGAAACTAAAATTTGTGGGTAACCTCAACGAAATACTTCAAAGTTTTACTTATATTCCTTTACTTGAAAGAAAGGTACACTGTAATATTTTTTAATCGAGTTAGTTTTAAATTTAAGATCAGTTTGAAAGTTGGCGAGGATCACTATATTCTCAGCATAGGCTAGCAGAATTACATCGATTAGGTGATAGATTGGAATTCCTATCGCCCAGGACCCCTAAAGTAGCCTTCATTTACGTGGTAGGCCCGGCCCTTGTCTTGATAGTCACGGAAAAATTTTTTGATTTTTGAAGCAATTTTTTCCAAAAAAGCAAAATGTTTACTAAAGGAAACGCTTTTTAAGATAGATGAAAAACTCAAATAAATTTCTCTGTTGCTATAAATGTCGTCAGTGTTTATCTTTCTAAAAGAGCATACAGGTTCGGATCTTAGACCAGTAGGAAGGAAATTTTTCTGATTCCCAAATTCTGTTGAAAAAGCTAACCAGATGACGGACTAAATTCTCTAGTAGATAATTATGAACTTTAACAAGGATGCTGTATTGACCGGGTGCCTTGTTACTTCTACATTAGAATAGGCTGGCTTTAACTTTCTTTTCCGAGATGATATAATCTAGTGAATGATGGAAATTCATACACCACTTAACACTCAAAATTCTTTCTTTGTAAAAGTTGAATAATGGGAAAACATTATTCTTACGTTTATTTTCAATTAATTAAATATCTTAAAAAATTTGGTGAAACTATTGAAAAAGGAAGACAAAACGTAAGTTGATCTACAAGTGGGGCATTTTTCCTCAAATGCCCCAACTCAAAAAGTCATGTTTTTCGATTGTCTCTAAATTCTGGGAATATGTTCGCCTACCCAACAGTAGTTAATCCACAAACTTATAGACCAGGATTACCAACCCTCCCCAAGTGAGGGGGGGTTGAATTTTCAACCCCAATGCCTGCAGGGGTAGTTTCAAACGCCTGTAACTTCCTTTCTAATTACGCGATTTAAAATTTTTATAAAGGTTTTGGAAAGTGCTTTTTACACGCTTTCATCCTATTTTATTATTTATAACAAAAAAATAGTTTAAACATTTTTTTTTCAATAAATAAATGGTTTATTTAACTTTTTTCGCTATTTAGGCATCTACGATTTTTTTTAAATAGTCTCAAAAGAAAGCTTGACTTTTTTACTATGAAAAATGTCTAATAAGAAAA
>NC_046657.1:46687946-46689165 GCF_010883055.1 Belonocnema kinseyi
TTTGCTTTAATTTTTAAACTAAAAAAGTTACAACTTTTTGTCTTAAGAAAAAAAGATGCGCAATCAAATTTTACATCCATATATATCTTTTGAAAATTAAAAATTGAAATTTTTTTCTAAAGCCTCCAGGGGACTTCGTTTTCGCACGAAAAAATTTTGTGCCCTTATTGCATCCGGACCCACATTTAGTGAGAAAAGTGAATAAAATAGGGATAGGGATAGCAAAGAGAAAGAAGGTAGCATTTCCAAGTAATAATGGCAACAAAAACAGATTGGAGCAATCGTTGTGCAAATCCTTTTCGCAGAAATGACTTATGTACTGGACGCAGCTTGAGACGTGTGACGGTAATTCAAAGATCCGAATTTCCTCAATTAACGAGAAATGCAAGGATATGTTATGTTTGTAGAAAAGAATTTAGTAGAGTTTTTTTAGAATTTAAAGATTATGAAAATTGTAAAGACTGTAAAGATCCTAATCACGTAGCGGGCCTTGAAGTTCTTCAACAAATCAGAGATAAATTCAAGGAAACTACTGATTCTGACGAAAAAATGTTATTACTTTCACTTGCCCCTAAGACTTGGAGTCGTAGGAAGTTAATGGATCAATTCGGTGCAACTGAACGGCAAGTTCGAAAAGGTCAGAAATTAGTTGAGCAAAATGGAATATTGTATTTACCTAATCGAACACTGGGAAGAAGACTGGCATCATTCCTGAAGAACCTCAAAGCCACATTATTAGTTGAAAATTTCTTGATTATTTTCGATTTTGCAGAAAACTATGCTTACGTGTTTCAAAATGCGATCTAATCTTCTCATTGAATTGAAGCATGTGAGCATAGCTATTATTTCAGACAACTTACACCATGACACGGTTGCTGTGCATTTTTACCAAAGGTTAATTGTTGACTATCTTAAGAAGCGTTTCAATCCTAAGAGATTTCATTATGTCACAAATGGAGCACCACAGCATTTTAAGAACAAATACAACTTTGAGAACCTTCTGTGCCATGAAAAAGATTTTGGCATACCGGCAGACTGGACTTTCCATCCAGCTGCCCATGGAAAAGGACCATGCGATGGAATCGGAGGTAATCTGAAGCGTCTTGCTGCAAGAGCTGCAAAGAAGAGCATGCAGCGATGATAATAAAATTAGCAGATCGATTTAGTAAGGCTGTGACGATACCAGGTACACTCAAATATCATTCATTCGCTCCGAACG
>NC_046657.1:46689265-46694637 GCF_010883055.1 Belonocnema kinseyi
TGAAAATTAAAATTCGAAAATTTTTTCTAAAGCCTCCAGGGGACTTCGTTTTCGCACGAAAAAATTTTATGTGCCCTTATTGCATCCGGACCCACAAATGAGCTCTACCTCCTTCTAGAATCACGCTGTGACTCCAAATAACTGGCATGCTGCTATACCCTGTTAACTGACGGTAAGCATCAATTCCTTCTTGTCTCCTCACTTCGTCACCAGTCACTTTATATCCACCACAAAACAGTAAAAACTTCACTCAGAACTCACCCTCTTATACTGATTGAATGAAAAAGCGGTATATTATGTTTGTACTTTTTCAAAATAAATATTATGAGTACAATTTTATTACACGAATCCCAGGTTTTACTTTTCCGACCATTGACTGTAAATGTCGTCTCAAATCAATTTTATTAGCAATAATAATTTCCTGATATTTGTACACCTCAAATTCTTTCATAGTTTCGTTAATCATTCTTATTTCTGTTGGTAACTTTTTATGTCGATTAAGAAGGTTATCACAGAACCAATCGTGTGGTCTGTGTAAGTATAATTTTTGACTAGATCAGAGTCTTTATTTAATAGATAAGTGTTGTGACGAGGTGTTTGTCACCAGTCACAATTAAATTACCCCTGCCGGTACCCTGGTACTGGAGGCAGTAAAAATAGATTATTTTCTTTTCCATTTTTGTTTACCTAGGAAATCCGAACAGGTCTGTAGAACGAGAGTCCCAGTCCACAGAGAACACGCTTGTGGCTGCCTTAAATGCATTTATTCATTATTCACTCCGGAAATGTTCTTGTTTTTGTATGTATATATTCTCCGTCACCAAGCTCAGGAGGTTCAGCCATCAAAAGAAGCATCAGTGTGCCAAACGATCACAACGTCAGGGTTGGCGAAGAAAGAAAGCTCCGCCACGATTGGTCAACTGTGTTGGTGAGGCGCAGGCACACCTGTAATTTTTTATTTCGGCAAATTACTTTGGCGTAACTTTTGATGAGCATGTTTTATCTCTTACAGATTCGACTTAAAGGTACTGCCAAAGTGATTCACCCATAATAGAGTACTTTCTTTGCGGTTTTCTACGAAAATTATCATTGTTCTTGTTATTCAGACCGTAGATTCGAATCTCGTCTCGTTTATCTTAGCTCGATAAAAATGTGCGCGTGCTAGAATTCACCCCTTATGGGAGAATGTTAAGGCTCGTTCCATCCCATAGCCTAAAATAGAGACACTTGATGGAAACTCTTAATATCAGTGTTTTATCTATTCTTTGTCGACAAACGGCAAGGTTACCGCAATGACCACAGAAGAAGTTAGAAAAACTGTAGTAGGTGCTTGCCGCACAATATCAGGGTGTTTTTATAGTGTTTTCAGGTTTCCTACTTCGATAATTCACGATTCAACAGGGAAGCGTGATTATAACTACAAGAAAAAGCTGTGTATCCATTGGTGGCGCAATCTATGATAATCATTGTCAAGCCGGGTTCTCGATCTACTAATACAATGTTTCGTTTACTAAGTTGGAATAGTTGAATCAACTCTATATCGATCATTCTCTCAAAGAGAAATCCCTGTCCCTTTAAAAAGGATTTATTTAAATACAATTTTTAAAAAAGTTGGTTCTAAGAAAACAAAAACTTTGAAGTAGTTATAGACAGTGTATCCCAGAACTAAGTGTCCGGACTTATATGGCTGCTTAAACAAAAAAAAAAATAAACCGAAACTTCTTGTGACAAAATGTATGTATGTTTTAGTTTTTGAGTTATAAAATAATTATTCTAAACCAAACAGGACTTCCGCATACCTGCATAAAAGGGGGGCCAACGCTGTGTAAGTGACCATTGCCTCTCCACTTTATTTAAACCATAGGCGTTTATGCTTTAACAAATTAAATCATGTCATAAATGTTAGTTTGAAAAAAAACATTGTTTCTGAAGTTATGTTTTCAACATGTACATTCAATTAATATTCTTCTAGCTCCTCTATATCAATATAGCAGAATTTGTTTCAACAATTATTTGACATTCATTATTTTTATTTTTACCATACAACATCATTTTTACCATTCTCGACCATACATGTACGCATTACCATTACAATATGTGGTGTTAATCTTCCTTCTATGTCCTAAATCACTTAAATAATAAATAAATAAAAATAATAAGCCTCGGTGGCTCAGTTGTTTAGTCGCTCGGACTTCACCTCAGAGGTCCGGCGTTCGACCTCTAAGCCGGCACTTTTGAAACTCATTCCGGAAATGATGGGATAAAAAAACAGGCTTTGTCCAATATTTCGGAGCACATTGCTCTTATCAGATCACTGGATGTATTTTCAACGATTCGTAAAGTGAATTCTGATCGATGTTACTGATATCGTTACTACCAGAGTGCTGAATTGAACATTGATAAAAGATTAGAGTTTCAAGAATTGTAAAGCACAAACTTTTTAATTTAAGGGCATGCGATACTTAGAAAATTGGCGATTTTACGAGTCTTAGGTTTCCCCGGCTTTTTTCTAGAATAATAAATATTTTGTCTTAAAAATTTAAGACATGATAGCGAACATGCTAACGGACGTCCCCATACACTTTTTTTTTAGGTTAATTAAAAAAAAGTTTTAATTTAGCAAAATGTGATTAATTTGCATAGAGCTTAGGAGATAGTATCGATTTTTTCAGTGTTAGATTCCCCCGGCTTTTTTCCTAGGATGAGAAATATTTTGCCTTCAAAATCTGGGAATTGATATCGAACATGCTGGCGGACGTCTCCCCACACTTTTTTGCCGAAAACTTTGGACTTACAATTAAACATAGTAACTAATCTCCCGGAACTAACCTTGTTTGCAGGCAATCAAAAAAGTTTATTTCATAAATAATTTCCAGATTATCGGAAAGGCAGAGATGAAAAACGACGTCAAAATAATACATATGCATAAAATTTTTATTTAGCACAATAATTATTTAGCATCTCCGAATTCAGTTTTTAAAAATTTTCATTTTTGTGGAAAAAAAGCCGGGGAAACTATAAGTATCATATGTCCTTAAGTACCAGTGACATTAAACATTTTGATCCGCCTTCAGAATACCAAAATTGATAAACAATTACATTTTAAAATTGTTGAAATCAACCGAAATTCAAAATTTTAAGCCAAACAACGCACGACATGAAATAAGTCAAGAAAATAAAACTGTTGCTCTTTAAAATCCCTAAAAAACTGTCCTAACAAATTTTTGGGATAAATTGGAAAATCGAAAAGTCGAATTTTGACTATACAGAAAATAATGAAAAATTAAAAATTCCATTATGTGGTCAAAGTATGTAGGATACGAAGAAAGATGAATCAAAATAAATTGTTATCCCAAGAAGGATCTACAATTTTTCTGAGAATCACTTCGTGATAGGACGTGTACTATTTTTTTATTCGTGAAAAATAACATTGAAACCAACAAATAAAATAAAAATGTTGTGGAAAAACGACGAAAGTTATGAAAAAAAAAGATTTAACAAGACCTGTTTTCGGATATTTATTCTTTGCATTTGGAATGCTTAAATAAAACTTTATCAAAAAGATATCTCTTAGATGGTTTTTAAATAGTTAAAGATTAAGTTTCTCAAAGTTGTGTAGGCGTTGAGGTGACACTCTTCGTGACACTCGCGCTGCGCGCTCGATTTTTGACAGACAATTATGAACAGGTTTTGTTAAATCTTTTTTTTCATAAGTTTTGTTGTTTTTCCACAACATTTTAATTTTATTTTTTGGTTTCAATGTTATTTTTCACGAACAGAAAAATAGTACGCTTCCTATCACGAAGTGATTCTTACCGAAATTGTAGATCTTGTTTGGGATAACAATTTTTGTTAATTAACCGTTTTTCGTATCCTACATACTTTGACCTCGAAATGGAATTTTTGATTTTTCATTATTTTCTGTACAGTCGAAATTTGACTTTTTGATTTTCCAAATAATCCCAAAAATTTGTTATGATAGTCTTGTAGGGATTTTAAAAAGCAACGTTTTTATTTTCTTGACTTTTTTCATATCGTACGTTGTTTGGCTTAAAATTTTGAATTTCGGTTGATTTAAACAATATTGAAAAAGCTATAACTCTGAGAATTTTCTTTTAATCAAAAAAAAGTAATAAAATACATGATTTTTTTATTCTAATACTATAAATATCCGTACACAGAATTTTCAAATTCAGAAAAAAGTGGTCTCAAAAATTTTGAAAATGCGGTCACTTTTTGAATTTTTATCAATAATGGCTGGTTAACGACTTTTTTCTTTCTTTTAGTACCTAAAAAAGGTGTGCCAAAGATGGATTTGATCCGTTCATTTTTTCGAGATTTATCGTGTTTACGGACGGACAGACAGACAGACGCCATCGTAAACACCTGATTTTCGGATTCGGCGGGTCTCAAACCGTCGAGATCCGATGAAAAACTGTGGTGTCAAATTATGTTCAATTCTAAAACTTTCTTAATCATAAATGATGTGAATGTAAAAAATAACTTTGTTGATAAATAAAAAAATCGTTATAACGATTTTTGAGAAGCTGCTTGTAAAGAATATTTGAAAAATTGTATAAGATTTTAATTTAAAAAAAATTAAGCTCTGATCAAAAATTTCGAGTTAGAAATTGATATTTCTGTAATAAAATTAACGTTTTTCAGATGGTAGTTTGCTACATGTAAACCGAATCTTTTGACCGAATCTTTGCGAATTCTTGATGTTAATGGTGATTTTTTTGCGATTTTTTTTTCAGTACAAATTGTTATTAGTAAATAAAATACCACGTTAATTTATTTATTTACAATTTTCATCCAGTATTCTTTCGCTATAGATGCTAGACCGGAAACTTAGTTCCCACCCGCTAATTTTTTCCAAACCTCGAGATAGAATTAAAACAAATAGTTGATTTTTTAACCAAGAAAGATTAATCCTGGAATCCTGGAGTTTGGTATTTTATGTCATAATAATTAAGATTTTCTTAAAAGACAGATATTCTCAAAAATATTTGTTGATTCAAATAACATTTGTTTCAACCGAAGGAATTTTGAATTTGGTTCGGTTCGGTTTTGATTCCTCTAGAATCAAACCGAAGGGCCTATGACAAAGCTACCGAACGCGTCCTCGGGTTGCGGATAGAGGGTCCCTGTACCAAGGGTTTCTGCTAAATATGGTTACAAAAATAAATAGGCAGTCGCGGACAATTGTCCAGGGGTGGTCCCGAAGGAATTAACCCCCAAGCGAAGGTGTGAAAACCGTGCCGAAAGCCGAATGGCACCTGGGTGAGGTGTCTAGAAAGGTGACTCTGGGATACCAGGCGACCTCTCAGAGTAAGCAGCCTTATCCTTGCATGCGGGGCTCTACAAGGATG
>NC_046657.1:46694737-46697263 GCF_010883055.1 Belonocnema kinseyi
TCTGTTTCAAAGAAATTTCTCTTTAATGAAAGAAATTATCTTTTGTTTGCGTCAGCGCAATTTAACATTTTACTTTTGTGAAAATCAAATATTATTCTCAGGGATACTGAAGTTACGTATTTTTATGTTTGCCATTTTCGACACTGCTACATTATGATGATATTGACAATTGAAAATTCGGGAACTAGCTCAATTTAAATTTTTTATGCATTAAAATCATGAAGTTTTGAAGACTTTTTTTCCGGTAAGTCTATTTTAAAAAATTGCAATTAAATATTCTTTAAATCTGAATATGTATAATTTGGAATAATGTAATTTTTTATGTTTTCTTTCATGATTTACAATTAAAAACTGTTCAATTTTGAAGATTTATTAATCGCAATTCTTTAATTTGAGTGGTCTATGTATGTACTAATATATAAATATATCCACTGTGTAAGAAACGACGTGGAGTTAAATAAATATTATAACTAATTAAAAAACGTGTAGCTTTATTACCGAATGTGTAATAAAATAAAGTGCAAATATCTTATAAATAAGAATTGAAATTTATTATAGTAATATACTAATCAGTCTTTTATCCACTTGGAAAAAATGATAGTTGTTTCTAGTTTGGTCTTTTGTTTCTCAATCATCCTTAATTCTATTGGTGAATATATCTACATAATAAATAAAATTTTTAAATTCTTTCTAAATAGTAAAACTGGTTTTTCAGGTTCCATAAGCATTTTTCCCCACAAGTTGACATTTTAGAACGTTTCACATAAAAAAAATAGTATTTTAAGACAAAGATCATTAAAATTGAAAGAAAATATACAATTTTGAGAAATTTTATGTTTTATAAGGTCAGAAATGATTGGTTTTACTAATAAAAACTTTTTATATTTTCATGTCCATGACATAGAATTTTTCTTTTTTTTAACCGTCAAACCTCGTTTATTTCAACTACTTCGAATCGCAAACAACTCGGTCCATTACAACTCAAGTGGAGACCAGACTATTATAGAAAGAAATTCAACTTTCAGGCTTGTGTAACACCTTATTATTGCTTTGCAAAAGTTGCACCTCAAATATAATAGATATTATTCAATTTCTTTGAGAATTAATGGAACCTAAAAATAATTTCATGAAAATCTAGACTTAAATGCTCATCCTTAAATAAGTTACGAAGATTGAAAAAGCCATCAAATACCATTAAAGAAATTTAAATTTTAAAGATTGTGGGAATGCTCGCATAAAAATGACAATACATTATTCAAGTTTCTTTTAAAAATTAACTAAAGTAAATCTGTTCTATATTTGATAAATATATAATTAAAATGGGCATACCCAATTATTTTGTCAATAAGAGAAGAAAGTTAAAATTTGTAGGTTGAAACTCACAAATTTGTATAAATAAAGCATCGGAGGTAATTTCATAATTATCATAAACGTAATTAAATAAACTGATGACGATTTAGAAAGAAGAATCATAATTATTCCATGCGTAAAATTAATTAAATTGTTTAAATTGGTAACTACATTTTCTTCTTTTTCTTAAATAAAAGACATCTCAGCAAAAGTACGTGCAAAATAATTTCTTTCTTTGTGTAAGATTTGAACCCTATCCCATTTCATAGCATTAGATTGTTTTTGAGCGAAATTTGGACTAGCAGCCATGTGACAATTTTCTGCTTCCTATATATGGTCTTAATGATACAATTTCTAAGAATAGTTTCTAATAATAGGTTCATAAAATACAAACCTGCTTTGAAAAAAATTTACTATCTTTCTTTTCACAGATTTAGGTGTACAGTTTGATTGTTTTCCTAATGGTGACCCTATTCCTGGCATTTCTCGTGGCGAGCCTTCTTCTTCTGATAGAAATAATTCATGCGAAAGGTCTCTTCCTGCTGCCGATCCTCCTCTCCAAGCAGGGACCTGGTCTCCTCCTGCCAGGCCCATGGTTCCTCCTACAAGGCTCCCTACTTTTGACGGAATAGGATGTGGACCTGAAGAACTCAGTTTTATTCGGCTTATTCCCTACGCGAATCCAGGTCGGGTTTTTCAACTTCGCAGATACACTTTTCCTGCAAATACACCACTTGAAATGTACATAGGAAAGAAAATGTATACGCCTTTGCCAACAGAAGAACAAATTGTGTTATCAACATTCAATGGTGACGTCTATGCTATATTGAAGACCCATAATGCTCTTGTTGGAATGTACACATATTATGATATTGATCATAATTACCATAAAAAACGAGGTAAAATAAACATGACAAACAGCAAGGTTACCCCAATGACCAGGGAAGAAGTCAGAGAAGTTCCATTTGGGGGCCGCCGTACAATATCAGGCTGTTTTAAAGTGCAGAATATAAGGTTTAATCGGCTACACCGATAATTAAAAAAAAGAATGTAAAACGATAAAATATAACGTTTGTGATTTGAACTCAGAACAAAATGTTTGACCTGACCAGCAATCACATAAGAAAGTTCGTATGCTATAATTATTGATGCCTTAATGTTTCGTCAATGTCGCAG
>NC_046657.1:46697273-46702646 GCF_010883055.1 Belonocnema kinseyi
CACACACGCACGCACACAGAGAAGGAGTCTAAGACTCTGGTAGTAACTATAGCAGTATATCTCTTCTAGTAAGTTCGATCTTACTTAAGAAACCACCCTTGCAGTAAGAACAATCAAAAGTTAATTTTAGTAGGATTGAAAAAAATTTCTTGCACGACGGTTGAAGTTAAAATTATGATTATTTTTTCTCGAACGATGTTTTCTCTTACCATGCTAAAACCAGCTCCACAGGTTTGACTCTCGGAAAATATTTTTCGCAAAATCTTCTATCGTTATTTTAAACTTATAGGATTTTTCTACCTGCAGCAATATTAGTGCTGGATCTTCGCGTGCTTCCGAACGTGAATCCATGGCCGAGATTTCGATAACGAATGTCCTTTATATAAGTCTTGGAAAACAATGACTGGCCGCGAATGTGTATTAGAGATTGTTTTCCAAAAATCTCAAATTCAGAAAATTTGGCATTTCTCGTTATGGATAACTGACTTTATATCTCTAAAAGATTTCGGGAAGTTAGTTTCATGGCCAACGCCGTAGGAGTGACAAAGATGGAAGTCAAGCATTCTTAGAGTATACCCAGGTAGTAATGGCGCTCCCCGTTGATGCAAAAGTGAAAATCAGTTTTGCCTGAATTAAGTGTGGAGGTAAACAGAATTTCTTAACCTCTGATTTCTTTAATGGGGCTCTTAGAAGTAAGGCATCTAGGCGGAGTAATGTACTTTTCTTACTTCTGATGTTAAAATTCGGGCCGAGGGTCTCACCCACGAGTTCCGAGGGTTTTTAAGTGAACACTCTTTTGCCAATCACCTTGTTTTCCCAGACCACTTTGAGAAAAGGATCTTTTTCATTTACAGCGATGTAAGTTGTACCCAAAACAATTCGATTAGGAAGACATTGGATATTCAGAATTCCACGCTCGCCTTGACAGTGTGGGGTGTTAATATGCAGGGTGTCCCATAACCTTAAGGACAACGTAATGTAAAACAACCAATAAGTTTTTTAATTAAAAATTGTGACAAAATTTACCTCCAGAAAATTGAAGTCTATATTCTCAACCCCATATTAATATCAATCAGCCCTTAAAATCGCTTTTTCAATTATATAATTAAAAGTTTTTCATATGAACAACCGCAGGATTTGTCTGGGATCGTGTGTTCATCTCGAAAACTGCACTCACTCCCAGCGAAATCGCGGTAAAATTTTATTTTTAACTACGTCTTACGACCGTGATATGGGCGGTTGCAGTCTGTTACATACTCAATACGATGATACGGAAAAACTCTCGTTTACCCTGAGAACAAGGAGCGACCCAATGACGACCGCCCTTTGTATTTTCCCTCATATACCTTAGTTGATAAGGACGATTAGTTAAACAAAATATTCCGGGTCTTACCGCCGCAGATCCCTTGTATGCTCTCCATACCTCTCTTTCTTCTTTTTCTCCTTGGCTGTGATCTTTTTCAGCTGTTGCCGAAAATTCGACAACAAACATAGTTTGCTTCTCAATTGTAAAGAATATGAATTTCCAATATATGCGGCACTTCTCATTCTCGATAATTGAATCGATTTCCTTAGAAACGTTTAGCGGCGCGGTGTTAAAGCTAATGCTATTAAGAGTGACAGAGCTAGTAACAAAGCACTCTTATTTCCGCGTTGGACCTTTGGATTTAGGTCGTTCCCGCATGAGTTGGACAACTAGATAGTATGTGTCGGTATGCTAAAGTGGAAATGATACCGCCTTTACATGCAAAAATGAAACCATCCGTGCCCGACTTTAATCCCGGTGATTTGAGGAAAGCAAACGCAATCCTCTTATTATGGAGCTATTTACGGAAATTTCTCTCTTGTGCATTGTTAATTAGGGCTTTCAGGAAGCAGTACTCGAGATAGGTAAGGTTTTATGCATTTTGCTCACCCCCAGTATTAAAGTCAAGGCCGAGAGTTTTAGCAACCTCCTTCGCTGCTTTGTTCTGAAACGGTCCTTTTTCCTCTTCTTTGTGCTTCATAAATATTTTAAGAATACGGTCCCGTCTTCCTCGTGGAAGGTTCTGAATGTCGATTGGTCCCACCCAACCCATTCTTTTAACCCATTATTATACAACAACTATTGAGTGCACTGGGTGTAGTAAATAATTCTTCCTCGAGGAAGTAAAGGTTTTAATGAAAATCAGCCGCTTTGAACCTACTTTTCTCATAACCCGTTATGGTAAAACAATTTTGGAGTGTACTAGTTGTAAAATCATATCTTCCTAAAAGAGATTAAGTTCTAAATCAAAATTAACCGCATCCAACCCATCTTTTTCGTCACCCCTCTCTATACAACAATTTGCGGGTTCACCATGTACTAAAAATATGTCTTTATAGAGAAATATAAATTTTAATTGAAGCTTGTCCGCGCCTAACCCATCGTTCTTGTGATTCGTAATTCTAAAGCAACTTGTAAGTGCTCTAGGTCTAAAAAATACAGCTTCAGAAAAAGATAAGTTCCAAATATTGATTACTGGTAGGAGCTGTCATTATACAAAATTACCAGGTGGGAAGAATACATTTTCCTTCAGGATGTTTGGTTTTACAGGGAAATCTATGTAACAGCAAAAAAGGATAAATGCACACCCAAATCAGAGTGTATATAAAAGAATAACTTGAATACAAATTCTTTTTAGTACATAAAATACCACCTTATCCTCTTCTGGAATTTTTTTAATCGGGGTATTTAAAACAGCAGCATCATTTTTAGTTAGCGTATTAATATTTTCCATTGGAGTACACCAGTGCAGGATAAATGAGTGCATTATTAGTAACCTCTTTGAAGAATTCTTATTTGATTGCAATCCCTTTATTCAAAATATATCGTATATAAGTTCGCTAAAATGACAGAGAGTTTTACAACCTCACGATAATTTTTCAAAATATTTTTGCAGCAACCCACGTGCATACACACGAATTAAAATATCCACTTAAAAATTGCAAAATTAGGGAGAAAGCTGTTCTACAATCTAATAAACATTTTCGACTAAAAGAATTAATATATATTTATAATTTTACTCATACCTTACCAATATCATCCGGAAATTTTCTTAATATCTTAACCTTTTTCTAGTCTGCTTCTACGTTCTTTTTCTCTTTCTATTTCACCCCGTTATCAGAATTTTTCTGCTACTGCTTCTTCGAAACCTTACACTTCCGCCTTTAGGAAGGGTTCACTTTATTAAATATAAATCTTTAACATTTTAAATATTATTATTCTGCCCGTAGGCTTTTCAGTGTCTTCCGGATATATAAAATTAAACTTCTGCCCCAATATACGACTCATAATGATCCTTCACGAGAATGGAGGTTTTAATTACTGTATAAAACGAGTCATCTTGATCAAAAACATCAACGACGAATAATTCTTTCCTCATTTCTAAAATAATGCTTGTTTTTTTAAATTTTAGGAGTGATATTTTTTGCTACACTTGGAGAAGATGAAGATCAAGAATAGATGTATTATTTAGTAGAAGTTTTAGTTAAGTTATTGCGCCTGACGATATACTAATTTCTTTGGGAATTTTCAACTTTTAAGTTTCATAAAAAACTTTTAATTTATCGATTTTCCATAATTTAACTTCTGATATGAAATCAGGTGTAAACCTGGCATTTCTGATTTAATTCTTTCAATTCCTGGAAATTCCTTGAAATTCATTAAATTCTTTGGAATAATTTAAATTATTTGAAATCATATTAATCTTCTGGAATACTTTTAAATTCTTTGAATTCTTTAAGTAATTTTGGGGATTATTTGTATATTTTCATATTCTGATGAATTCGTAGGAATGTATGTACTTTTTTACTTCTTTCAAAATTTGTTTGCTTCTTTGAATGACTTCGAACTCTTTTAGTCCCTTTCAATTATTTTAAATCTTTAGAAGTCTTTCGATTCTTTAGAAAATTATTTGAAATTATTTAAACTAAATTTTTTAAATTCTCTAGGATTTTCATTCATTTTTTGAATTCTCTTTTACTTATCTTGATTCTTCAGAAGTATGTTTTTAATTCTTTTAATTCATTTAAGTTCACAAAAAAAAGCATGAGGTCAACTTTACTAATTTTCTATAATGCTTGCACATCCGTCATGGGCTAATTAGATAAATTGAGTTTCTCAACATTTACAGACTTATGAAAGTTCGAAAAAGAGCATAAATACATCAGGACTAGATATTTCGATTAGAGGAAGCGAGCTAAATTATCTCATTTATGATAACAGGAATGACAGAGAACATTTCATTTCGCCGGACCTCTTATTATTAGACAAAATTATGTCCAAGCATGCACCAAAATGTCATAAATATATCTACTATGGACCTAACCACGTGAAATTAAAATTATTATTCAAATATACTAATCTGTCTCTCATTTGCTTGGAAAAAATTAGGGTCGCTTATAATTTGGTCTTCCCTATCTTAATCATTCTTAATTTTAATGGTGAATATGATAATTTAATATTATATATAATGAAACTTTTTTTATTCTTCCTGAAAAGCTAAATTTGTCTAAATATATCCGCGTTTTATCCCGAATTCTTCTTTTTCTAAACTCCGTTTAAAAACAATATACATGTTTTATGTAGTTTTAGGCAAATTATGTATCTGCAATGGAAAGCCTTCAAGCTTCTCACTGAGTCTTAGGAACAGAAATTTAATTTATTTATTACGTCATCAGTCTAAATTATTGTTTGAGTTTTAGCATAAACTCGTGCAGTGTTTCAGTTTTTTGAATTTCTTTTGTCTTTTGTTAGGTACGTCTATACTACTATATACAGTGTAGTTTTAAAAGTCATTAATTTCGGTACCATTATCCATTAGGTGCTCTGAAGTGGTTGCCTAAGTTGTTATTCTGTTTCTAATGTATGATTCAATAAAAAAGTGGTATATTATTTCTGTGTTTAAATAAATTAGATGTTCTGAAATTCATTTGATCACACTAATTTCAGTTATTATTTTTTTCACAATGAGTCTATATCTCTTCTGTAATTAAGTTTGTTTAGCAATAATAATTTCCCGATATTTGCACACGTGAAATCCTCTCATAGCTTCTTTGACAATTCGCATTAATATTTGAAACTTTTTTATCTTGGTTAGTGCAAAAGTGATGTGGAATGTTTGTTTTATTGATCAACATCGTGAACATACTGAATTTTTTTAACGAGATAGTTTTTATAGTAGTTTCAAAGCCTTGTTTTTAATACTCATTGAGTTTAAGTTTTCTTATCAGAATTTCGTGGCTAATTTTATCAAAACGTTTTTTTCAATTTACATGTACTGTACTAAATACTTATTCATTCTGATAAAATGTTAATTTACCAGTCCATTAAAAATCGCAAAAATTAGAAAT
>NC_046657.1:46702656-46715530 GCF_010883055.1 Belonocnema kinseyi
ACAGTTAGTCTTTTATACATACAGTCACACATTCAGTTTACTAAATGTTCAATTAAAAATTGAATCTCAGAATGTATAAACTTAGGGTATAACAATACACGGGTCTACAGCTTGTCAAGTTTGTTAGCATTTTCGAAATTCAAAAGAATATTTTTTCTTTAAATTTTAGAAATGTTTGTCAACGTTTCTTATACATGGGTGGAAGACTTGCGACATATATACTTTTAACAAATTGAAAAAAATATTTGTCTGACAGATTAGGAAATGTACTTCAAAGTTTTCACTTTATATCAAATATATTCTGAAACTGAGTTAAATTTTTCAAGTAGACCAAAATGTAAAAAGTTACATTTTTTAAAAATTTGAAACACAATTTTTTTAAATGTTTTAGATAACTATATCAAAGGTATTGGCGCAGGACAATAAGTCTCTAAAATTATCCTGATGACAATTTTATTTCGATAAGGACTAAAAAAGTTATATGCTTTTTAATATCTTCAAAACTTTCAAAAAATGTAAAAAAAAAATAAAATAAAATGCAAAAAGTTAGATAACTTTAAAAAATATGGCATTTTTGTTTCTAAAAGATTCGTAAGTTTAAAGCGTTACTTTCAGTATATTTTAACCAGGTTTACAAATTATTTTGATGACATTTTTCTCGTGGCCACAAATTGTAAAATGTTCTGTATTGATTAATCAAAGTGGAGTTTTCTTAGAACTGAAGTTTGAAAGAACAGAATCAATGCCAAGGGCTTAATGTCTCTATTTAGTGAATTTAAAAGAACAATTGTGATCTTTTATCAATATGATTGAGAGCACGTGTTGCAATGAGAATGTAATCGTAAAAGTTGTAGAAGCTTTAAAAACTTTTTTAAAAAACAAATGGAAAGAAATGTAAGTTCAATTAATTATTGTAATTTATCAGAAGTTTAATTCACAGTTCTTTATTTAAGTTACAGCATCTATGATATTTGAAAAAATGTAGTTCAATTTTTTGCATTAAGCGAACGAAAAAGAGACCGAAGCACAAATGCGTATTTTTTTCATAAAGTTTAATTATTACCAAAGCTTCGAAAATAGTCTTTTTCTATTTTATTTTGTTTTAGCATCACTTATGCTTTTTTTAGCAAAAAATATCGTTTACTTTTGATTTGACCACTATTTTAATTCGGTGGGCTCAGTAAGACCCAATGTGTCCTCTAGAACAATAATTTGGAAGTGTCTCCTTTAAGGTTTGAAAGTGAGACCCAATATGTCCTCTAAAAAACAGTTTGAAAGTGTTTTCTTTAAGGGTAAAATATTTATTTATCAATCAAGACAGCAATGTCCAAAGCCGAAAACTCATACATTCCAAAAATTATAAAATGTAATTTTTATTTTATACTTCAAATGAAATGTATGATCCTGTTGATGATGCATGAAGAATATGTAAATGACATAAATAAAAATTTAAAAAAAGTTGAGAAAGGAGCCAGAAACGAAAACAGTGTTGGAAATCAAGAAAATGCTAATGTCGCTGAAATTGGTAATAATGATCCTGGAGTTTTAAATTTACGTTCGTCAGTATCCCAATCACACAATCGTGTCACACACGGGTTCGAACTTCGAGGCACGATTGAAGATGATGATGATGTTAAAGAATTGTTAGATACGCTTATAGTAATTTAAAAAACGTAGACCAGCAAATAGATTCTTTAAAAGAGCTCTATGATCTTGTAGAATCAAAAGAAATTCCTCTTAGTTAGCCATTTTTTCAGAAAAGGAATATGGATCTTTTATTATCCAATTAAGAATCTGCCACCTCATCTTAATTCGCAAAATAGAAGCATGCATGTTTTGTGCATATGCTACTCTAATGATATAAAGAAGTATGGGTTTGAGAAGATTCTAGAACCTTTTATTCGTGATTCAGATGAACTGGAGTCTGATGAAAGTGTGTTCATTAATTTTGATGATAAAGAATTCTTGCTGCGGACGAGATTGTCGGCGTTCTGTGGAGACGGTTTAGCGGTAAATGATGTGTATATACTATTGGATCCATCGGGAAATAGATTCTTTAGAATGTGCCTTATGAAAAAAACAGAATTACTAAATTCAGATGTTCTGCCCAAAGATAAACGAACTGCAAAAATATTTTCAAATCATCTCACCAGAATAAGAGATGCAGGTGCAAATATTCGTACTGTTGAAACTGACATTGATGTTTGCAGCGACTCTGCTCCTTATGATTCCCAATTCTTCAGAATATCAGACAATAAAATATTTGATAGTGTCCATGACGTTCTCTTAGGAGCAGGACCCATGACTTTGAAGTTGATTATTATTAACAGTAACGTATTCGTAAATCTTTTGTACAATGTACCATTCATCAATGGTTGAATATCAGCATTTGATTACGGAATCCTGGAGCGAAAAGACTAGCCATCCACGAACTTAATAAGCGCAAATATTCGCAACGTAGCCGAAAATGCACCCGGCCAAAAAGCAATGCAGCTGTGATGTTTCTTGAGAATATTTTCATTTGATGTCGCTTATAAGGTACATCGTGGAAACAGACATATGCGTGGCTTCTGCAGCTTCTCAAAGTGATAGAAATAATTTATTCACCGAAATTAACGAGAAGTTTGATGCCTTGGCTCTCCATATCAATTAAAGCTTTCCCCGAATACTTTAAGATACCTTTCCCTGGTGTCAAAAACGTAAGACACTTTAAGTTGCGTGAAACTAAAATACCTTGATTTCCTAGACACCGACTTAGTTTTTAAAATAAAGTCAGTGCGATGAAATGAAATTCAGTATGCAGTTGGTCTCTATGTTTTTATTAATGCAAAAAGTGAAAAAGATTTCAACCATCCGATATTCGGAAAAAGATCTGGAATTATCGTTGTCTAACAGATTGCTGTGTACTTAAGGTCTACAATTTGCAATACCATACGCTTTGATTTGAACTTCAATGTTTATTGCATTCAATGCGAAGCAAAAGACAATATCGATTTTTATGCAACTAATTAGTTCGCAGATTTTTCTAGCTTTTGTACTTGGAAAGATCCAATCAGGCGCACAGTGGGCTGAAATCCAGAATATCCGGACAAAATTCGAAATTAAAAAGAGCGTATCCAAAATGGCGGACATGTTCTCAAAATAATATCTTGTTCGTGCTTAAATAATGACCAGAGGGTTTTTTGGGGTCACTGATGACGAAAATGATATCAGATTTGAAAAATTCAAAATGGCGGATCCAAGATGTCGGAGATGTTTCAAAATAATTTCTTGTTTCGGCTAAAATCATGACTAGAGAGGTTTTCGGGGTCGCTGATGACAAAAATGGAATTATATTTTTAAAATTCTAAATGGCGGAAATGTTCTCAAAATAATTTCTTTTTTCGGCCGAAATCATGAAAAGGGGGGTTTTAGGGATCTCTGATCACAAAAATAAAATGAAATTTTTAAAATTAAAAATGGCGAATCCAAAAAGGGCAGACATATTCTTAAAATAATCTCTTGTTTTTGCTGAAATCATGAATAGGGGGTTTTCGGGGTCGCTGATGACCAAATATAACTTTTTATGAGTAAATTTAAAATGGCTGTTCCAAAATGTTGGACACGTTCATAAAATAATCTGTTGTTTTGGCTAAAATTATGATTAGGGGTTTCCGGTGGCACTGGTTATGGAAAAGAACTGAAATTGAGTGAAAGAGAAATAGCACTTATAAAATAGCTCAAATGGTCACTGGGGAATGAATTATTAAATAAATGATCGTTAATTGTGTATCAGAAAGGAACTGATTTTTAAAAAACTATATACAATACCATTACCCTACAATTAACCTTAAAATACTTAAATAATCTTTGCACGCGATACGTCACTCCTTATTTCCGTTTTTCTCATTATCTTTGTGGTCAATTTCACCATCATCCGAACTGTCATTTTCGCTAAGATCAGAAAAATGATTACTTTCGTAAGCCAGAAGAGCGATTGCTTCCAGAAACAATGTTTTACCTGTCCTGGGTTTCGTTTTTTTTTCAGACTCGAGATCAATGGATCTGAAGTAGCTGAAGTAGGAAGAAGCCGCAAAAAAATGTCCTCCAGCGTATTTTATCTGTAGCATTTTCGCCAGAAATCGTCTCTAAAAATTCTCGCATCTTTATTGCAAGCTTCTTGCGCTTATTCGGATAGTTGTCCAATCGAAAGAATCGAAATTTTGATAATTTTGTGTTCATAAATTAGTATCTTATGTGCTGTCGTTGGCATCAACCCCGAGAATACGAGCCGAAAAATCAGTGTTTTTGAAAAATCGCCGAGCAGTGTTTCCATCATTGGAATTTTCCATTCCCTGTTTTGGTTTATTAACCAGCAAATAAAGCTCCTCTTTAAATGATGCTTGAATTTCCTTTTTTCCGTTTTCAATGGCTAGCTTTGCATCTTTCCCGCGAGACTGCCAGGTTCGTAATTCCAACGTATACCCGTCATGAAGCAAGTATTCAAAGAACCTTATCCAAAAGTGCACAGTTGACAATCCATATTGAAAATTTGACTGTATTGGTGATGGCATTACAGACCTTACCATCAATCATAGTAAAGGTCATTCTGAATGACACTCGAATTTTTTTACTATAAATAGTAGAATGATAATTAACGAGGGAGTCTATTTGTTCGTCTATGTGGCACTTTTAACCGAGCTTCCATCGAACTCCCACTTTGAAAATAGGCACAAGTTCTTACAAATTTCGCTATTCAATTGCTTGAGGACCTCACTCTGCAGTTACAAAATCGTGTCACAATCTGATTAAGCAACGCCTGAAATCGAACGACTCGAAGATCTCTGTTACAAATCCAAGATGAACATGATTTACAAACTAGGTCATTTAATGTTATCACCTACTATCTAAAAAAGTTACTATGTTAATGGACACCAGCAACATGAATGGAAAACTAAACGGAAACGTCATTTTTCTTTATTCTTTACTCACCTGCACCGGGGCCTCAACTGAGATGCTAACGTGCAGCAGACTGGGACCAAATCACCAAAAGCTGGCTAAAAGTCCAAGAAACAACTTTTTTCCTAATATGTTTTTTATCTTCACGTTCAACTACATCACGGGGCACAATTTAAAGCCAATCTCAAAAATTAGCCGTGCCTCGAAACGTATTTTCACACAGCTTAATCTGCACTATGCATGTGTCAAATGGAGTCTAAACAACAGTTGAAAACGCACGCAGCGTCAGAAGTGCTTTTTAATAAAAATTCTTCACAGATTCAAAATCGTAAAAATCCTGTAGAAAAAGTCCTGCGAGATCCTGTCAAATTCTCGTTTTTGAATGGAGTGTTATACATTAATGTAAATCATACTAAAATACTGGCTGCCACCATCTGCCCCTGTGGTTTTGCAATGACAATTTGTGTCAATTGTAGAAACGCGTGATGAGGTGCCCCTAGAAAAAAATATTTTTTCTATAAAAAAGCCATCGATGATTATAAGATATGTCACGGCCATTTTCTTGGGCAAATTTAACATCAAATTAGTAATCAGCGATCTTGAAAACCCCCGTAGACAATTTTTAGAGCAAATCAGTTGTAATTTTCAAAAGTCGTCCGCCATTTTGAATTCGCTATTGTGTTTACGGTAAATCTCATAACAAATTTGCAATCAGCGACCTCAAGAACCCCTGGGTAGAAAGTTTTACACAAATCGGACAAAATTTTCGACTTTTAACCAGCGTTGGTACATACCTGTAGAATTACTCTCCATGCCGTAGAATGAATTTTGAGAATTTATTCACTTAGATAATTGCACTTTTGCTCGAGGATGAAGATGACATGAAGGCTTCAGCAAAGAGCCTAGGCAATTGGATATTTAAACTATGGACATAGAAAGAGGACCAAACTAATGTTTGAACTCTAAATAAGGCTTTCGTGCCTAAAAAGAGTCAACTTAACACGATTCTTACATCTGCTTGCGCTATTTGATAGTTGAGAGCCTTAGAATGTATTAATACTAATCTCATTCAAAGCAATTTTTTCTTCAGAAAAGAAAGTGAGCGGTGAAATTTTTCTTTAGTTGTATACTTTTAATTTTGTATATTGCAGACACATTACTGTGACTTAAGAACAAAAAGAGGTTTCATAGAAGCCGGCCTGTGAAATTCTAGAAAGTCATTGCCCTCTTCTCAGAATAATTATCCAGGAAAAAATGGCCGAAATGAGAAAAGTGCTAATTCTAATCATAATGTCGATAAGGAATTGGAAATTGCATTTCTTATGGTAGAAGAATTGAAAAAAGCGTAAAAATATTACAAATCTCAGTCGTTACAAAGTAAACTTTTACGATGCTTATTTTACTTCACTGTTTTAGGTTCATTTAATGCAGTAGACTCTACTAAGACTTGACAAAAGAAAAAAGAATATCAGAGTTGTTAAAGAAATCTTCAAAAAAAAAAACGCGATTGAATTTTAGAGGAAAAATTTATGAGCTCTATCATCGACCGTTTGATCACAACGGTGACAAGGTGAGTATCAGAGTTGCTACTAAACATGAAAACCTTGAAATAGGTAAGAGTTTTTTTGCAGCTTTAAAAAAAGTGAGAAACCAACATTTTTTCTTTGGCCTCTTTTTAATATTGTGCGTTGTTTGGCTTAAAATATTAAATTTCGTTTTTTCTTATATTTTGAAACTTCTGTAAGCTAGAATTCCGAGCATTTTTTTCTAGCGAAAAATGTCATGTGGATGAATTTTCCAAGTTATCTAGTGCTACAAATAGCCGCAAATGGAACTCTTGAATCTTGAAAAAAATGGTCTAAAAATTTTTTTAAACGCTCTAACTTTTTGAATTTTAAATCAAAATAGCTACATAATGAACTGGATCTTTCTTTTTTATCCTTAAAACTGTGTTCCGAACAAAATAAAATACGGTTATTCTTTCAAAAATTATCCGGTGCACATACAACAACGACGACAGATAGACATCATCGTAAAAACTATTTTTCTTCAACTCGGAGGGCCTCTAAAATTTAAAATTTTATGAAATCTGCGAAAGTCATCTTTCACATAAAACCCATACCTTCCCATTGAGATGGGAATGTAACAAGACACTGAAACTAACATTTTTTTTGAGTTCACTACTATAGCACCTTTCATTTACTGCATAATGATTTAAATGATGCTCGATTTATTAAATAGATTAGTCAAATTTTGAAATTTCTCTCAATTGCATTGAATTTTTAAATTAACCTAAGTTCTATTCCAATTTTAAATTTAGATTAATTATAGTAATTATAATAATGGTTTAATCTAACTGAATTTCATTCAATTTCTAAATTAAATTAAATTTTGAATTAAACTAATTTTTATATAAATTTTAAATGTCATTTATTTCTTAATGTTACCTAAATTTTAATTTATTTTAAAACTTAGTTTTAAAAAATGGTTCTTGAAATTTCACTGAAACGAAGTACGTAAATGATCGAGAAACAGAAATTTACTTGCACTTTCTGTTTGGCTTTCAATGTGCGCCCCGGCCCCACCACGCCCATAGACATAGTCAGAGGACGCGATTGCCATAGAAACGGGGAAAATTTTAACGGAGCAGTGCCTCGATATAGGCAAAAATGCCGATCTAGGACCTAATATCTTTCCCAATAGGAAGCAACTCCACCACAGTCAGCCATATTGGATACATTGGCGCACGAGAATGAAGTATATTTGAAATAAAGTAAATGTCGTGAGCAACTAGTTCAAGTTTTATTACTTTTTGCATTTAAGTATCTTGTAGGTTATACATCTTTACTATTATTTATGTTTTTGATACTTGCAGCGACCCATAAAATCTCGGCTTCGCCTCAGCTTTGCAAAACAAGGACGGGCGACCGAACTCCAAGCATCCGCTCAGCTGACCGAGAGCAGCCACGAAAGAAAAACACATTGCGCTGCGCTACGCGAGGTGACCGGCAGGGCGCACTGATGTTCACCACCAAAGAGAAAGCACAAATATAGATATAGCCGAGCACCAGCTAGCATCCGACACTGAAGTTTATTAACTACCATCAATTGTTAAATGTGCATTTAACTGGGAATTAAGAAAAATAGTATACGACACACGGCCAGAAATATTGGATGCACTGACGTGCATGATATGCGCCGTCAGCTGCGCTTCGGTCTTCTTATCACACAACCCCGGAAGCACACCTTTTTGGTATTAGATCGTATCATACTTATTTTGCGGCATAAATTGCACAACACGGAATCTACAATTTATTAGTTCTCTAAGTACGAAACTAGTTTTTCTAATGATGACGCCATAAATCTAAACGAGTCAATGAAGCAAAATTTGACGTAAAAATGTGAAGATATCTGTCAAAAGTCTATTTTTTTATTTTGTATTTTGTAGAGGTGCGTAGACTGGTGGAATACTACAAGGTAAGACGTCTTCCTGTTCTGCTGGGGTGCGATGCTAATTTCCACGATACTTTGTGAGGTAGGATGGACATCAACTCCAATAGGTAACCTATTGGAATACCTACTGACTATTGATTTAGATATTCTTAATACGGGGAACACCCTAACGTTTTGTAATTCGGTCTGCGAGAAAGTAATTTACATCACTCTCCGTACCGGTAGTTTCACAGTTAAAATCAAGAAGTGGAGAGTCTCAGATGAACCCACTCTCTCAGTTCATTTTCTGGTAGAGTTCGTGCTGCAATACTCTATACCTTAGCTCACCTAATCAAGACACATTTTCCGGCCTTCACAAAGTTGGGAGAAGAGGGAACGGCCCCTCCGAGGCAATTAAAGCCGCCTGTGGCCCAACTAGGCCCAAAACGGTGGCTAGGTCACGAGATTGTCATCCCAGCCAGAGTGAGGTGTGCTCGGAAGTACTTCACTTCTTACAAATCTCCAGGTCCGGATGCACATAGGGCTTGTGAGATCATCATTGGGCCGTTTGTGAGACTTGCTAGGGCTGGTCTGACGTTGGGTTATATTTCGGCGGCATGGAGGGGTACGAGAGTATTCTTTATTCTGAAGGCAGGCAGGATCCGTTATACTTCACCATAGGATTTCCGACCCATTAGCCTCACATCTTTCCTTTTTAAAACAGTGAAAAGATTTGTGTACAGATATTTATATACGTGATAAGGTCTTACCAAGTAGTCCTCTTCACAAGCAACAACACGCCTATAGGGCCGGTCACTCAACTGAAACGGCCCTAAGCACTGCAGTTAACCTAATTGAAGGACAACTGAAACAGAAAGGTCTTACGATTGGAACCTAAATGGACATTGAAGGAGCCTTTAACTATAACTCTGTAGAGGTGATCAGGGCGGCCATGGTATCATACGGTGTGCCTAGTGCAGTCGTGAAATCGACCTGCCACATGGTGGCCAATAGAATCTAACCTCAACTAAGGGTGAGACCACTTTATGTGGAACCGTTGATTTGGCATGTCTACAGGGAGGTTTTCTATCATCCTTGCTGTGGTTGCCTGGTAGTGGATGAATTGCTTAATCTACTCATGAGTATGGGCATCCACGTTATAGGCTATGCGGACGATATACTGGTTATCGTGCGCGGTCAGCATCTGGATGCGCTCTTGCGAGTAATGCAGCAAGCTACCTCTTTGACAAGAAGTACCAAGTTAACCTATCCACGAAGGACGAATGGGCTAACGGTGAGGTTCACCTGCCTAGTGATGGAGACAATTGATTTACAGGTGGCTCCAAGAAGAAGGAGAATGCTGGAGCAGGTGTATATTGTGAAAGGAACAAAATAAGCTTCACAATTGCGATGCGGTCCTATGCAACAGTTTTACAATCTGAGATTATGGCCTTGCTCCAGTGTGCCTATAAGGCAATAGATATGGCGGAAAAAGAAATATTCGCATCTGCTCAGATATCAGAGCTGCTATCATGGCTCTGAATGGAACAGTGACCACGTCGCTGCTATTATGGGAATTCATTAAGGCACTGAATAAGCTAATGACAGAAAACCGAGTCAATCTGCTCTGGATCTCTGGACACAGTGGCATCAGGGGCAATGAGATATTGGACAGGCTAGCAAAGCTAGCGGCAACGGAAAATTTTACTGGACCTGAGTCATTTTTAGGCATTTTCAGTAGGTTGGTCACTGGAGAAATTAACAGTTGGCGGACCGAGGAACCTCAGAGTGAGTGGGATGAGGTCTCTGACTGCAGACAGGCTAAAACACTCTTGGGCTGAGAGCTAAACCCTCATAGAGTGAAAGAAATACTTAAGCTCGCGAGGAATGAAGTCAAGGTCCTAACAGAAATATTTATAGGACATGGAAACCTCCGGTATCCCAGACATAAAATAAGGCTTGAAGAAAGTCCCCTCTGTTGTCTGTGCGGAAAGGATAATGAGACATCCACGCATAGTCTCTGTCACTGCCCTGCGATTGTGGGGAAACGTGCAACACTTACAGGCAGCTTTTGCATCAGTGAGTCAGAAATATCAAGCAACAACGTGGTTGCGGTCCTCTGTTTATGGAGAGGGGTTTAGGGCCATGCTTTAGGCTTATAAAGGGTTGCAACGGGATCACCCAAGCGTCAGGAGCTGTAACTGTCTCAACCCAGAATATTATATATGATATGTAAGTCCACATCCAAACCATCAAAAGAAGGAAGCCTTGTAGGAGGAACCACGAACCTGGCAGGAGGAGACCTTGACCTGCCACGAAGAGCAGGCTCCTTTTTCAATCAATCTATAGGCCCTACTTTGAATCTTAAGAGTCTGAATTCTTGACACTGAAGAACCTACTTTAAGGCTGTACCACCTTTCTGAAGGTACTTTGAATCATTAATTTTTACAGTTTTATAACTCATGACTCTACTTTGACGCTTTTTAACCTCCTCTTTAATACTTACCCTACTTTGAATCTTTGTAGCCTACAATGTTCAAACTTCATTAAAATAAAGTAAAAATTCTTTGTTACTAAGGTGAATTTATCTCATTGCTCATTTTAATGCCTTAATGCACTCTCAATTAATCAAACTATTCAATTAAATATTCTACTTAATTGTCATTATTATTATTATTATTATTATTATTATTATTATTATTACAGTACCGATAATGAGAAAATTAATAATTAAATTTGACGTGTTTCGAGATTCATAAAGAAAATTTTTTTCAGGGGTTATTTACCCCAACAAAGCCACCACTGCCAAACAATAAGCAGGCTAACCCACGAACCCTGAAAACATCGAGTTTATACGCTTTTTTACTTGAGATAAATTAATTTCGCACCATGAGACAGCTCAGGCACCTAAAAACTTACCTCCTAACCTACCTAACACCTAAAAACCACTCCTGCTAAACCAAAAGCAGGCGTATACACCTAACCCTGAAAACGTCGAGTCTAGTCACTTTTTTTACTTGAAATAATTAAATTTCATACCACAATCCAGCTTCCCCACCTAACCACTTACCCCCCTGAACCACTTAATCCCTAGAAACTACCCCTGCTGAATCACAAGCAGGCTAACCCACTTACAATCAAACCTGGCATCGAGTTTACTGGCGTATTTTTCTGTGTGCGTGTGTGCGTGTGTGCATGGTCCATTGTAAAAATGTATGAACTTCAAAATTATGCTGAAATGTATTAGTTTATGAAATGAAAAAATACAGTTGATGAACTTACATCCTTGTATTTCGAAATGAGTAATGCAAGAATCTCCGAAACTTAAATCTATAGGATTATCAAACCTGTTTGGTCTTTGATCAATACACTCACTCTTGTACCACGAGTACTTAAAAAGATTTTTGTATCGCGGTGAAGATAGCTGATTACAAAATAGGGATTGAAGTTTAATAATATTATGCCTTACACGGAGATTTAAATTGTAATTCATTGAAACTGCATCACCTGTAAGATGTTGGAAAAATTTTTCCAGATGCGAAACCCATATACATCAAGTCGTTGTATTTTTCCTGTCGTTCCTGATGGTATGTTTTTAAATTTATTATTTTGATTTTCGGCATCGTTTTTTCTATAGTTGTTTCTTCCATGACTGTATATTAACTCTTGATATTTTTTACTAATAGAAATAGTGTACAGTAACAGCTAGTTTTTAACTGACGCTTTTAAACTGATGATTTCTAGGGATTAGGTGGGTTAGGTGATAGCTAATTTCGTTGTTTAGTTTCCTTGTGGTGTGACATTATTTTAAGAAAAAAGATACTAAACTCGATGATCCCAGGTTTAATTGTAAGTGGGTATGGCTGCTTGTGATTTGGCAGGGGTGGCTTCTAGGGGTGAAGCAGCCCTGTAAAAATATTTCTTTTTAAATCTCGAAAGATGTTGAAATTAAATTTCTATTTTCTTATTGTCAGTGCAATTTGCAACCCACTCGAACTGATTTTATAAATTTCTATGAAAACGTATTTTACTGCTTTCGTACGAGGATTTAAACAAAAAAATAATAACGAATTTCAGCGATCTTTACCCAGTCACCTGAATGATTTTACCCCATCACTTACTGAATTGACCCTTGTATCTATAAATTACTTTAAAGTATTTTAAATAAAATTTTTTGGAATTAATTTAAATTTTAACTAGCATTATAATCATAAAAAATGCACCGTAGTCTCTTGAAGTCACATTTAAATTATAAATTATATACTTTTAGTAAATTTTTCCGCAAGTAAAGGTCACTTTTATGCTTTTTCATGGAAATATGCTATGTTCGTCTTGAAAATAATAAATTAAAGTTATAAATGCTTTTATTTTATTAATAAAACAGTCCTCAATTAATCCTGATAACAAATATAAAATTAGTCATGAAAAAATCGATAAAAAGTACGGAAATTGAGAAGGTGCTAATCAGAGTAGAAACGAAGCTCATTTATGTCCAGTAGAAAAA
>NC_046657.1:46715630-46730806 GCF_010883055.1 Belonocnema kinseyi
TAACATAATTCTTTAAAGATCATTTAAAAATGTATATATATACTACGGTTTGAGATTATTTACAAATTAATACATTTTATTAAAGCTTGTACTAAATATCCTAAATTTTGCGGTAGTAATCTGTCACATTACGAGATGAGAAATGTTTAATCAAAATCATGAATCCCTAAATGGCTTAGTTAAATTTTCAGTTATTTATTTAATTTAAAAAAAGCTGTTTCATGGTCATTGACCAATTATAATAATAAGATAGGCATTTAAAAAATGTTGTATCGCATACAGCGATATGTCAACACCCGATGCTCTATCAGAAATATTTCCAGACCCAACACTTTAGACAAAGTATAACCATTAGTGTCCATTGCATTTGCAAACCCTAATGAAACTTATCATTACTAAAAGGTTTAGCTGCTAAGGAGTTAAATTTTTTCAACCAGTGTACTGGACTTATGGTATTTAGTCGCCAGGTCCTCTAGAGACAACTTAAAGCTAGCTCAAAAATGCGTGTGAGACTCTAACAAAGCTTGACCTATTTGTCCCAAGCATCAGATTTCTAAGAATAAAGAATTCTTGGAACAGCACTTATAGCAACATGTACTGTTTATTTAATATGCGTCGCTTGTCCAGGATAAAGTATTATTGTTTACACTTTACAGTTTTACGAACAAAATAAAAATTGTAACAACCTTTGACCTCACTTCTACAACAATTATTTAACTTAACTCTAATAATTTTATCATAAAAAACCTTTTAACATCACATGTGAGTAGAATAAATTGAAAGCAGTGTCTTTTAAAAATAATTCTGATGCTGGGCCAGAGAAGCTATTGCGGATAAGGTAGAACAAGTATCAACGAGGCGTATTGGATGGCGTATTGGCGATCTTGGATGACCGAAGAGACAAGCTCTAAAAAATTAGTTGACCCGTGGACATTCTAGAAGCTGATACGAAATTACTCTTGGCATTCCGCTGACATCCATATTGCCCTCAGAACACTCTGCAGCTACTAGTTAGGAAACCGCACTCCCTGTCCTGAAAGCTCGTTTATTTAATTTTCCAGGCTTCCTGTTAAAAAGTTTTTCAATTTGACTATTAGAACAGGTGAAAGATGAGGAACCATAAGATTTTCCTCCCCTTGGAGTTCATCAATTTTCGATTCCAAGACAGTCTTATTATCGAGAGCAGATATTTTCCCTTTATGAAAGTCTTAATTCCCGACTGTTGAAGCTTTTCTTTAGCTAACCACAGCTTTCTTCTGATCCCGATGCTTTTCTCTGCGAGCTCTTGAGGCTTTTTTATAATTATCTGTTTATGAAACCGAGAGCTCAACTTAACCAAACAGGGCGATCATCCTGTCCCTTTTTCAACCGAAAGGCATCCGTAATGTGTTTAGCCTGGATTGACATATCAACCTTGGAGAAAGTGCAAACAACACAGCTTGGCATGCCTCTACTGTCTTCTGGAATGTCAGGAAGTTTGTGCTAGGAATGTTATTGTCACCATAACGTATTTGGAGAAAAGATTTCCAAGCAAAAATATTAATTTTTGGGCAAATGATACAAACTTTCAACAAAATATATGAATTGTCAACCAAATATTCATACTTCCAACAAAATAGTTCAGTTTTCGACCACAAAGATAAATGTTTAAAAGAAGATTCTAAACTTTCTATAATCTTTTTTTAAACCGATGAATTTTCCTTCAAGAAATAAAAATGTTTGCCAATATTAAAATAGATATATTTTTGAATCCAAAAATAATTTTTAACGAAGCACATGCATTTTAAACAAAACACTTGAATGTTGAAAAAAAAGATTAACCTGCAATTTTTTAACTTATTCTTTCAATATATAAGATCTGTCTGGAAAATAACCGAAATTTCGGTTTAGCAGTAAGTAAGATTTAATTATAGTCAATGGCAATGATTAAATTGCTGAATGCGCTGCTATGGATAGCCTAGTTATGTAAATGGTGAGTTCCTCTTTTGCGTAGAATGTTGGATTCTTTCTGGACAGACCTTTCATATCCCAGGGAAATTTTGCAGTTATCCTGATAAAAGATTAAAAATACGAGAATCATAACACATCGATTTTGAATGTTATCACTAATTACATGAAATTTTATGATCCGATATTAAATAGCAAACATTATATACCAGTTTCAATCTTTTCGTAATTAGAGGGGTAAAGGATTGAGTCTTATATTGCGCACCCTATAAGACCCTGAGATTGTGCGGCGGGAACCTACAGGAATTTCAATGATTTCTTCTTTGGTCAATGGGGTAACCGTGTGACTTTCCATATTTATCTTCGCGCGTCTTTTAGTGTGAACGGTATTATCATATGTATATAGTCCAGCAAAAGAATCATAAGTCTCCAATATCGCAAAGACGTCACCATCCAATGTAGATAACACAATTTGTTCTTGGGTTGGCATACGCGTATACTTATTTGCTCCTATTAGCATCCGGAGTGGTTTATTTTCAGTAAAAATGAATCTTCTAAGTTCAAGTATTCTGTGCGAATTCGCAAGAGGAATGATCCGAATAAATGTTAGTTGATCAAGCCCACATCCAAATCCGTCAGGGGAAGGAAGCTTTTTAGGGGGATTCAAGATCCTGGAAGGACGAGACCTTGACCTGGCATGAACAGGAGGTGCAGCAGGACGAGACCTTGATCTGTCACGAGAATCAGGCTCAGTAGGAGGAGACCTTGACCTGGCACGAAGATCAGGCTCAGTAGGAGGAGACCTTGAGCTGACACGAGAAACATAATCAGCAGGAAGAAGATGCCTCTCAGGTGAATTACTTTTCTCTTCAGAAGGAGATAACCTGCTACGAGAAACTCCAGGAATAGATTCGCCATTTGGTAAGCAATCAAACTGTAAACTTAACTCTGCAATACGAAAGAGGGGATTACAGTATTTTTAATCACGTTGCTATTCCCTAAAATAATAAATTAAATTTTCGTTATTCTATTCACAAGCGTCTAATATTAAGCGTCATAAAAAGAAGACATCAGTCACGCTAATATCATAGGACAGTAAGAAAACTTGGAAAATAAGTTTCTTCAGTGACCCTCATGAATTTGTTTTTGATGAGATCTTTGAGAAAAAAACTGGGCTGTTGGTTGCTTGGAACCGTGAAGTTAGGTTTGTATATTGCTGCGATTCTCAAAATTAAATCTTATTGATAATATGTAAATGGAAAACTGATTTGGACTGCAGCAATAAGATAGTTGTGGAACGCTTAAAAATATTGTTTCAAATTATATTTATCATATTATTATATTCACCAATAGAATTGAGGATGATTGAGAAGGTGAAAACCAGACTATGCACGACCCTCATTTTGTTCAGCAGAGGCAAGACTACTTATTATAAACATAAATTTATGTTATTATATATCTATCCCATAATCTTTGTCGCGTATAGCATAGACGTTAAAATTATTACTTAAAGATATGTGCATTTTATTAGCCAGTTTCAAGGAAATATTTAATTTCTTAATTATTTAAAAACGATATAAAACTTAATATACGCTGCCGTTGGAGATTATCTTCAAATTAGTACATTTTATTTTTATTAAATTTGCAATAAGTAATTTGTTAAATTAAAAGATGCTAAGCGTTAAGAAAATAATGAATTTTAAAATGAGATTGTTCAATTTCCCGAAAGTTATATTAGTTTCTTATCAAAGAGTGAAATTTTCAGACACAAACATAAATTTTCCACAAAGGAGATTTAATTTTCTACTAAAACACGAATGCTTAACCGAATAAAGGAACTTTTGGCTAACAAATAAGGGTTTTTAACCAAAAATAAAACAATTATATTTTTAGTTGATGAAATAAATTTCCAAAAAAATCAACAAATTATTTTGAAACTATTTTTATCACCTGTATAAATTAGTCCAATTCATTTTTATTACTGCGCATTATATTCTAAGACGAAGCATCAGATCTGTTTAAATTTTTAGTTTGAATTGCAAGAATGAAAAAGAATAATTTCTTGTAATATCGAAAGTAAATTGATCTAAAAAAGTTCTAAATTAAATTATCTCTGATATGGCAGATCAAAAAGTGAACCCGTCTATGAAAAAATCAAAAAATAATGAGAGAATATTTTCTCACTAGACAATGTTTAAACTCTGAAGTTTCTTTGATAATTTTTGTAGGCAAAAGTGAAAAAGGGGAGAAAGCTTAAAAAAAATTTTTTCTTGTTGGTAATAATGCTTATCCGATTGGAAAATATAAAATAAGAAGAAGTTCTGTGTGGAAACTTCAAGGGCCCACTGGAAGTGCCCTAAACCACGTCCGATTTTTCTGTAAGCTTGGTGTTGGGATTCAGATTCATTAGGTCAAAATACTTAAGGATACACTGCTATGGAGTGCCGGTCACACCGCTTTCTTATTTTTAGAATTTAGCGCAAAACCTCCTGTTGGCGAATGTCTTTTGAGGATAGGGTTAAAAGAAGAGCCACTCTAATATTTCTGTCTTTGGATTCGAATTCAGCGTATCAAAATATATGCGGATACACTGCTCTAGACCGCCTTGCAGACTTTTTTCTTTATTTTTTTTTAATTTGGCGATAAACCGCCTATTTACGTGTGTTTTTCTGAAGTTAGGGTTAAAACACAAGCCAATCTGATATTTTTGACTTCGAATTCGGATTTAACCGGTGAAAATTCATTAGGATACACTGCTCTGGTCTGCCGAACAGACGACTTCAGTTTTTTTTAATTTGGCGGAAAACCGCCTTTTTACGTGTTTTTTAAAGCTAGGGTTAAAACACAAACCAATCTGATATTTCTAACTTTGGATTCGGATTCAGGAGGTCAAAATACAGGTTATATTGCTTTTGTCTGCCGGGCAGGCCACTATCTTTCTTTTTTCTAATTTGGAGAAAACCGCCTTTTGATGGATGTTTTTTGAAGTTGGGGTTCAAACACGAGCCAATCTGATCTTTTTTACTTTGGATTCGGATTCAAAAGGTCAAAATGCATAACGATCCACTGCGATGGTCTGCCGGTCAGGCGACTTTATTCTTTTTCGAATTTGGCTGAAAACCGCCGTTTTACAGGTGTTGTGTTTTTAGGTTAGGGTTCAAACACTAACTAATCTCATATTTCTAACTTTCGATTCGGATTCAACAGGTCATAATACAGGATGCCCTGCTCTTGTCCGCCGGGCAGGCTACTTTCTTTCTATTTTTCTAATTTGGCGAAAACCGCATTTTGACGGATTAAAACACGAGCCAATTTGATATTTCTAAATTCGGATTCGTATTCAATAGGTCAAAATACATCAGGATTCAGCGGGTCAAATACACTGCTATGTACACTGGTATGTTCTGCCGGTCAGACCACTTTCTTTTTTTCGAATTTAGCGGAAAACCGACTTTTTACGGGTGTTTTTTAGGCTAGGGTTAAAACACAAACCATTCTCATATCTCTGACTTCGGATTCAGGTTCAGCGGGTAAAAATACATACAGGTACACTGCTCTCGACCGCCGCACAGTGGTCTGAAATCGCGAAAACGCTTTAGCTGAAAATTGAGATAATTTACATTTTTACACTCTCATTCCTGACAATGTAATGTAATCGTTCAAATTTTCAATCTCTGGTTTTTAACGGAACTTCACGTTCCGGCACTCACAGAATCCGAAAACCATAAAATTTCATCGCTGTCTGTCTGTATGTCTGTATGCCTGTATGTATGGTTACCTGAATGTTATAGCTACGCTAACTTTTGAAGGATTTGTCCAATCAAGTCCGCATTTGATACACTTCTGAAGGTCCCCAAAATAAAGGCTAAGTTCGTTAATCAAACATTTTGAACCAAAAATAAAAAATTACAGGCATTTTCAAAATTTTAAAATTTTATAAATTGTTGTTAAAGTTTCTTATAGATGGGTAAAAGACTGGAAAATTATCTAAATAAATTTTTTTTATTTTGATAAAAATTAGAAAAATTATATACTTTTAAAAATTTGAAAATTTTCAAAAAATAGAAAAATTATTTTCTTTTATAGATCCAAAAATTCCATTCAAAATTGGCACCAGATACCAAACATATTTCAAAACTATTCTACCCGAATTTTTCGATTAGCCCAAAATTTAAAAAAATTATAGCATTGTCAAAATTTTCATTTTTTTTTTAACTTATACAAATTTTTGTCCAAGTTTCTCATAGATGAGTCAAAGACATGCAAATTAACTCAATAAAATGTTTAATTTTCATGAAAATCGGAAAAGTTATAGACTTTTCGAAAATTTGAAAATTTTTAAAAAATATAAAAAATTATTTTTTTCATAAATCCAAAAATTTAATTCAAAATTTTCAGTAGGTACCAAATACATTTCAAAATATTCTTGCAAAAATACTTGCAAATCATCCAAATGACATTTTTAATTTGGATAAAAATTAAAAACATTAGTGTAATGTAATCGTCCAAATTTTCGATCTCTGGTTTTTAACGGATCTTTACGTTTCGGCGCGCACAGAATCCGAAAATCATAAAATTTTGTTTGTGTCTGTCTGTCTGTACGTTTGTCTGTATGGCTGTATGTATGGTTACCTGAATGTTGTAGCCACGCTAACTTTTGAAGAATTTGTCCAATCGATTCCGCATTTCATACACTTCTGAAGGTCCCCACAATAAAGTCTAAGTTCTTTAATCAGTTTCTTCTAACCAAAATTAAAAAATGGAGTGCATTTTCAAAATTTTGAAATTTTTGTTGTTGAAATTTTATATATTTTTGTCAAAGTTTCTTCTAGACGGATAAAATACTTGCAAATTATCAAAATAAAATTATTAATTTTGATGGAAATTAGAAAAGTTATATACTTTTCAAAAATTTGAAAATCTTCAAAAAATAGAAGAAATTACTTTTTTCATAGATCCAAACATGTTCACTAGATACCAAATATATTTTAAAACTATTTTAGCCGAATTTTTCGATAAGCCGACATTTTTAAAAATTAGGGCCTGTATAATCTAACAGTAGAGCGCGAAGCGCGATTATGCCAATGAGAATGTAATTGTCAAGACCGCAGGTGCTTTGAGAACCTTCTTCAATGTCAAATTAAAAAAAAAGTTTCATCTTTACTTCATGATTGTAGTTCAAACAACCACGACAGGGTTCTATTAGGATCAAGAAAAATAAAATGTGAACATTGTTTTGCAACATCTGAATAAGCAGTGCCAAACCAAGGTACATAAGAAGAAATTGTAATAGGAATTTGATATAATAGTTTTTAACATACAATGTAGAAAATTTCACATTGTGGTCTGTACACAAATGTGGAGGGTAATGCAAAGACCGAGCGCGGAGCGGGAGGTAAATGCGTTATCGAGCGCGAAGCGCGAGAATGGCCAGTTGCACGATCTAGGCGCACAATGAGAATGTGCCAAAAAGGCTTGTAAACTGAGCCTAACTTATTCGCTGATATTGAAATTGCAGATAGAAGATTTTCTTCCAGCTGCACCAAATCCTCACCTGAACAAGAAACATTACGCTATACTAAAATATGTCTAGCGTATGCCCCGAACGCTCCTTTCCTCCAGATGAATTTCTCGTAAACAAGACTACCATTTAAAAATAAATTATGATTAGAAATTTTAACCATCATTGGAAATTGGTCTGATAATTTAGGAATCTCTAGAACTTAAAAATCTGAAATAAAGCTGAAGGAGTTCAGATATGAAAATATTAGATCTATCATAGTGTACCAAAGGATTAAAGATTTTCTGAAGATGAGTTCGGGAGATACCTGAGACGTTTTTTGGAACATGTCTATTAGAAATTGTAGGGATGCTCTTAAGACATCTAATGTCAGCACCAAATAGGTCCGGAGAACGTCCTCTGTCTTTAAGACATTTTTTAAGACATCTTTAGGACATCAAACGTCTTAGACACTAAATACGAGCTAAAGTCGCTTCACGCAAATAAAAAGCATCCTTTAAAAGTAAAATGCCGCACAAAACTGAGTCGCAAATCACGGTTTTAACTCCGACTGTCACCCGATACGTTATTTCCTAGGCAAAAACTTCACAGCTTCAGAAAGGCGTGATTCGACGAAGACGCCATATTTGCCACTCATCCTGAATTTTTCGTTAAAAATTTATTTTCAACTAAGATACAACGCTTTTTCTACAGAGTCGTTTAATTCTTTCACGAAAAAAATTCATTTTCAACTAAAATGGTATATTTTCAACCAAAAAATGTCGTTGTAACCCAAAGATTAAATTTTTTACAAAGTACAGTAATTTGTAACCAGCCGAAAAAATTAAATAGTTAACGTTAAAGACAAAATAAAAAAATGTAAACGATATCATTCCCTTTTCATTAATATATTTTCACTCTACACCAGATAAATTAATTTAAAAACAAGAATCTTTAATTTTTGTTAAAAAGGATGAATTTTTAACTATCCACAAGAAGTTTGAACGAAATAGTTTAGGTTTCAATCCAAATGATGCATGCGTGGATTTTCAACAACTAGAAGATTGTGACATTTATATCGATCATTTTTAATCAAATACTTGAATTTTCAACCTTGGTGGTGGAAGGGGGACCTACAGTTTAAGGTGGGTTCCGAACCACCAAGAGCAACAGCCTTAAGTACTTAGGGAAAACCTTTTTCTCTAGAGGGACCGGTCCCACGACTCTCCGGAGATGAACAACTCCCTTGCCCATGCAGTGGACACTAGCCTAGTAAGGGAGTTGTTCATCTCCGGAAAGTCGTGGGACCGGTACCTCTAGAGAAAAAGGTTTTCTCTAAGTACTTAAGGCTGTTGCTCTTGGTGGTTCAGAACCCACCTTAAACTGTAGGTCCCACTTCCACCACCAAGTAAGTGTGTGGAGGGTGTGTGTAAAGGAATAGAGAAGGTGTAAGAAAAATGTAAACCCTTAGGGGGACACATTAGAAGCTTCCAGAATTTTCAACCTGAAAGATAAAATGAAAAAGAATAGAATCATTTATTTTGCAGTAAAAAAAATACTTTTTAACAAACAAAAAAATGATTAAAAAACTAGTTAATTTTTGCCGATTATACTATTAGTTTTAACTAAATTGATAGATTCCAAACCAAATAGTTGAACTTTTAACAAAATAGTTCAGCTATTGACGATATAGTTTCATTTTGAAAGAAGAATCTTAATTTTCTAATGCTTTTTCATACATGAATTTTTTTCAAAAAATACAAATTTTTGTTAATTTTAAATAAGAAGCATGCAGTCGTTGTTTGTTTGAATTTTTATTACGAATTCATTCAAGCTTGTAAAATTGAATTTTTCGAAATAGAAAAAAATGTGAATTTGCATCGAACCAATTTGATTATATCAAGCTAATAAAATTCTTTAAATTAAAATAACTCCTTTTTATTGGAAAAAAAGCCAAAAGTCAAATCAATTTTTGGAAATTCGATTTATTTAAATGTACAGTTAAATTTATCAACAGAAGACAAGAATTTTCTTCCAAGAAAGATAAATTTTCTACGAAAATTATAGCGCTATGGAATATTTGAATTTGAAATTTAAAAAATCAATTTTTAACCTAAGAAAACGAGTTTTTAAAAAAATAATAAATTTTCAACTGGAGAAAGATATATTTCAAACTAAAAATGAAACGATTAAATTTTCATTTTGATAACATGAATTTGAAACTTAAAGAACCCATTTTCAACTAAACATTCAAATTTACAACGACTCTCCTACTTTCCTACTTTCCTACGTACCTACAAATTAGATTAATTTATCCCCAAATAGTATTATTTTTAACCTAAAACACGAATTTTCAATGAAGATTAATTTTTTATCAAAATAATGAATTTTTAACAAATTACGAGAATTCAGGGAGAAAAAATATAGTTTTTTTAACAGAAAATGAAAAAGTTAAATTTTCCGTTAAGGAAATAAATTTTTAATACAACAACATATTTAATCAAAACTTCCTCTGAAAGAGGAAAAATTTTTAATTGGACATTTTAATTTAAAATTTAGGATTATTCAACTTGTGATTTGAGTAGTTTATATTTATAAAGTTTTCAATTTCTGATTGTTTATATATCAAGGACTTTGATTGAAAATGAGTAAACTTTTATTTGCAAACTTTAATTTTTTTAACTGTTCTACCATGTAATTATATACACTGATCCAGGGTATAGTGAAAAAAACAACGAATAGAGAAAAAGGCAAAAAGAATGTATAACGTTATATTATCTGTTCTAGAAATTTTAAGAATTGATCAATTTGACTTTGAAAATAGAGTTATTAACCTAGCTTGATCTAAAAAATGTATGATTTTATCCAGAGTTTTTTAAAGACCTAACAATTAAGAGGACTATGATCCAATAATGACCCAGTGAAGTTTGAAATAAAAATTGTTATACCTACTTTAATTCTTCCAAGGCTATCATTAATATCCGGTTAACAAGCCATGAATTTGCACAAAAAATAAAATTAGATTACTCCAATGGTATAATTATTCCTATTTTGTTAAAATACAGTTATTCAATAAAAATTCATGTTTTTGTGTTTAATCTAACTTTTATTATTACAAATAAGGACCATTATTATTAAAAATATTAACTAATAAAATTTCGGTTTGATAGTTCATCTGTTTGGGTTGAAAATGCAATCCTTTGTTTGAAAGTTTAACCTATCTGTTAAAAAAACCCTTATTGTGAAGTTAATATTTTCGTTCAAATTTAACTATTTTGTTAAAACATTCTCCTTTTTCGTAAAAACTTATTTTTTTTTATTAAAAATTATTTTTTTTTATAAAAAAATAGTGTTTTGATAGAATAGCAATATAAAACAGAAATCATTTTGTTCTCATGATGGTTAACGTCAAGAGCCCAGTAGGAGACATGCAACCAGTGAGTGACACCCTCAAATAAGTTCTTTATCTATTAAAAACTTTAGTTGAAATAAAAATTTAAATGAAGGTTTAGCAAAAATCAGCATGCTTTAATAATAAATTATATATAAGTATGTTCGGGGATTAATTATCAAAGCAGTTTAATACTGGTATCGCTAACGCTTCCACCTGTATAAAGCACACAAAACATCAATAATTACACAGGTTGACAAGATTTTTAACTTATAAACTAGAATATACCCCTCTTAAGGATTTTGACGCGATGAATTAATAGTCGCAGGTTCCAGCTCAACGAACCTAAAAACCCACAGGTAACCATTTTCATGCACTTTTCGGAAATTTTAGTAACTCGCTATGAAGTGCGTCAGCTGTAGCCACTATATTGGTTCCGCCACCTTGAATTTGGACACTCTGATCACAGATTTGTGATCAGCATCTTCAAAATCCTTAAATGCTTTGACCATATTTTACGAAAAATATTAGCCAGCCGGGTAATCTAGCCACCAATAGAGCGAGAAACAGCATTTCCTGAAAATAGATGTTATAATATCTCGAGAATAGCCAGGCTTTGAGAAATTTTGAAGCCAGATTCGGATGCAGCGCCTCAACCCTTCAGAAAAGTATAGTCTCGTTTCTGGGGTTTGAAAAAAAATGTGGTCGGCCTGTGTTATTAATAAGCAATGCACACACTATTGCCGTCATGATTTTAGTTTTAAAAACAAGTACTTCACCTATACATACAAACGAACTAGTGATTGAAGCATCTCCAACAGTAAAAAGCTAAATCTTGAAATGCTGAAAGATAATAATGTCACTAACCGGGGTCTTCGCCTTACATATATGAATGAAGTTGTATAAAATTTAATATTTATTCGCAAAACTGGATCATTTCGGTTTTAATATAGTTAAAAATCGAAATGATATGCCACGACTTAATATCCTTGGGTTAAGTTTAATTTTTTCTTTGAAAAAAACAATTATCTTTCAAAGCGGTAGCATAACACCTTGATTTTCATTGTTATCACCAGTTACATGAAATATTTTGATCCGAATTCAGATCGCAAACATTAAATTGCAGTTTTACAGTTTCTTAGTTAATGGAAAAGAGGATGGAGCCTTACATTGCGCACCATATAAGAGCCTGTGATTTTGCGGTGGGAGCCTATTGGAATTTCAAAGACCTCTTCTTTTGTCAATGGGGTAACTGTGCCAGTTATCATATTTATTTTCGCTCGTCTTTTGTTGCGAAGAATATTATCATACATATAAAATCCAGCAAGTGAATCGTAAGTCTCCAATATAGCAAAGATGTCACCATCGGATGTGGACAACACGATTTGTTCTTGGTTAGGCATAGGTGAATACGTATGCTTTCCTATTTGCATTTCAAGTGGTTTATTTGCAGGAAAAGTGTATCTTCGAAGTTCAAATATTCGGTACGAATTCCTGTGGGGAATTATCCGAATGAATGTTAGTTGATCAAGTGTACATCCAAATCCGTCAGACGAAGGAAGCCTTGTAGGGGGAACCATGGTCCTGACAAGAGGAGACCTATGTCTGACATGAAGAGAAGGCGCATAAGGTTGAGACCTTGGCCTGGCACGAAGAGGTGGTTCCGCAGGAGAAAAATGCCTTTCAGGTGAATTATTTTGTTCTTCATAAGGAGAATATCTTCTACGAGAAACTCCAGGGATAGGTTCGCCATTCGGTAAACAATCAAACTGTAAACTTAACTCTGCAACAAAAAAGAGCAGGTTACAATTGTTTGTAATCACGTTGCTATTTCATGAACCATGTGTTTTGCAATATTCCAAAGGGAGTTTGTATTTCTTAGCAACATAGTGTAATTAGACATATCATAAAAAAGCCAAATGGTGCATGAACATTTCCAGTCTATAAAAGACAATTTTCATTTTATTCAAGTAACTTTCGATATTTGCAGAACGACTCAAAATATTTTATAAATTATATGTATTAAATTATAATATTCACCAATAGAATTAAGAATAATTGAAAATGTGAAAAATAGAGCATAAAAGACCATCATTCTTTCCAGCCGAGGCATGACTAATCAATATAACAATACACTTATATTTTATATAAATATAGAATCTATAGTCGTTATCTTATAGATTGTATAATAGAGTATATATATATTTATAGAGTATATATAGTTATCTTATCATTTTAAGATATTTGAATTTCATTAAACAGTTTCCAGCAAAAAAATGTAATTACTTGACTCTTTTAAAATGATATAAAAATTTATGTAAACTAACGTTGAAAATTATCTACTAATGAATACATTTTATTGAGGCCTGTAGTAAAGATCCTAGATTTTTAGAGAATAGTCTTTTGGATTACGAGATGAGAGATGTCCAAACAGAATCATGAATCTTTGAATGGGATAGCTAAATTTTTAGTTGAAAAATTAATTTTTATGCTACAGACAACAATTTTTCAGTAGGGTTATTTAATTTGATATCGAAGAAATGAAATTTGAATTAAAATGACAAACTATTAAACCGCAAATTTCTTTTCAACCAAATGTTTAAATTTTGTACAAAGTAGATTATTGTTTAAGTAACAGACTGACAACAAGACAGTGTTTCAGTTTAAATAATAAAACTGTTTACTTAACTAAAAAAAATTAATTGTCCACAAAATAGTTGAATCCTTAGCTAAAACAATGAATTTTCAAAAAATAATGAGAACTCAAATTAATAAATTTTTAAATAGAACATCTACACATTTTCATAAATAATAACTTAATAAATTAATTGGCAACAGAAAATAACAATGTTTAACAATATAATTACATTTTTTCTAATGCAGTTTCCTTTTTCATCAAATAAATAAATTTACAAGCATGTAGATTAAGTTTTCACAAACAATGGCGAATTTTTAATTATACATGCGAATTTTGATTGAAATAGTTCAAGTTTCAATAAAAATGATGAAATTGGAAGCCATAATATTAACTTTGTACTAAAAGAAACATAGTATCAACAAAGTCAGTTTGTTTTTAATAGAAAAGATGAATTTTCAGCAAGTAAAAAAATTTTCCACTAAAAAGATAATTTTTTTAATAAAGAGTTATATTTTTACAAAAAAGGTGAACTAAACAATAATGGAATAATTTATTCTTCGGATTTTCAAGCGAAAAAATATCATTTTCTACTAAGTAATATGAATTTTTAACAAAATATATATAGGGAGGGGGGGGTGATTCAATTAGGCCGTTTTTTGGACCCGAACCGATCTGCTTAATACTGCCTGACATTAATTTTCTTAGTGTGCCTCATAACTCTCTGAAACAGTTTTTTGAAAGTGCAAAGAAATCTCACGATAATCGCCCCTTTATATGTAAGATTTACATGGGAATTCACGCACTTGGCTAGAGTCCATTTTATTTCAACTTGTTCTCTAATAACGCGGACTACAAACCTTTTTTAAAAATTGCCCAAATGAATGATATTGAATATACGTCAAAACCTTTGTTTTAGGACCTGGGCCTGACCTTGAAGCTAGTACAGTGAAACTCTTCAATAGCGCATATTCTGGGGCTAACGTTGGGTGGGAGCTTACTCATTATAGCCCATTCCGCTTTTGTTTGTTCACGCCTGAGTGCTCTTTGAAAAAGAAACTATAATTGTCAAAAAATAAATAGTTTTTTAATCATTTGTTTTTTCGTTAGAAAAGTATTTTTTACTGAAAGTAAATTAAATGAAGTTTATCTTTTAGGTCACAATTTCAACTACGCTATACTCTCCCTTTGAGTCACCCCATTCTCAGCCTTCCTAGAACTGCTGGCTTAGGCAGTCTCTCAGGGGAGTAGGCCGAGAGCGATCACGACATTATATATAGATATATATTCTAATTCAAAACGAGTCAGGCGGTCTCTAGTGTTTATGTTTCTCCCCCACCCCCCGAAATCAGTCCAAGGCCATTTGAAGGCAGCCCACGACACTTGACTGAAAGCGAGAGTTTGATGTATTTGATTAGAAAATGATGATTAAATTCATTTATTTGATGAAAAGTGGAAATGTATTAATGAAAATTGAATTACTAGGCAGTCTGATAAGTACCTGAAAATTCTAAGAGATGGCATTAGTATTCACTAATGTGAACCATTTTCATCGAGCTTGATCCTTCAAATGATGCCTGTCAAAACTTCAGCCATTTATTTTTACGCATTTACAAGTTACAGCACTGAGAAGCGACTAACCTCCGAGATTTTTTTAATATGGAAAAATCTGAGTTTCGAGTTTTGATCAAACACTACTATCT
>NC_046657.1:46730906-46752168 GCF_010883055.1 Belonocnema kinseyi
TACACCAGAAAATGTCGAAAAAATCCATGATATGATGTTGAATGATCCCAAAGTGAAATTGAGAGAGGTAGCTAATGCTGTAGGCATATCACTGGAACGTGTTAGCAATATCGTGCATTCACTTTTGGGCATGAAGAAGCTCTGCGCGCGATGGGTGCCGCGTTTGCTCACATTGGACCAAAAACGAATTTGTGTGACAACTTCCGAGCAGAATTTGGCATTATTTTCGCGTAAGCCGACCGGGTTTTTGCGCCGATTCATAACCATGGATGAAACCTGGATCCACTACTACACTCCTGAGTCAACGCAACAAGCAAAACAGTGGGTTCCACCGGGCCAAAGTGCTCCAAAGCGTCCAAAAACGCAACAATGGGTCGGAAAGGTTATGGTCTCCGTATTTTGGGATGCACATGGCATAATATTCGTGGACTATCTTGAAAAAGGTAAAACCATAACCGGAGCATACTATTCATCATTATTGGACCAATTGAAAATCGAAATCGTCGAAAAACGACCGCATTTGAAGAAGAAAAAACCGCTTTATCATCACGACAATGCGCCTATTCATTCATGCTTTGTTGCACAAGCAAAATTGCATGAAATCGGCTTCGAATTGGTTCTTCAGCCACCGTATTCACCAGACCTGGCCCCCAGCGACTATTACTTGTTCCCCAACCTGAAGAGATAGCTCACCGGTAAGCGTTTTTACTCAAATGAGGAGCTCATAGCTGAAACTGAGGCGTATTTTGGAGACCTTCCGATCGAGTACTTTTCGGACGGTATCAAAAAGTTAGAAAATCTTTGGACTCGCCGTATCGACTTAAAAGGAGAGTATGTTGAAAAATAAAACCGACTTTGGACAAAAAAACGTCTCCGTGTTTTATTTTTCAGGGACTTATCAGACTGCCTAGTATATCGGTAAAATTATTTTACTTTTGGCTATAATCTACACAATTTAATTTCTTGGGCTTATTTTTTTAGTTAAAAATTCATTTTTTGATGCAAGTTCGTTTTATTTTGCGTTAGAAAATTGATTTAAATTCTTAATGTTTTCTGAAAATTCATATTTTTAGAATAGGATTCAACTATTTTCTAGATGTACTGCAGTCCCGCTATAAAATACGTTTCGGGTGTACGCTTTATCTCCTTTTTCGAATCTCAGAATTCGCTAAACAATAAACACTTAAGGCTGTCAATACAATTAACAAATAAAAACTCTATAGCTAATCATTTTTCCATTTAAAGAATATTTTTATTTCAAGTAGTTAACAAGTCCTTAAAAAGCTTAACAATTTTATTTCCAAATCTTGAGAAATCTAGAAGTTGATTCAATTTTTTCCAATTTAATATTATTTTTAAAATTTTTTTCAGACCTTGTAAATATTTCAATAAGCAATAGATATTAAAAGATAAATGGTTTTCATCCAAAATTTTCCACATTAAACGCTTGCATTTTGAAATTCAATCAATTAAAAATGTCACTTCAAAAATAGGAATACAAATAAAAAGTTTTTAAATTAGAAGATTTTCGAATTACGCATTCTAAAGTGAATGCTTTCGTAATTGGAAAAGATAACAATTCGACTTATTATTTTAAGCTGTTAAAATCGAACCTGGACATCTTTTCCTTCTAAAGATTTGTAAGTCTCCCGGTCAAAAAATAAATTCCGACAAATAGACCGCTGTGAGGCACCTTATTTCACTTGGTCTAAAAGCTTTTATGTCTTGTGATGCCTGGTTACACCTAATTACGCAACACATATCCTAAACACAGAGTAACTGAAAGCGAATTAAAGCGAATGTCCTGCGATATTTTTGTCACTTATTGAAAATGACTGCCTGCTTTTTTCATGCACTCCTGCGTTGTTGTGGACCCAGTGGGCACAAAATTTGCCGATGTATTTATGACATCGTTACGACATTTTTACGACAACTTTAAGATGTCCTGTATCCATGTCGTTAAGGTGTCCTTATGATATCGTAAAAACGTCGTATGAATTGACGATGCCTTTACGATGTCGCAAAGACACCGTAACGACACGGACACAGGATGTCGTAAAATTGTCGTAATTATGTCGTAACGATGTCGTAAAGACGTCGTTGAATTCTGTGCCCACTGGGGAGTTGCTCCGCAAACTTAAACTCTGTCTTGGCGTTGGCCTGCTAGTTGAAAATTAACCTACTTTCTGAAAATTCGAAACATTGGATTAAAAGGACATTTTTTGTTGAAAATATATCATTTGAGTTAAAAAGAAATTTTGTTAGTAAAAATTTAAACTATTGTGTTGAAAAATCGTTGTCTCTCAGTTCAAAATAAATTTGTAATTGAAAATTTAGGACCAGTGGCAAATATTGCCTCGTCGTCGGATCCCTCCTTTCTGGAGCTGTGATGTTTTTGCCTAGTAAATAACGTTTCGGATGACAGTCGGAGTTAAAGACGTGATTTTCGGCTCAGTTTTGTTTTGGATTTTACTTTTAAAGGATGCTTTTATCTGTGTGAAGCGACTTTAGCTGAATTTTAATGTTTAGACTTTTAATGTTCTAACAATGTCCTAAAGACGTCTTAAAGACAGAGGCCTTGTTCCAAAAGACATCTTAAGAATGTCCCGAACTTGTATTTAGGACATCCTTAATTTTTGTGCACACTGCAGTAGATGTCATATTTTGTTACCATATGCAGACTCCTTCGGCTTCGTTTGAAATTTTTAAGTTTTAGGGTTTCATACATTATCAGACCATTTACTAGAGGTTATCGTAGGAAACATTACAGGAATAAGTGTTTGTTTAATTTATAGCTACGAAAGTACAATCTTGTTAAATGGAGATTTTAGTGGTTTTTTGGCAGAAAGTTTTTTTTTATTTAAGAAATCTCTTTAAAGAAATATCCTTTTGACTCAGGAAAATATTCCTTTGATTAAATTAAAGTCTTGGAAAGTTTTTAAGTAGCAATGAATTAATTGTCATTATTTTAAAGCGAGAAAATTATTCTTTGTCAACAACCTATTATGAAATTTTTTCGTTATAAATGCTTTAGTTAAAATACATAAGTATATAATATATAATTCATTCTACATTCAATTTAATTATTTTGTTAAATTAAATGATATAACCATTGACACAAACTAACTTTTCTTTAATTTCAATCAATTTCGTTTTAAATAAAAACATATTTTTATTAATTAAAAAAAATATTTTCGTTAGAAGACCAAACTGTTCCTTTATTTCAAATTAGAATATGAAAAAAAGAATTTTTGAAATAAAATTTATTTTCTCTTTTGAAATGCATCTTTTTGGTTGAAACCTAAACAACTTTGTGGAAAATTCTACTATTTTTTTTTTGCTTGGAAGAATAAATTATTGCATTATTTCTTAGCTGACCTTTTTGGTAAAGAATACAACTATTGGGTTAACAAAATTATCTTTACCGTAAAAAATTTTCTTAGTTGCTGAAAATTCATATATGCTATTCCAATTTTATTTTTCCGGTTAAAAATAAAACTAGTTTGTTAAAAATTAGTCTCTTTCTTAAAACTAGTATTTCTTCCTTGGAAATTAACTGAGTTTGTTGAGACTGTGTTTTCCTTTAGTACAAAATTAATATTATGGCTTCAAATTTCATCATTTTGATTAAAACTTGAACTATTTGATTCAAAATTCTCATGTATAATTAAAAATTTTCCATTGTTGGTGAAAAATTAATATTTATGCTTGTAAATTCATTTATTCGGTAAAAAAGGAAACTGCATGAGTAAAAAACTAATTATATTGTTCAAAATTGTTATTTTTCGCTGCAAAGTGATATATTTAATTATTTATAAAAAATGTTTTTTTTTTTTTAATTTGAAAATTCATTAGTTGAAATTCTATATATTTTTGGAAAATTCGTCGTTTTCGCTAAGGATTCAACTTTTTTCTGGAAAATTGTATCGGTGTCTGTCTGTATGTCTGTATGTCTGTATAAACGATCTCGTATATTTCAAAATTTAGAAAAATATTTTTTTTCCAATTAAAAATTTTCTGTCAGAATTTCTTATAGATGGCTAGAAGACTTGCAAATTATCCAAGTAAAATGTTCAATCGCGATAAAAATGAGAAAAGTTATATATTTTTGAAAATTTTGAAAATGTCCAGAAAAATAACAAATAAATATTTTTATAAAATATTAGAAACTTTCATTGAAAATCATCACTATATATCATATATATTTAGAAACTATGTCAGTTAAATTTCTCGACTAAACAAAAATTTAAAAAGATTGAGCTTGTTCAAAATTTGAATAAAATTTTTTTATGAGTTTTATAAAGTTTTGTCAAATTTTCTGATACACGTCAAAAATAATTGCAAATTATCCTAATGACATTTTCAAATTCGATACACTTTAAGAAGCTACATGCTTTTTAATAGTTTTAAAATTTTCTAAGAAAGGAAAAAAAAATTTTAACAGGTTGAGAAGCATCAATCCAAAATTCTACTAGATGTAAAATATATGCTTTTCGAAACTATTATCATGAAATCTTTTTAATCAGACAAAAGCTCCAAAGTTGGATCATTTTCAAAAATATGCAATCTTGATTTTTTAAGAGATCCATAAGTTTAAAACTTTACATTTAGGAGATTTTAACAAGATTTACAAATTATTTTGATTTTGAAAAAAATTCAGTTACAATTTATGTCTGTAATTCCTCAGAAGCTTAAATCACCGTTTACGATTTAAGTTGTAGTATTTTCAATATTTAAAAAAAAATAGTTAAAGCGTACGAACTAAACATACGAAAACGAGCACGAAGCGCGATAGCGTACCACGCGCGCTCGGCGCGTTCAAATTTGGCTAAAACTTTTTGTTGGCTTTGGTCTGCTATTTAAAAAATAACTTGCTTTGTGAAAATATTAAACTTTCAGTTAAAAAGAAATTTGTTGTTTGTAAATTTATTATTTTAGTTGAAAATGAATCTCATCGGTAAAAAATCGAATAATCCTGTTGCAAAATCGTTGTCTGTAGCATAAAAATTAATTTTTTAATTAAAAATTTAGCTATTTCATTCAAGGATTTATGATTTTGGTTGGACCGTAAACCGCAATTTGTTGATAATTTTCAGAGGTAGTAAAATAAAGGTAAAATAAAGGTAGAATATTCATATGATGTTAAAAGAATCAAGTATTACATTATTCGCTTAAAACTGTTTAATGAGATTCAAAGATCATGAAAAAATAAGAATAACAGTTCTACTCTATGCGATAACGAATATAGGTTATATGTCTACATAAAATATAATTATATTGTTATATCCATTAGTCATGTCTCCGCTGGAAAGAATGATGGTCTTTTATGCTCTGTTTTTCGCATTCTCAATTATCCTCAATTCTATTGGTGAATATAATAATTTAATATATATAATTCATAAAATATTTGCAAGCGTTCCGCAAATATCAAAAGTGCTCCAACTCAATTCAGTTAATTGTTAACGTTTTATCAAAATTATACAATTTTGAGAATCGCAGCAATGTACGAGCTCAACTTTACGATTCTAGTAACCAACAGCCCCGTTTTTTCAAAGAACTTAGCAAAATGAAATTCAGAACTTTAACCCAATAAGTTTATTTTCAAAATGTCGTTACTTTTATCTGGTATTTCTATAACTAATTTCTTATTTTTTATGACCATTAATATTAGACTTTTATAAATGGATTAGGATAATTTTAAACTTAAATTTATTATTATCAGGGATAGCATAGGCTAAGTTACTTAGAGAAAATAAAAAGTGTCCTCTATAGGCAGGAAAAGTTCATTAACCATCCGGATATTTTATGAAATTTCTAACTACACTATGTGAGTACAACCTATAAAATCGCCTTGGAATACTGAAACAAGTGGTTTGTGAAATAGCAACGTGATTACAAACATTTATAATCCGCTCTTTTTTGTTGCAGAGATAAGTTTACAGTTTGATTGTTTACCGAATGGCGAACCTATCCCTGGAGGTTCTCGTAGAAGATCTTCTCCTTATGAAGAACAAAATAATTCACCTAAAAGGCATTTTTCTTCTGCGGAGCAACCTCTTCGTACCAGGTCAAGGTCTCAACCTTCTGCGCCTTCTCTTCATGTCAGACATAGGTCTTCTCTTGTCAGGACTATGGTTCCTCCTACAAGGCTTCCTTCTTCTGACGGGTTTGGATCCACACTTGATCAACTATATGACTTATGAATTTCTTGCTGGATTGTATACATTTAATAACACTATTCGCGTTAAAAGACGGGCGAAAATAAATATGATAACTAGCACGGTTACCCCATTGACCAAAGAAGAAATTGTTGAAATTCCAATAGGCTCCTGCCGCAAAATCACAAGGTCTTATATGGTACGCAATTTAAGGTTCCAACCTCTACACCACTAATTAAAAAGGTAAAACTGTAGTGCAACGTTTGCGATCTAAAGTCGGATCAAAATATTTCATGTAACTGGTGATAACAATAAAAGTGAATGTGTTATTCTACATTTAAAAAGATAATTGTTTTTTTAAAAAAAAAATCAAACACAATTTTCCTAACAAAACACGAATTTTCTAACAAAAAAATTAATTTTCGACAAGAAAAGTGTGAATCTTTATGAAAATATTAAAATTTTAAGAAAAAGATTAACTTTAAATTTCAGGTTTTTAACAAAGGCGTTACACTTTTTACCAGAAAATTGAATTTTTTATTATGGGTTCTACAATCAAAATTTGAATGTTCGATTTTTCAATAAAATCCAAGTAGTTGTTATAAATGAATATTAATTATGATCAATTCTCATTATTCTTCACTGGTTCTGACATAATCTGAAAAAATAGTCGTATCATGCCAAGAGCGCAATTCTTATAAATAATCTTTGAACCTTGCGTATGTAAATTCTAATATCAATATTAAAGAATTTTGTAACTAAATTTTTGTGCTTGAAACCGGCTACTGAAATGTAAATGCCTTAGGACAAGGTTGACGTCTATATTTTTGGAGATAAGGTCTATAGGCCTCGAATGCTTCTCATGTAAATAAATTTTTTTACAAAAAAAATATCTGATTTACAAAATTTTTTATTTTAATAAATATAATAATGAAATACTTAACATTAATTTGCAGAATTAGGTTTGCTAACCTAAATCAGACTCAGTATCTCCTTGTCTCATTTGATTTTATGTTCATAATTACAAAGCTTCATTGCATCAGTTTATTCCTTTAGAAGCAGGCTTTCACAGAGTAGAAATAAAGTATAATTGCATCATTTGAGCAATAAAATTTAATTAGTTGTATCCAATTCGGGCATGTAGGTAAAATTAAAAAATTCTTATTAATTATTAAAGTACACGTCCAAAATATCATTGGGTCAAACTTATCTCTCCTGTTAGATTATTTGGAACTAGGACTGCCTCATGCTATTTTGTCAACTTTTGCATCACGAAAAGAAGCCGCCGTTTATCCTCATTTTTGTTTGTTTGAAGCTGATTGTTACTAAGGCTTATCAATATAAATTTTCCCTGTAGAATCAAGCTTTTACAAAGTGGATATGATTATACCATTGGGATAATCTAATTTTATTCTTTGTGTTTTCTGGCTTGTTAACGGATCTACAAATTTTTTAGTAATCACTTCTTGCCAGAACGCATTGGTTTTCTTTTCATGATTAAAATTGCATTAAAAATAAAATAGAATATTTGTAGAAAAACGGCAAAAGGTATGAGAACAAATGGATACATCACTGCTATTTACCCAAAAAACAGATAAAAATTGGTTATAATTTATTACATACTCATCATTTGTGATTACGAAGGTATTGGAATCGTCCAAAATTTGACTGAACAATATTCATATTTTGAAACACCACGCAAAATACGAAAAAAGTCTTGAAGAGAAATGATAGCGTTCGAAAAATCCTACAAAATTTCTTTTAATGATTTTTCAATAGAACTCACAAGTTTGTTTTTATTTATTGAAAGTAGTTTAAAGAAAACAAAAAATCCCTTCATTACTCGAAAAAAATCCAGATACGTGAAAAAACTAAAGGAAGACTTGTAGTAGGGGAGCGGCGGGTAATGTGGCGCACATGTCATAAAAAGCTCTGTTAAACGTTAAATATGTTGAAGACTTCCTTCCTTTTCGTATCATGCACAGTTTGACCATAAAATGGAATATTTCATTATTGTTTGTGCAATCAAAATTTTTAATTTTGATTTTTAAGAAAATTCAAAAAGTTCTTAAACCAGCTTGTTCAGCGAATGTGGGAATTTGGCAAGAGTTTTTTTAAAAGCAAAAAATTGAGAGGATCATCCAATATTGATTCAGTCACGTTGAAAATAAACATTTTTTATTCGTACTTTAATTCTTACAAAGATATAATTAATATCACGTTAACAAGTCAGAAATTTACACAAAGAATAAAATTTGATTATCCAAATGGTATAATCATACCCACTTTGTAAAAGGTTGATTCTACAGGGAAAATTTATATTTTGTTTGGGCACACAGTTTGAGAGACCAAAAAGGAAGATCGAGTTCGTCAGCCAGCTATTTTGAATAATAATTCAAAAAGTTAGAATATGTTGAAGAATTTTTAAACCATAGTTCTATTATTATTTAAAAATTCTTTATATTAAAATTCGTATTTACTAAAAATTCGAAAAAAGTATCCTAACAAAATTTTCGATAAAAAGAAAAGGGTCAGAAATATAGCATTTTCAACATCCAAAAAATTTTAAAAAATTAACATTTTAATCCAAACAACGCACAATATGAAAAAAAGCCAAGAAAAGAAAAACGTTAAGTTTTGACAGTCCTACAAGATTATAAAAATAACTTTTTGAATTTTCTTGAGAAATCGAAAATTCAAATTTGAATGTACAAAAATTGATATGAGTTTGGTAATTAATGTAATAATGAATTCAAAGATAAGTCAAAACCGTAACAATTCGACTGAGAAGATGAAGAACCACAAAAAGGTCACTTTTTGTCTCTTCTCGATGGATATTTTATTGTATACTCAATTAATATAAGTGCTGTTTCACGTCAAACGCATCATAGCCGTGGACAAAATTGTAATCAACTTCAGGGTGGCCATTTTAGTGATTTTAACAAAAATCTAGTGCTTTTCAAGGGCCTACTGGGCTTCTTCCAGGCATTGTGTAACAACACAATGTAGTGTTTTTTACTGTATTTAGAAAAAATGTAGCGATTTTTCAAGTTTTTTGTTCTTTTCATTCAGATTCATTAACTTTTAGTTCTAAACTGTAGCAAACAATCTGGTAGCAAATAACGATTGATCAAGTGATTGCACTAGAGAATACCGTCCAATATGAAGAATTCTCTAATCTCAATTCGCAGTTGATTAGTTGTGGTGAATTTGCTTTGTGACGGACCTAGATATTTCAGGAAATGCCAGTGTTTCTTTGGATGACTAGGGCAATATCTTTGGCTGAGAGGTCTAGTAATTATACGCTTTGCATTATACCGTCCAGTTTGACGCTACACGTTTCCAGTTTGATTGTACGATGTCTGTTCAAAAAATACGAGGACTGTTTGAATTTCGCGGCTCGAGTTGGTTTCAGGAGAATCCGCTTAGCGTCGCTAAGTCCGTACAGATCAGCTGTTTAAAACGCGGTATTCTAGTCGCAGATGTCTTCATTTGTTGATAAGCTACACGGTTCTAAGTAAAGAGTGTTTTTTTTGTCGGATTGTAAAATGGACAGCCTGAAAGAGCAACGAGTTGCTGTGAAATTTTGTGTGAAACTCGGGAAATCTGCAACTGAAACATTTCCCATGCTCAACACGGCCTACGGTGATGTTGCAATGAAGCGTACTTCATGTTTCAAGTGGCATGAACGTTTCAAGTGTGGCCGACAGTCGATTGACGATGATGAGTGTGCTGGGGCCTGACCTTGCACCTGACCTTGCTCCTTGTGACTTTTTCTGTTGGGGAGGAGAGTATTTTGAAGGAGACCCAGACGTGTAACTTCCCAATAAGGTACATTTTTTATGACCTGAATCCGCATATTTTTTGAACAGACCTCGTATTGATTATTTGATTTCGTTGATCGCGGTCGATACAAGGAAAACAAGTAAGTTTAAAATTTGGTTTGTTATTAATGATTCAAAATAAGGCACTTTAAGCAGCTGCGTATTCTATTTTGCTAAGTGAAATACATTCTACTACAAACAACATAATGCAATTCGCAGGTTTGTGTACTTAATTTATACGTTTTTGCGAATTATTGTTGCTTTTTCCTTTTCTTATTTTTTAATATAATATAAATTCAAATTTTGCGCCCTTAAATATCAAATCTAGTAAAAGTTAGTAACTTTGAGTGATTTTTGAATGATTGAGCTTTAGTGATTTTTAGTGTTTTTCGAGCGTTCGATTGTGTTTTTTCCCTGGAAATAGTTGGCCACCTTGATCAACTTACAGAAGCCATTTTGGGCTTAAAATGTTCGTTAAAGAATGTACTTTCAAAATAAACGCGGCCTTTTGTAAAAACCAATATGGCGAGTCCAATATTGCGGTTTAAAGATATAAAATGTATGGGTCAGTTGTTAAAAACTGAGAATAAATCACAAGAGATTTCATAAGATTTTACGAAAGTTTGAAAGATTTTAAAGAATGTCAAGCGAGTTATTGAAAAGTTATTAAAACAGATGTAATGAATTTTAGGAGATTTCAGGTTATTTTAAGAAATTGATTGATTTAAGGATGTTAAATATATTTTAAGGAGCCTGAGAAAATTTGAAGCATTTTCGAATTAACAGATTTGAATTAACTTTAGTCAATTTTACAATATTTTAAACTATTTCAAAGAAATTCACGGGAGTTCCAAAAAATTCGAAGGACTTTAAGGATTTTCAAGAAATGTTACGAGATTTCTAAGAATTCAAGTGATTTCTAAAAATTACTAGTAACTTAAAAGAATGTTAAGCAAGTAATTTAAAAGTTATTTCAAAAGATTTTAAGTTATTTGCAAAAATTCGAAGATTCTAAGGATTGTCAAGAGATTTAAAAGATTCTTAGAATATTTAAAAGATTATACGTGATTAAAATTAATTTTAGTCAATTTCGAGATACTTCGAAAGAATTGAAATGATTGCAAAGAATTGGGAGGGATTTATAAAAAAATCGGTGAAGTTTAAGAATTTTCAAGAAGTCTTACATGATTTCTAATTCTAACAATGCAACCTAACCTCAATCATGGTACAATATATTTTTTCTTGAAGGATTGTCCAAATCGCACACTTCCCAATTGCTAACAGTAATTGAAGAAACGGCTTTTCTATCTGAGAAGGAAAGCCATATCACGATTTTTCACTTCCTTTCGTCTAACAAAATTAATTTTAGTCAAAACTCGTATGTAATCAATGCTTTGTAGTCCACCAAGTGGTATTGCCTTATAGATTTCGACGTTGCTGACCGAGTATGGCGTAATCTTAGAATACTCAATACCACACAGAAAAACAATAAACATTTTTAACTTAAAAGAAAGCTATCAAGTTGTTTCAAAACCAGTTTAATTTTTTCAAATTTATACTGGCGGCCCCAATATGGCGTCTAAAGTTGCAAAAAGGCTGAAAACGTAAAAAAGAAGTTATTAAACGGGTAAAAAGTCGTTCTTGCTCTCGTTTGGTAAAATGCCGTTACTTGTGGCTCTAAATTTTAAATAAAAGATTATAACTTTTGTATGAAAGAAGTAATGTTCAGAACAACAAAAAGAGATTGCCATTCAAAAGAATGCTTAACGTGCCCTAATTATGAATAATTTGAAGATCATTTTCTAAAAATTTTTGAACAACGTAATATTAATGATCTTATTTTTAGCTCGTGGCAAGCTACTGATAAATGTGCACTTTAGAATCATTTTATTGCTGTAGATGAATTTAAAAGTCAATTTAGATCCCATTTAGATAGATTCTGCCTTCATCATTTTATCGCCAATAAACAATCTGAGTAAATGATGAATGTTAGGGAAAATCTTGCAGAGCAAGAAGTAATACTGCTTTGTGATTTTTCAGCAAATTACGCTTTACAGAAAAAACTGAAGTTTCTATTGGAACCCGTTTTTGGTTCCAAAGGAGCTGCAACAAAACTGAAACATGCTTGGTGAAAAGAAACCCAAAACGATAAATGAGGTCTAAATAATACCACACTTAGGGTTTGAAATCATCTCAAATGTAATTGAGCTTATTCCTATAAAACCTATTTTTCGCTTTGCCCACTTTGATATTATGATTAATTAATTAAACAATATTTGCCTTAAATCACACATGTAATCGATCTTTGGTGGACATAAATTAATAAAGATAAATAAATTACAAAATAATAACGTAATTCAAATAAATATAATGATTTTATAAATATCATTTGCAGGTTCTGTAGCAAACTTGTAAATATAAAGGCTTATTCATGTCAGTGCTCACAATCTTGGCAATTTTTTGAACTGCGCTTGCGTCGCGCCGGCAACACAATTGGTTACTGTTGGCGCGCTGCTTTCGAATAGTGTCGATATTCAAATGTAATATTTATAATAAATAATGATAATAAAATGCATTGACAGTAATTTCTTAATCCTAAAATAAGATTTTGGAGTGACAGATAAAAATTTTATTCGATTTTAATTTAACAGACGTTATGAATTCCGAGTTCAGACAAAGAAATCAATTTTTTAGCACAATGATTAATTTTGTTCTGTGTTGAGTTTCTAATGTTTATTGTTTTCGTTCGCAACAATTTGATCTAAAATGAAATCAATAAAGTTACTAAAAATAAATCGCAAACTTTGTTTTTTTTCTAAAGTCAAAATAAAAAACGTTTTTTGCAATCAAATTATAATATCTTTTCATCTGTCATTCAAAAATTCTATTTTAGGATTAATAAATCAATTTTAAAGCATTTACCAATGATTATTTATTATAAACATAACATTTGAATCTTTATATAATTTAAAATTTGCGCGCTCAAAGTAACAAATCGTGTTGCTGGCTGACATTTATAAATAAGTCATTATCAATAATATTCAATTATTAAAAAGGGAATCTTATATCATTCCTTATAAATTTCTTTCTTCATTTCAGAAAATACCCTAAGTATATTTTCAACTTTATAAAGTAAGGGTACCTTTTTACTGATGTTGAATTTGAATAAACTGATAAATTAATTTGAAACATTGAGTTCGTTTCTAGGTTCTCAACCAATCAAATTTGCAATAAATCAACAAAGCAGCTAGAAATAAATCCTATGAAAAATATCAATTCCACGATTAATTCAAAACGGGCCTTCGAGAAAAGGTACCCTAAGAATAACGAAAAGTATGCGCAATGAAATTCTGAGTAATATGTTTGCTGTTATGGGGAGATGTGCAATTACATATGTTACTTTTTAAAACTACAAATATATTGTTAGGAGTGACTTAGGTTTGTTGCAAAAAGGAACGCAAGAATGAATGTTTTAGAAGCCTCTCTAATTTTATTTAATTTAAAACAACTGAAGGTCATTGTAATATTTAAAAATGTTAATAACGGCTAATTGGCTGAGTTGATCTTAATGGTGCTCAGTGAAGAATATGCTATAGCCTTGATATAATATTACTCATAATAATTAATATTAATATTAATATTAATATTACTCATAATACTATGTAATTTAAAGATGGTGGAGACTTCAGCCAATATTGTATCAAAAATTATAAAATAAGTGAACCTTAACAAGTAAGAAGAAAAATGAATAAATGTTAATATCGTTTGTGTTTGCTTTACTGACATATCCTGTAAATCGCTAACTTTCCAACCCGACTTTGCAAGCAGTTGGCTCGTGAATGGGCCTTGATGCTGTTCTTTTCAAGTGCGCTCTAAATGAACCCGTTTTGGTCTATACTTGCGCTGTAGTGCATGGCTAAACTCTGTGTGATTTTGTAGCTGGCTAATTTAAAACTGATGCTTATCGTTCCAGCTTACAAGCTAAACCAAATGAAGCAATTTTAACAAGTGAATCTCTGTTTACATGAGCAAAAGATCACTTTAAACGTATACAATTATTTTGTTATGATCAAAACAGGTAGGATAAGGCTAAAAGATTTTTTAATTTAAGGTTTACTAATTTTTGACCTTTTTTTGTAACTACCAGACACCTTATTGGGGCCGCTGTTTTAAATCTCAGGAAAAATTGAACTGGGTATGGAAGAACAACTTGTCAGCTTTCTTTTAAACTAAAAACATTTATTGTTTGTGCTTGTGGTATGTTGATTTTTTCTCTGTTATTAATAACTTAGTCATAATTTTGATGAAGCTAAGCCGCCATATTGGTTCCGCCATATTGGTTTTCATAAAAGGCTCTTTTATAATCAACTAAATTGTGGCAGAATAATTCACGAAAACAGACGCGCCATTAGTCACAGCATCTTTTTTAATTCGTCAAATCAATAAGAGTATTTCCTCACAACATTCTGAAACGTCGTTGCAAGCGATTGCTATAATTTTCTTGTTGATTATCATTCCTTAAAGCTTTTTATTTATTTTTCACATCCGATTCATCGCATACAAAAGGGAGGATAAAGGTATTTAGGTACTTTTAAGAGATAGAAAGCATTGCAGAGGGTAACTACCCCTACATTGTTTATACAATTAGTTTAGTGAACTGTAGTTTTCAACACTAATACTTTGCCTAAACTAAAGAAGCGAAGACCGACAAACTTCACAGGATTCGCTGAATAAACCAAAAATCATAAAACAGAACGGTAAGTTAACTAGTAAATTTTCCAATGAAAAGTCTGAATATGAGAAGGTGCCCGGCCTTGGGCCATTTTGTTTTTCCAAACTTTTTGTAATAACTTATTGATTAAATTTCAAAAATTGACAATAACAGTTCAAAAGGGTGGCCACTCGACTATGTATAGAAATTTCTGTTTATAGATTTTTATCCACATTATTACATGAAAGAATATTTTAAAAATATTTTAGCATTCAATGATTCTTTTGAACAAAACTTTTCAATCTTTCTACAGGTTTGAAGATAAAGGTGAATCCTTTGAAGCTTAAAAATGTACTGCTTGCTACATTTCAAACATTTAATATAAAAGAAAGTCCAATAAACATGAGCGAATTTGAAATGAAAGATTATTTTGAAGCAATTTTGTTGGATGCCATGGAAGAATTTAACGGGGTGGAGATGATGTTTGAAGAGTCCTTAGATTTCCAAGAACCTTTTAAAAATTTAGATGCACAAATCATACAGGATATTATACGACTATAAATTAATGGCAGTCGAATATTGGAGAAGTGGAAAAAAGAAGAATATAAGTCTTGAGAGTGTTCAGCAAAAATTCAGAAAAGTTCTTTCAGTAAAACAATTAAGACGTTGGGCCAATACTCTTCATAAAGGCAGTACTTATAGAGAAAAAATTGCTAGGAATTATCAATATTATTAATAAATTATTATTATTAACATTACATTAAAGAATTTTAAAAAAGCAGTTGATAAAGGGCTAATTATGCATAATAAAGACGTACGCAGGTGGAAATTATAAGCACAACGACTAATTGGCCATGAAGATTTTCGCTTCCGCGCTTCTCGAGCATGGCTTGCTAAATTTAAAAGCAAACATAGACTCGTTTCCAGAAAATTAAACCTGTTTGTTACCAGGAAGACATTGGAAAATGTCAACGAGTTGAAAACGAAGGCAGATGAATTTGTAGCCAGTGTGGAGCAAGAGATAGCGAATGTTGGAGTACAGAATGTTTATAATTCGGATAAAAGTGGCTTACAATTGGAAATTCATTCCGGGAGAACTTTAGCAGTTTAAGGAGAAAAAAAGGTGGAATACGTTGTCCAGTTTATTTCGTCCTCTACCCATAGTTACACTATCCAGCCACTAACATATCCTGACGGGAAACTTCTTTCACCTTTATTTCTAGTTCTAAAAGAACCCATCGGAAAATTTAGACCAGTAGTAGAAGCCAATCTATTCAGGCCCGAAAATGTTCATATAGAAGCATCAAAATCTGGGAAACTTACCTCAGGCAACATTACGTTATCTACTTCTATTAAAGATTGTATGAAAGCAATGAGAATTGCCTTTATTATTTGCAGATCACTTCAAGATTTGTTTGGAGGATATTTATTTTCCAAATGTAAGACCAAATAGCATTTTACTTCTTGATTCATAGAGTGGTCATTATCCAACTGTAGTAGAGGAAGCAACACCCTCCGATAAAATTTTAAATTTTAAAATTATTCCAACAGGAACAACAGGAAAAAATCAACCTTTAGATGTATTCGGGTTTAGAGTTTGGAAAAATTATGTGCGTCACTTCTCCCATTCTGTTATTTTGATGAATTACGATATCAATTTACATATCAGAAATAATATTATTAAGCTTCAGTCTTTAGTGCATAACCAATTAAGCTCACCAAGATATACTAATCTTTTTTAATATTTATGGTAAAAACCGGATATATTGCAGAAAAACCAGGTAAATTTGAAAATCCGGTGGACTTCAGGTTCGGTGATTCCTGTAAAGCTCGTTGTGATGTATTAGGTTGTACTAACATTGCTGTAATTCGATGTTCATGGTATAAAAAATCAATATGTTTCAAACATTTTTTTCACGAATATCACTATTATTCAAAGTATGAAGAATAAATCTTTGTTTAGGGGCAGATACCCTCTTCAATGCTATTTATCTCTTAAAATTATCTAATTAACTTCATCCTCTTTTTTGTATACAACACGTATTTTTTCAGATTTTTTTGCTGAATTTTAGACTTATTTTGCAATTTTATACATAATTCGGGGGTGGTTTACTTCCGTGTAATTTTTTGTTCATGTTGGATGGACTCTTTTTTACATCCATCTTTATAAAAAAAATTTCCAAATTTTTTATGTATGAAAAGTATATATTACCATAGCCTAACGGTCAGCAACGCTGTGAATGTACAGCGTTCAGACCGTCTGATTCCGCCAAAAGGATTCCGTTTGGTCAATATCAGAATTCATTAAACACTTTAGGATTTGCACAAATTCGTTTATTTTGTTGAAACGATTTAAAATTAATCCAAAGTGATACACCCCTTGCTTTAAATTTCTCGTTTCACAAATGCAACACCTGGCTGGAGACTGTGTCTATTTCTGAAAAAAGATTATTCTGATGATCTCTTTAATAACTTAAAGGGAAAACACCCGACGGGCAATCGGAAATTCTATGCTTGGTTCCTAATGGAAAAAAGTGAGAGCATCATTTTCAAGTAAAAGTTTATTTTAAAACAATTTCAAACATTTATTTTCCATCCTGTCGTAAAAGACTTCAGTATTTTCTGTTACTTGAAGAGTTAACTTGATTGATAGTTTTGATTTCTATTTTAACATAGGGGCCCTGCATAAACCTCGTGACGCAAATTACTCCAACAAATTTGCCTCCCCGCCTCCGCCGTACAAAAAAGGTGCTTTACCAGTAGACCCTCCTGCCTTGTGACAAATCGTGACATGACCGGACCCCCCCCCCCCCCCGGCCTCTACGCACTTCACGAGGTTTATGAACAGCACTATATTGTGGAATGACATCTACATTGATCGATCGTAACTGGCTCTGATGATAATGCACATTCCTTTAAATTACTCATAATTCTTTTATCCAAAATAAAATATGTTTATTCTTTCGGGATATACTACCCTGTGGGCCAAAACCATGCACATTCCAAGAACGTTATTGTGATATTCACGGACGTTCAATGTCAGTCCAATCGACATCTCTGAGACTTCTAAAGTCCTAGAGATGTCCTAATGACGTTTTAGAGATATAGGAAGTTCTCGAGAAATCATTTGTACTGACATTAGACGCTCTAAGAATATCCCTAGGATGTCCAAATGACTTATTCCAAAGGCCTTCTTAGGGGTGCCATGAAGAGGCGTCTAGGATATCCTTATTTTGTTTTGCACACTGGGTATATAACTATTTATAGTACAATGGCTTCATCAATAATTCAGTCATCAGCTCTAACCTCAAAACACACATGGCCGGTCTTGCAAGTCCTTTTGCTTTTCGTTGAATGAAGTACCTCTAAGTCGAAATTATTTTTTTATCTGAACAACAGTAAAGTTTCCGTATTGGTCCATTATTTAAATTTGTTAAATAAACTATTCTTGTTTGAGCAATGCACATATATCAAGTTTTTACCATTTAAGTTTTCACGCGTGACAGCCGCAACAACAAATACGGATACAAAAAAGTTCGAGGGTTTAAAAAATGTCAAGTTACTAGGAAAATATGTCAAAAAATTATCCCAGTTTGTATTTCTTTTCAATAATTTTTATGGAAATTTCTACTTAAGTAAAGTACATACACATAGTTTATGGTATTCTGATATATTCCCCAAAGTTTAAATCCGATATATATATATTTTAAATTTATTAAGTTAGAAAAAAATTTAGTGAAGTGAAAGAGTGAGGTCGGTCGTAAAGATATTTGCGTATGTCACATGCCCTTAAATAAATAAATAAATTAATGGAATGGGTAAATTTTCGATCAGTAATCGGAGGCACACAAAAAGAAGTGGTCTTAACTGTAAATGTGACTAGGCTAGCCTTATGGATTAAAGTAATATTTATCCACGAGAAAGTTAATCGAACAATTTCAAAAAAATGGAATAGTTTAGTTTTCAGTAAAACAAGAATCTAGCAAAAAAAACGAATAATAAGACTTTTTAGCAACGTTAAAATAGTTGAATTTTTACTTAAGAAAATAGTTTTAAACCAAAGAGGTGAATCTTCAACAAAATATCATTTTTAACAAAAAATGAAAGAGTTATTATCAATTAGGAACACGAATTTTCTAACAACACAATATCTCCCTAAGAGTCATTAGAAAATAGTTTCAGATATACGATTCAAGCAATTTTTTAATTTTTAATCTGTTAATTTTCAGATTGTCTAAATGGTCTATAACATCTGTTCTGAAAAATTAAATAATTTATCCATTTCACAAATTTTAGTTCAGTCAAGTTGGCAATCACATTGCGGTTGCGTACTTTACTTCTCGGGCTGTTTCTAAATCCTTCCTACGAACCAAAATTTGATAAAAAAATTATATTTCCGCACTCGATTATTGTACTTATGAAAAAAAATTATGTGAATCATGCAATGTATTTTTTTGTAAAATTACGGTTTATTAAAAAAAGTGGTTATGTTTTGATCACTCAGAGTATTGCCTATCGCCAGCCACTACTTTCTCCCATATTTTTAGCACCATACGGATACCAAGTCTGAAAAACCACTCAACTTAGGAAGCTATTCACGAATCGACCCATTTTTTGGCATTTATAGGCATATTTCGGGAAATTTTGTTGGCTCAATAAAGAAAACTACCGAAATTCTGTAAAATGGGATTTATAACACTAATAATAAAGTAAAAATAATATATTTTTTAATTCGTTCATGACCAAAAATGGAGGCTGCGCAGCATTTCTTCTTTGGCGCCGTTTTCTTAAGGCGTTCACGGCGTCATGGTCCACTTTCGAAAAAAGGTAAAAATTTATTGAAAGAAATCGTTCCCAAATTGTTCATAAAATAAAAAAAAACGCAATATAAAGCAAATCCTACGTGCGTCTCTAGAGAAAGCCATTTTGAATATGATTTAAAAATTTCAGATCGATCGGTAAGGATTTGTTCGATTTATGTTTCCGGCCAGTAATTGACATCACTAACTGAAGATAAAGTTGCTAGGTCAGACAACTCAGCGGCGCCAATAAAAAAAAACAAAATGTCATATAATGCATATTTTATTGCTATTTTTTATCAAAAGAAAAAGAATTTTTTTGCTCTATTAGTTTTGGAGAAAACAGGGCGGCGCTAGCTTGCCGGCAACTCAGTGGCGCCTTCGACAAAAATCATTCAAAAATCAATAAATTAAACGAAATGTCTAGGTTAGATTTTTTGCGTTACAATGACCTGTGAATCGCTTTTGGAAAGTCAACCCTTATTTTTTAAAAACTACACCCTGCAATGAAAAAAAGTATTAAAAACAATATTAAAAAATGACTAGGCTAGATTTGTTTGCTATTTTTTTTGCTTTACAATGAGCTAAGAATCACTTTTGTAAAGTCAACTCTTATTAAAGAAAATTATCCCCCGTAATGAAAACAAGTATTGAAAAAAAATTTGAAAAAATGACTGGGCTTGATTCTTTTGCTATTTTTTTGCTTTCTAATGTGAATTGTGCTTTCTAATGTGAAAAAACACTTTTATAAAATCAACCCTTCTTGTAACAAGTAATCCCCTGTAATGAGAAAAAGTATTTTTAAAAAGTATTGAAAAAATGATTTGGCTGGATTTTTTGCTTTTTCTGCTTTACAATGTGATTTTAAACACTTTTGTAAAACCAACCCTTATTGAAAAAGCAACCCCCTGTAATGAAAAAGGTATTAAAAAAAGTATTGAAACTTCATTGACCCTGGAGAATTTCCAAAAAGATTATTTTATGACAAATTTATATCTATGTGGTAAAGAGGGGTTGATTTTAGAAGTTAAGGGTTGGCGCCAAAAAATTGAAGAGGGTATTTTCGAGGAGCCCAAAAATCAGAGACTCCATTGCCACTGGAAAAATACTCAAGAAAATAATTTTTTTTCCAATTTCATATCTGCGTGGTAGAGAGGGGTCTGAATTTCATAATCCTCAAAAATACCGTTTTACATTTTTCTCTCCAACCCTTAACGTCTAAAATTAGCCCCTCTCTACAACGTTGATATGCAATTGTACAAAAATAATCGTTATGAGAATTTTACAGTATAAATGGAGTCTCTGACTTTTGGGCTCCTCGAAAATACCGACTGCTATTTTTTGGCTCCAACCCTTAACGTTTAAAGTCAACCCCTCTCTACCACGTAGATATGACATTGTAAAAAAATAATTTTCTTGAATATTTTTCCAGTGTAAATGGAGTCTCTGATTTTTGGGCTCCTCGAAAACACCCTCTCCATTTTTTTGGCTCCAACCCTTAACGTCTAAAATACACTCTTGTCTACCGCGTAGATATGAAATTGTAAAAAAATAAAGGGGGAGGGTCGGTAAGGCCGGTTTTTGGCCTAATTTATTTTTGGATCAAAAAATCTGAAAAAAATCATGGTAGTATCTTATAAGTATCCCGAATCGATTGCACGCTAAACAGACTACCCTCCACCCCCCAGCCACCCCCACCCCCTACAAATATAGGAAACACCACTACCCACCAACTGTACTTTCGAGAGATTTGACACTCTTAAACATGTA
>NC_046657.1:46752268-46761232 GCF_010883055.1 Belonocnema kinseyi
GGGGGTGGAGGGTAGTCCGTTTAGCGTGCAATCGACTTGGGATACTTATAAGATACTACCATGATTTTTTCAGATTTTTTGGTCCATAAATAAATTAGGCCAAAAACCGGCCTTACCCTTTCTTAAGAATTTTCCATTGTTAATGAAGTCTCTGATTTTTGGGCTCTTTAAAAACACACTTTTCGATTTTTTGCTCTAACCCTTAACGCCTAAAATCAACCCCTTACCACCACTTAGATATGAAATTGTAAAAGTTAATCTTTTTAGGAATTTTCCAGTGTCAATGGAGTCTCTGATTTTTAGGCTCCTTGAAAACACACACTCCAATTTTTTGGCTTTAACCATTAACGTCAAAAATCCACCCCTCTTTACCACTGAGATATAAATTTATCATAAAATAATCTTTTTGGGAATTTTCCAGTGTCAATGAAGTTTCAATACTTTTTTTTAATACCTTTTTTCATTACAGGGGGTTGCTTTTTACAATATGGGTTGGTTTTACAAAAGTGTTTGAAATCACATTTGAAAGCAAAAAAAATAGCAAAAAAATCTAGCCTAGTCATTTTTTCAATACTTTTTTAAAATGCTTTTCTCATTACAGGGGGTTGCTTTTTACAATTAGGGTTAATTTTATAAAAGTGTTTCATATCACATTTGAAAGCAAAACATAGCAAGGAATCTAGCCTAGTCATTTTTTCAATACCTTTTCATGCTGTTTTTTATTAATGGGGGTAGTTCTTTTTAATGAGGGTTGACTTTACAAAAGCGATTTATAGATCATTGTGAAGCAAAAAAATAGCGAAAAAATCTAGCCTTGTCATTTTTTAAATACATTTTTCCATTTCAGAGGGTAGTTTTTTTAAATAAGGGATGACGTTACAAAAGCGATAAATAGCTCAGTGTAAAGAAAAAAAATAGCAAAATCTTACCTCGTCATTTTGTTTAATATATTGATTTTTGAATGAGTTTTGTAGAGGGCGCCGCTGAGTTGCCGGCAAGCTATCGCCGTCCTGTTTTCTCGAAAACTAATAGAGCAAAAAAATTATTATTTTTTTTTTGTAAAAAATACCAAAAATGTATGCATTATATGACATTTTGTTTTTCGTTAGTGGCGCCGCTGAGTTGTCTGACCTAAAGTGGCTTAGTATAGAGCGGCAAATGTCAGGATACGTTGGGTACTTGCTCAAAGTAGACCTTTTAAAATTGTGGGATATTTAATACCCGTTTTGCGGTCAGTAAGCAAAAAAGTGATTTTCAAAAAAAATTGTGCTATGGATATAAGTGATTTTAGTTTAATTTCTAACGCAAGTTTATCATCTAAAGTGGAATTTTTTTCATTATTTCATAGTCTCCTGCTCTTCTAGATGGCCTACAATTTACGGCGACGATTGCTTAGTAAACGGCAATATCATGCCTATGATGAATTTAAATATTTCAATCTTCTTTACTCGAAGTCATCGGTATTTTAAGATCCAGATTAATTACCGGTTAAAAAAGGTAGAAAAAAACTTGCGCTTGAGCGGAAAATTAAAATAAATTGATAAACTATTATTGGGAAGTCTTCTCTATTGAAAATCGTATTACACATAATCAGAGTTAAATTATTTGAATGACAGCAGTTTAACTTTGTTTGGCTTGTACACACAATTTATACTATACTATAAAAAAGAAACAGGCGATATGGACGTTCCTCTTTCAGATACGATAAATTTAAGATATTTCAATCACTTCGTAAATTTCACTTTTGATATTCAACGGACCGGTTATTGTAAACATTGCTACAAATATAAATAAGTAGTTAAAGAAAATAATTCAGTAGAAAACTAATTAATTAAAATTTTATCCAATATCTTACTCCTTGATCGAAAATTTAGCTTCTATGTTTGAAATTCTCTTTTGTCGGTGAAAGGTTTTTGTTTTTAATTTATCAACTATTTAGATAAAGAATTATATTTTTTAGTTGAACGTCCTTATATTCTCTTAAAATGTTAATATTTTCTAAATTATTTTTGTTCAAATATATTTTTAGTTGGAATGACATGCAAGATTTTGATGACCTTTGCTTAAGTTTGCATTTTCATCAATAACAAAAAACAATTACGTTAGCTTGAGAGATAGATGCAGAGAGTTGTAATGCTTGTATCGCTCCGTACCTGAAAACACGCAGGAGTAAGCCAGGTGGTTCAATATAATAAGCTTGTGCCCTGTGTCCCACATAGTGGTTTAACGGAAGGAAGATTTGGTTCTGCTCAACAGCGATGATATAATTTCTGAATAGCTGAGATGAATGGGCAGGAGTGTTGTCGTGCTAAATGGGCTAGTTCTCTAAATGTTAAGGTTCTGTTTTTGACCGAAAGTCGGATTCTTTCTGGACAGACCTTGTATATCCATTATATTACTGGTTTAATTTTTTCAATTAACGTTAAAGAGGATTAAGTCTTATATTGCGCACCATATAACACCCTGTGATTGAGCGCCGAGAACCCACTGGAGTTTCAGTAATTTCTTCTTTCGTCAATGGAGTAATCCTGTCGCTTATCATGCTTATTTTGGCCCGTCTTTTACCGCGAGCGATATTATTATATGTATAAAATCCAACAAGAGAATCGTGAGTCTCCAATATAGCAAAAACCTCACCATCGGATGTTGATAACACGATTTGTTCTTGGGTTGGCATACGCGTAAACATATTTCTTCGTATTTGCATCTCAAGTGGTTTATTTGCAGGGAAAGTGTATCTTTGAAGTTGAAATATCCGTTGCGAATTCGCAAAGGGAATTATCCGAATAAATTGTAGTTGATCAAGTCTACAGCCATACCCGCCAGAAGAAGGAAGTCTTGTAGGAGGAACCAGTGTGCTGGCAAGAGGGGACCTAGACCTGACACGAAGAGAAGAATTGGCAGAAGGCAATCTGGATCTGGCACGATTAGAAGTTTGGGCCGGTGGAAGTTGTCTCTCAGGTGATTTATTTTCTTCTTCAGAAAAAGTACATGCTTCACGAGCAAATCCAGGAATAGGTTCACCATTAGGTAAACAATCAAACTCGGAACTTAACTCTGCAATAAGGAAGAGAGAATCACAGTTTTCATCAATTTACATCAATTAATACTATTACATCAAGCTAGTACCTTCACATTCGAAATTTTGAAATTTCTTTTTTATCAGAATTTTTGGATTTTTGGGGCTTTTTTGGGCTATATTGCAAAATTTTGGGCTCTACTACTTTTTATAAAAATTAAAATTTCGCTCAGTGGTGCTGGCTTAATTAAAGCCAGCACCTCGACTGTATAGAAATTGAAACAAAATGAAAAACATCAAATAAAAATACCGCTTATGTAAAACTCAAATTCAGAAAAAACAAGGAATAAAAATAATTACTTTTTGACAAAGTCCGATCTGTGTTGTAACCAGGGGTTTGCAATTTAACGATAAGTGGTGAAGCCCAAAAATCGGTGTTGGTATTTTTGAAGAGACAAAGCTCAGAGACTTTAGGAACACTGTAAAGTTCTGAAAAAGATTATTTTTGGACAAAGTCTTATTTGCCTGTTAACGACGGGTTTCTCTCGAATGCAGACTAGAGTCTTTGATATTTTGGGCTCTTCAAAAATACCAATACTAATTTTTGGGCTCCACCTCATGAAATTCAAGAACAACCCCTGGTTATCGGGCACATGATACTTTATCAAAAATAATCTTTTATAGAATTTTAAATTTCAAATAATCTCTGAATTTTAGGCTCCTTAAAAGAGCCAACCCCGAATTTGCGTATCCAACCCTTGACGTTAAAAACAGCCCCTTCTTAAAAGCCACATATGACCTTGTCATAAAATAATATTGAATAATAATAAACATAATCTTTTACAATTTTGCAGTGTTACAAGTGTCTCTGACTTTTGGGCTTTTGAAAAATAACAAAACCGATTTTTCGGCCCAACCCTCAAAGTTAAAAAACAGCCTCTTTTTATCTAGTAAATATAAAAAATATGGAAAATATATTATATTTAATATTAATATCACCAATAGAATTGAAAATGATTGAGATGGCGAAGACCAGAGTATAAACGACCCTCATTTTTTCAAACAGAGGCAAGACTAACTGAAATAACAAGATATAAATATATATGTATATATGCGTGTGTGTGTGTGTGTGTGTGTGTGTGTGTGTGTGTGTGTGTCAATATATCGCATAGTTGATATCGCGTCAAATGTACACGTTAATCTTATCTTATCGAAATATTTACGTTTTAGTAGCCAATTTCCAAGAAAAACAATTTAGTTACCTAATTCTTTAGAAATAAATTCAAAATTTATACACGATACCATTGGAGGTTATTTACAAAGCATAAAATATTATCGAGTTCTAGAGCGAAGATCCTTATTTTGAGTGAAATAATCTTTCAGATTTCAAGATGAGTGATGTTCAACAAAAATCATGAATCTTTATTTGAAATGTCTCAATTTTCAGTTATTTATTTCTTAATTTTCTACTCAGAAGATAATGCTGTTTATGGTCGTTGACCATAGTAGTTAGCTGAGTGGCCTGACTTGCATCGTAGCGTTCGATAATAATGGACATTAAAAATGTGTCAATCATTCTGTCATTTACTGCAAATATTAAATTAATTTTTCTTTTGAGTTCAGAGTCACAGAAATCATTTTTATCATATTTTCCTCTTTTTTGTTTTGCATAAATGGAAACAATTTTGAAATTATTTCTCTACCTTGGGTCGTACACATACATGTATACACATCCATGTATGAGGTTAGAAACACAGGTCTCACATTGGCTCTATTCTTGTCTAGAGATCTACTACGGCAATGCTTTTGACTTTTTTAATTATTCTTTTAGTAATAGTTAATTATGGTTCATAGGCTCAGACATTTTTCACATGTGCTTCAAAAGCTTCTTACGAGTATTTTTGAATGGTTGTGTGCAAAATCTTTCTCTCTATATATCAATGGATACCTTAAGAATTATGCTATGTTAACGCCCAGTTTCTCTTGGCACATTTTTTAGAATTCAAACTTTTTTTTGTGCATGTTCCTCAAATGGAATAGCTGTTTCTGAGTCTTGGTTAACTCCAAATTTAACCTCTAGCCTCTTTGCAATTGATAACTATTCGCTCCTTCGAAGAGGCAGAGACGAAAGAAGGCATGGTGGAGCTTGTCATTTTCTGCATAATAGTCTGAGTGGAACTGTAGTTTGAGTGAGCCCAGTGGCTACTTATCCCACGACCGAATTTCTCTTTGTTGAAGTCAAATCAACTTCTGTCAGTGTTTTAGTGAGAGTAGTTTATAAAGCACCCCTAATACCTCCTATGTCACAGAGCTTAAATCGGAAATTTCTTTCACTTATTCCTAACTTGAATAGCATTATCCTAACAGGAGACTGTAACACTAACATCAATCTCGCTTCCAATCATACTTAATATCTAACATCTTTGGTGTACTCTGCGGGACTCTCGATTGTATCTCACGATTTCACTCACCATACTGATCGTTCTAGTACTCGTATAAAATTAATCATTGTAGACGACATTGATAAGGTTGTAACCTACGACTATTCTGCTAGCCCCTTTCTCTCTAACAGATATAAATAATAAAATCGACGCTCTAACTAATTATTTAATATCGGAATTTGACCAATTTTCTTCACAACACGTTCCTAAAATCTTTAATACTGCTGCCCCTTGAATCATATATGAAATTAAACGCCTGATGAGGGAACGTGATAGCAAGCGCAAACTTGCAAAAATAATTAAAAGCAGTATAATACTAGCTTTATTCCGTAAACTTAGGAAACAAGTTCTGACTAAGATTCGAGATTCTTTCAATCAATGCAGTTATAACGAGATTGTACATACAGACAAGAAACAGGACATTTGGCATCTCCTTAGACTTTACATCTAATTCCACCCAAGCACGAATCTATAGATAGTAATTTTTCGCCTAATTATACTCTAAATACTTTTTTACATTCCCTGTTCCAGACTTATCATCATCATTTTCTAATACCTCTCCTAATTCAACATTTAATGACACTAACTTTGTTGTCAATGACATCAAACCTGAAATACTTTAAAAAAAAAAACACTTGAAATAAAATCGAATGTCATTGGAATTGACGGAATATCAATCAAAATGATTGAAATTGCCCTTCCAACAATCTTTCCTATTATTTTGTATATTTATAATGCTTCCCCGCAGCTCGATACCTTTCGTGATATCTGTAAAAGGGCTGTTATTTGCCCCGTACCTTAATTTTCTAAACTTGCTTCCCCGAAAGACTACCGTCTAATTTATATTTAATGTGCACTTTCCAAACCACTTGAAAAAAATGTTCATCTGCAACTATAATTTTCTCATAAGTTTTAAGACCCGATGCAGTTAGGTTTTCGGGCTAAATATAGCACTCTTACTACTTATCTTCAAGTAACGGCGAATCTAAAAATTGGCAATGGATATTAGGGAGATTAGGATTGTAGTATTGTTTGATTTTTTGAATAATTTTGATATGGTTAATCATAAGTCACCCATATAAAAGTTTAAATCTTTTAATGTCTTAAGCTCTAACATTAAACGGTTAAAGTCCTATTCTAACAATCGGCCTCACAGAATTATTGAGAGTGGTGGTAGGCTTTCTAAATAGTGGGAAATAAAGTGTGGGGTTCTTCAGGGATCCATTTTAACACTCCTCCTCTTCAATTTAATCACCTCTGACCTCGAAAGTGAACGTAAACATTGCAACTACTACGAATGAGCTGACGAAAAATATAGTATTGTACAAAAACCATATAGGAATAAGTACACTTCACCTACTTCTACTCGGATACTATCACTTTGTAGACAGAGACCTTTTAGCGCAGTCTAAGCTTCGTGAAAGATATAATATTCTTAAGATTCTGTATGACAGAACGTGTCGGCTTGAAAGATCATTTATTGTAAGAGGTTACCATTCATGGAATGAAGTTCCTTATGATAGTACATAGAATTGCATCTTCCCTGTAACACTTCAAGAACATTATTTTCAAATATTTACACGATACTTCTAATCCAAATCTTGAGATTACTTACTGGTAAGCTCTTTTGCTCTTAATTTCAACTTTGTGCCGTTTTAAATCTCTATTTTCACCGAACTTTGCCTGCTCTTCTCTTTCAACTCTCTTTATAAGTGCCTATTGTTACATCCTCAAAATTTATAACTAAATTTTCAACCTTATCGTAAAACTGAAATGACAGTAACATCAACTTGAAAGCAGTTGATGATGAAAGGTAATCAAATTTTATACCATCTAGGACTACAAAACGATCACAATTAAAACTTAAAAGTAGTAATATAACTATATAGTTAAAATAAGTAATTGATGTATCGACCTATAGAAATTAGAATTAAGATATTGTCTAAAAAAGGGAAGAGAAGAGTAGCGAAATTACACACGGATAGTAAGGAAAACAAAATAGCTAAAAGAGGGGCAATAGAATTAAAAATATAAAGTATGTTGGAACTATAGTCAACGAGAGCAAAATAGATACGAGACTTTATCAATACGTGCCTCTTCGAGTTTTTTTGATTCGTACGTGCCTCGTCGATTTTTCTGGATTTCTACGTAACTTTACAAGAGACTCATCCCTATATAAATGCCAAGCTCACCCCTGGTGGCTGTCTTTTAGTTTGTGGCAGTCACACTGTTAACTTACACTTCAAATGTACGCACCGCTTGGATAAAGTCGCGATCAATTCAACAAACGTGAAGTATTCCTTAAGGAAGAACCGTATTGTGTAAAGTCGTGTACCTGGTACTTTCATTTGTGAAACATTACAAAGTGTTAGGAATAAACTAAGTCCCTCTGGCTTTCGGTCGTCGTGTACGTTGATTTCGAAATATTTTATGCACATGAACTAAAAACACCCGGTAGAATACCGTCGCTATTCTAAAAATCATCGGGGATATCATCGACACTACAAAGTTTCTCTCGCCCTTTCAAAACTGAAAGGTAGCTTAAGTGTTTGTAATTACTTAACTGTAAACTAATTTTATACTCTCATATTATCTCTTATATACTATATTCTTCAGACTTTATTACCCAGACCTAATAGCCCTTTAACCTCCCTTACCTATACCATTAATTAACTACCCTCGCTTTTTGCTCGGACGTAATAATATATCCCTTTGGTTCGACAAGAGAAATACACTTTTAAAAAAATGGATTCTATTTATATTTTGTTTTTAAGTCATAGAAATACCGAACAACACTTTTCCATGATATCTGGAACATTCAGAATATCTTCCAGTATCACAGATACTGGCACGATGAAGTTTACATTGATTCAAGATGAAAGCTACACCGCATCAAAATTTAACCTTGACAGATAAAATTTACATAAATCGAAGATAATTTCCAATTTTTAACCTTGCCTGGATAATCTTTCACCTTATAATGGCTCCATTTTCATTCAGATGTAGCAAAAATCACGAGGCCAGTGCTATCTGTCGTCGTGTAACTTCATTCAATTCCAGAGAAAACGGAATTCCCATCTGTCAGTTGCTTTTTACATTTTTCCCTGATTAGCATTAAATAAGTTCTGATTCGTCTACAATAGTGTAATTTATTTCGGAGGAGATATGTCAGTGAAAGCCCTTCTTTTTGTGTTTTCTCTTGATAATTCTACAGGTTTGACACCTTGGTGAAAGATTCGCCGAAATATGTTTAATTTTTAACCGATGCAATTACTGCCGGTTATTAACCGGCCTCTATCGTACGAGGGTAGTTCCATAAGTCCTTAGAATTACCAACAGATGGTGCGCGAATCGCTCCAAATCATCTGTTTTCAGTCAGCACTACTCCCGACTAGATATATCGTGTAGTCACAGTCCACATCTTCTGAGTTTACGTGTTTTTATAACCAATTGAAAAAAAAAATTGTTCGTTAAGAAAAATGGAAAAAAACGAGTTCAGAGCGG
>NC_046657.1:46761332-46775763 GCF_010883055.1 Belonocnema kinseyi
TATTCACCAGATTTAGCCCCCAGTGACTTTTTCTTATTTCCAAACTTGAAAAAATGGCTCGGTGGACAGAGATTTCCAGATAACGAAGACGTCATTGCCTCTTTAAGTGCTTATTTTGAGAAACTTCCGAAAACGCACTTTTCTGAAGGATTAAAAAAACTTGAAAAGCGATTGACCAAGTGTATAGAGCTCCAAGGAGATTATGCTGAAAAATAAAAAAAAAATTTACCCAAAAAAAATTGTTTTTATACTTCATTCTAAGGACTTATTGAACTACCCTCGTAATTTGATCCCTGGGTTGTAACCGTTACCAAATTGGTTTGTAAGAGGGTCATCATAATATTCAGGTCTATTTCTTAACCGGTCTTTAACGTTCTATAAACTAATTTTGTCCCATTATTGTAACTGGCACCTAATCCAACCTAACCTAACCGGTTTCTAATCCTGCAATATAGATATCCGATTTCTAACCGGTTCTCAACCGGCCCGTATCTGAATTTCTTTTCCGGGTTGTAACCGCCGCCTTGCCGGCTTGTTTTCTATTGTTGGATAGTACCCGGTCAGGGCCGGTTCAAGAACTGAGTGTCAAGTGCCTTTTAGAAGCCAGTCAGAGACCAGTTCATTTCTAACTTCGGTTTCCGAAAATATTTGCTTTATGTTCGATCGCCGGATAAAACACAGGTTACGACTGGTTAGTGCACACACCAGTGCAGCGCCAGGTTCCTTTTGCGAGCCGGTCAGAGACTAGATAGAAACTAATTTAGGTCTTTGATTATATTTAATTTCTTTTTCCAATCATCGGATAAAGTCCGGTTAGGAAAGACTAGAGCACAACAGTGTCAAATGCCTTTTACGAAGCGGATAGCGACCATTTACAAGCTAATATAGGTTTGACAATATTTAATTTCTGTACCCAAATTCCAGCTAGGGCCCAGTTCGGAACGGTTGAAGAGCACATCAGTGTCAATTGCCTTTTAGAAGCCGTTTAGGGAACAGTTAGAAACTAACTTCGTTCTTCGAAAATATTTTATTTCTGTTTTGATCGCTGCGCCAGATAGAACACGGTTAAAAATGGCTAGATCACATACGAGTGTCAAATACCATTTAGAAGCCGGTTAGAAACCAGATAGAAACTAACTTCGGTCTTGGAAAATATTTGATTTCTTATTTGGATCGCTAGACAGAACCCGGTTTAGACCGACTACAATGCACACGTGTCAAGTGGCGTTTAGAAACCGGTTAAAGGCAAGTTTGAAACTAATTTCAGGCTTTGAGAATATGTGACCGACCTCGAAGAAATGGACCTTAGGGTGAGCAGACGAATTTTTCAGTAGAAGCGGTTGAAGAGACTGTCGAAGTCAACCACTCAGAGAGTGGGGGTCACGCTCCGAAATCAAGCCCCTCCACTTACGACTACAACTTTTCGCTCTTGTTCGGCGAGTCAGACGAGCTCTTTCTTCGCGGGTGGTCACATATTTAAGTTATGTTCCTATATTTCGCTTTGAACTCAGTTAGAGACGGTGACAGAACACACGAGTGTCAAGTGTCCCTTAGAAGCCGATGTAGACACCAGTTTGAAACTAACTTTGATCTTCGTCAATACTTGATTTCTGTTCGACCGCCAGAATGAACCCGGTTAGGACCAGGAACAACATACACGAGTGTCAAGTGCCTTTTATGAACCGGTTAGAGATCATTGAAAAACTGTCTGATAATATTTGTTTTCTGTTTTAGATTGCTGGATTAGGAACAATTACAGCACACACGAGTGTCAAGTGCCTTTCACGAACTGGTTAGATACCAGTTCAAGACTACTTTCAGTCTTTGAAAATAATTAATTTCTGTTCCAAAATTCTGGATAGAATCCAGTTAGAAACGGTTAAGAGACCACACGATTGTCAAGTGCCTTTTAGAAGTCGGTTAGGGACCAGTTACCACCTATCTTCAGTCTTCGACAATATTTAATTTCTGTTTTCGATCGCCGGATAGAACCCGGGTAGGAACGGTCAGAGTACACACCAGTATCAAGCGCATTTTAGAAACCGGTTGAAGAATAATTAGAAACTGACTATAATCTTTGAAAACACTTAATTTCTGTCCCAAATATCAGGTAGAAGCCGGTTAGAATGATTTAGAAGATTTTGACAACTTGCTTTCTGAAACCATTTCCCCTATAAGGACTGGTTAGGATGCGGTTACTTTCCAGATATTAAAATGGAGACCAGTTAAGAACCAGTAAGAGACGGTTAGAAACCAAATGAGTTTCTACACATTATCTATTTGGTTTCTAAATGGTGCTTATCTGAAATTTTAAACAGGGTCGAATTCACTCATACTTTGTCGTTTCCCCTTTTCTGCTAAGAACGCTGTAGCAGGCGACAGCTTATACTCCATCGTAAGATAAACTTTCGCCAAATAGCATGTAAGCTTCAAAAATCGGAAATTTTACATGCAACAAAATATAATTTTAGTTTTTCCTGTGATAATTCATTTTCCTCTGAGAGCCTTATAATTTCTTCATGGTAATCTTCTACATATGAAAGAGTGACAATTTTACTATTTTCTAGAATTATCTAAGTTCATTCTAGTAGAGCTTGGGCTCACAAGGTGAGGATAAATTGCGCTTCCGAGTATTCTCTGTTACTCGACACAGATTCTAAACAAACTGGATCTTCGTGAACTACAGTTATCATAGCTTTATTTGTCTCATCGCAATCTATAACTATTTTTTTCATTTACAGGAACTGTTTTATCTTTAAAATATTTTTTATTTTCTAAGCTTGCAGAACCATTGACTTCTTTTGAAAATTTAAAACCTTTGTGGTATCGGGTAATATATTTAAGCCTGGTTCCAGGAGATATAAAAATTTTTGGGCAGCCAGGACGTCCAGGAATTAGGTTAAGATTTGGGGCATTTCCATAGTACTTCTTCAGATGCTTCATTAGCATTTCGATATTTCTAGATTGGTCTGAACAATATTGACACTGCTGCATCTGTAGAAATAAAGGTTGATATCATAACTGGTATTTAATTTTTTTGTTATTTTATATTATTATTAATTCTAGAACTTTACTCACCCTGGCGAGCCTAACGGTACACGTTTATTGAGGTTAGGTTCGGTTAAATTTCAGCGTGAAAAATATTGTAATACATTTAGGATTATTTCTGCTATAATAAATATGTTACATTCATTTAAATAATAATGAGAATATATTAATATACTCATGATTTCATCTAACTATTGTTATAAAATAAAATAAATGGAAGCGTCAAGAGTATTGCTTACACCAGAAAATAAAGTAAAGACGTACTTACTGTGAGAAATTAAAGCTTGAAGGAAGCCTAAGCCAGAACAAACATAAGTGAACACTGTATTTATTAGATGAAAATATATTATCTGGCATGCTTAACTGCAGATATTGCACGTGTCTCATTACTTGACTCTCGTCACATCAGGAACCTTAAGCAAATTATGCAAATGGCGTCGCATAGAGAGAGCCGCAAGTGTGACGCCACAACTTAAAAATTTCAAGGACTAAAAAATAGCTTCATTGTAGCCTTTTTACAGTTTGAAGTGTATTCATCATAATATAAGACAATTAAATGTTTTTCAAAACCATTAGACTAAAATTCATCCCAATTAGTGGATTATTTTTGTTTAAAGACTCAGGAGAATTAAAAAAAAACTGTTTTCATGATTAAATCAAGTTAACGACTTAATCCCAAACACCTTGTGAAATCCTGATTCAACAGACTGCCGCCAGGTTTAAGATCGATATGAATAATAGCAACCGAATAACTCGAATAACTCGAATATTTCGAGGAAATTTCTGAAGGCATATTAAAATTAAATAAGACACAGCAAGTGAACTCAGAGAACTTGATCAAAAGAAAAGTAGTTAATCAGGGAGCAGAATTGAAACCAACAGATTTGACTGGCCAGAAAATATATGTGCAAGATAATTAGCCTATGGAACAAATATACTACTATGTGTCACCTAAAATAAGAGAATTTATGTATGAAGAACTAGATCGACTACTAGAAGAAAAAAATACAAAACCTTGTAACAGTGATCGTCCGAATTCGATAGTCATAATAAAGAAACCTAACGGAAAATAGAAATTTTTCTTGGATTTCAGGAAGGTTAGTAAAATAACTAAAAAGATTTATACATACATCCTATGATGTCGAAAATATTGTATAAATTAAGGTCACCAAGGTACATGTCAATGAAAAAGGTGTACAAGTAGATAAGGATCAAACTTAACCTGGTTTAAACTTTCCAAGACCAAAAAGGTTATTAAACAAATACAACAATTGATAGGAATTTTATCATGGTACAGGGAATTTATTCCAAAATTTGCATATATTATAGAATAATAAGCTTTTGCAAGTAGAGGTCTAAATGGAGCAGAACGTAAATATTCTGCTTCAGACAAAGAATGTTTAGCAGTAGTCTGGTCGATAAGAAAGTGTAGACCGTATCTAGAGCGATATTTATTTAGAGTCATTACATATCATATTGCCTTGAAATGGCTTCACAGTTTGAAAAATACAACTGGCAGATTAGCAAGATGGACCCTAGAATTATTAGAGTACGACTACGAGATCTTTTTCAGAAATGGAAGTTTAAACCAAGTCCTAGGTATATTGTTGAAATCAAAGGAAAAGAAAATAAAAGTTTCTATTTTTTTATTGAGTGTTGGAGAAAATAAAGAAAAAGATTTTAAAGAAATTAAGGTTGATTGGTTTAAAAGTAAAATCTTACATGTCAAGAACGAACCAGAAGAAAATCCAAACTGAAGAATACTTGATAATCAATTGTATTTGCATGAATCAGACCTTTTGAAAGCAAGCTTAAATTTAGACAGGAACGTGTGAAAATTAACAATACCACAAGAATTACGAGAACAAGTTTTGAATGAGAAACATGATACTAAACAAGCAGGACACTTAGGCATGGAAAAAACTTATGCGAAAATTTCTGTAAATTATTTTTGGCCAGGAATGTAATCGAAGACATTAAAATATGTAAAAAAATGTGAAATATACCTGAGAATAATACCGAAAATAAATAATCAAACAGGCTTCATGAGAAAAAGAATAATTAAAGAACCATGGATAGTAGTAGCATCAGATATGATGGGTCTATTGCCAATGTCAAAGTCGAGAAATCACTACATTTTAGTATTCGTTGATCTATTTACTAAATAGGTAGAAATAATTTCGAGGAAACTTCCAGAATTTTAGTTACAAATAGTGGCAAATAGCATGTAAATAAATCAATAATTAACTTAACTGAAATCGTACTATATATATCTACTATAATGAAATGTCGAACTGGGCCAAAAATTATCACACGGTACCGGATTCGACAAAAAACAAATATATCAAAGACGTTAGGGTGGAAACAAATATAAAATTTAAGGACATCATAAAACTAACATTTAGGAAAAAGGAACTAGCACAATTTGAGGGAAGAAAAAGAAAAGCAATTTCTGATGATGAAGAGAAACAAGGCAGCGAGCATGCATAGGAGGACGACACGTATATACAGATAGAAATATGAGGAGAAGAATCTTGGTCAAATTTCAATGAAGACCTCCCAACAAAAATTTAATCTTGTGCAAAACAGGGAGGGAAGGTTATACGATGTTATAAGCTCCTCCAGCTCGTATGCAGCCCGCGAGCCTGATTGGTACTGAATTACCATTCCCAAACCCGTGCTTGTACACCCGAGAACTCAACGACGCCACTCCATCCGAAAGGATCCACCAACAGGCTCATCTACGAGAACCACCACTAAGTTTCAAACGACACCGTAAAGGACGTGGCATTCGTTCCCAAATTTCGATCTGGTTTTCGGTGTCGTTTTCGAACTCGTTTCCTGCGTAGTTTTCGGCGTTGTTATCGATATCGTATTCTAAGTCGCATTTTTCAATAGGGTTAAAAAAAACAATTATTTTTTAAAACGGCAACAATAACTAGTTTATTTTAAAATGTGACTTACCTATCCAGTTATTGACTGAAATATTGATCAAAGATTAAAGCTAGAAGAAGCATAACACATTGCATTTTTAATTTTAACACCAGTTCCATGAAGAAATTTTATCTTACTTCAGATCGTAAACATTAAATTAGAGTTTTAATTTTTTTATATTAGCGGTGTAGAGGCTGCAGCCTTATATTGCGCACCATATAAGACCCTGTGATACTCCGCTGGGAACCTACTGGAATTTCAGCGATTTCTTCTTTTGTCAAAAAGGTAACCATGCCAGTTCTCATATTTATTTTCGCCCGTCTTTTACAGCGTAATCTACTATCATACGTATACAATCCAGCCAAAAATTGATGGGTCTCCAATATAGCAAAGACGTCACCATCAGAGGTGGATAACACGATTTGTTCCTGGTTTGGCAAACGCGAATACATATGCCTTCCTTGTTGCATTTGAAGTGATTTATTTACAGGAAAAGTGTATCTTCGTAGTTCCAATATCCAGTGCGCATTCATGAAGGGAATGATCCGAATAAATGATAGTTGGTCGAGTCCATATCCAAATCCGTCAAAAGAAGGAAGCCTTGTAGGAGGAACCATGGTCCTGGCAGGAGGTGATCTACGCCTGGCACGAAAAGAAGGCTCGGCAGGAGAAAACATTGAGCTGGCACGAAGAGAAGCCTCGGCAGGAGGAGACCTTGTTCTTGCACGAAGAGAACGATCGACAGTAGAAAGATGCATCTCAGGTGAACTATTTTCTTCTGCAGAAGAAGAAGATCTTCTAGGAGAAACTTCAGGAATAGGTTCGCCATTAGGCAAACAATCAAACTGTAAACTTAGCTCTGCAACGAGAAAGAAGAGATAAATTTTTTTTTTAATTACGGTGCTGCAGTGCTGGAACTTTCTGAAGGAATTTTCAAAGACGCGCGATTGAAGCTTTATGAAGAAACCGTCTATAAATTTCCGGAACCTGTAAGAGAAATTTTAGCAACGACAATTGCATAAAACTACATTCACATGTTTCAAATATTTATCTTATAATTTACGAATTTTTAGGTACTGTAGCTGAAAATTTCAAGTGGTTAAAAAACTGTTTAGGTTCATTAATTTTAATATAAAACATTTCTTAATAAAGTGGTTTCACCACAAATTTCAACAGCAAAATCTCCCCACCTCTCGGGCACATTCTCATGGCGCGCTGTGCGCGCGGCTCGCTTTGCTCGCAAGTTTGAGCGCGCCTAGGGCGCGCGTCTGTTTAATCTCGCGCTTCGCGCTCGATAATGGGTTACCTCGTGCTTTGCGCTCGGTTACAATTACACCTCGCGTTTCGTGCTCGGATATTTATTCTTTGCATTTGGAATTGTTGAATAAAACTTTATCAAAAATATCTATTTTAGATGACAGTATTTATATGTGTCTTGATATTCTAAATTATCTGCTCAATTAAGTATAGTCAAAGATTAAGTTTCACAAAGCTCTGTAGGCTTTGAGGTATATATTCTCATCGTGACGCGTCCTAGCACAAAGTGATTCTTAAAGAAATTGTAAATCTTTTTGGGATTAATTTTGATTAATTCACCCTTTTTCGTATCCTACATAATAGCTCAAAATAGAATTTTTGATTTTTCATTATTTTTTGTGCGATAAAAATTTGAATTTTCGATTTTAAAAAAAAAATCCAAAAATTTGTTAGAACAGTCTTGCAGGGATTTCAAAAAGTAATGTTTTTCTTCTCTTGACTTTTTTTTCTTATCGAGCGTTGTTTGGCTTAAGATTTGGAATTTCCGTTGATTTGAAAAATTTTGAAAATGTTGTAACCCTAAGAATTTTCTTTTTATCAAAACAGTCATCATGAAAAATTATTTTGTCCATTTTAATACTATAAATATCCGTACCTAGGATTTTCAAATTCAGAAATAAAGTGGTCTAAAAAATTTTCAAATTGGGCCTACTTTTGGAATTTTTATCAAGAATGGCTGGTTAACGAACTCGTCCTTTTTTTAGGACCTAAAAAAAGTGTGCCAAAGACGGATTTGATCCGTTCATTTTTTCGAGAGTTATCGTGTTTACGGACGGACGGCCGGACAGACAGGCAAACAGGCACACAGACGTTATCGTAAAAACCTGATTTTCGGATTAAGGTTTTTTTTGGACAATTCTCATACTTTCTCAATCATAAATGATGAGAATGTAAAAAGTTGAATCTTCAAACCGAGTAAAAATTAATTTTCGGGCAAACAGTGGCATTTTTATCCAAAAAATATGAAATTTTTACTAAAGCCGTTGAATATGTAGACAAACAGTTGCATTTTTATCCAAGAAAGATGCAGTTTCTACTCAAATACATAAAGATTTTTAATAAAAAAGATAAATCATAAAAAATAGTTGAATTTTCATCCAAAAAAGATTTCAGTTTGTCTTTTCAGCATAAGAACATAAGTTGGAAATAAGAAAGAAATTTCCTTTAAAAATAGATGAATTTTCTACATAATAATATAAATATTCTAGAAAACAGTTGAATTTTCAACAATAAGAAAAATTACTTTTTAATAAAATGGTTGAATTTTAAACCAAACCGTTATATTTTCATCAAGGAAAGATGCAATTTCTAGTAAAATAGTTGAATTATTAAATTAAAAGACAAAATTTTCGACAAAAATAGTTGATTTTTCTAATCGAGAAGACGTATATGTAACGTTGCAGCAGAATTAAAAAATTGATTATTGTTTATTTACATAATTTCTAAAAATTGAGTCGAAGATGTCCAATTTTTTCTGAAATTGATACCCTATGCTACTTTTTGTTGAATTATAAAAAAAATTTGATACATTTATAAAAATTTTTATCACGAATATTTTCAAAATCGTATTTTCTGAATTAAACATAATATTAAATGATTTTTATTACTAGTAAATTTTGTAGTGCAAATTATGATTCAAGTTTTAACATTTTCTCTAAACAATACTTATTAAGACGAATTGATATACTTTAGGTAATTTATAATAATTAAAACAATAAAAACATGACATAAGTTAACTTTGTACAATTAGTATAATTTATTTATAATGATTTGAATAATGAAAAGCATAAATTCAGCCAATTTTAAATTTTCAACTGTGAATAATACTGCTGATGTAGGTGGTAAATTAATATCAGACTTTAACTGCTTGATAAAAAGAAATAAGGATCAAAAACAGTACTTAATAAAAGTTTTAAAAAATTACAAAAAACGGTTTCCAGGTATCAGAAAGAAATAATTGTTTTTGTATTAAAAATAATGACTTTTTTATCAGCGTTGTAATTATACTGCATATACGATAGGTTTAGATTATATTTCTTTATAACATTTAAAAATCTTTTTATGAATATAAAGCTGACATACTGGAAGATTAAAAAAAAATATATTAATACTTGTTTAGAAAAATGATTTTTTATATTATATTTTATATTATTGATCCACATTTTTCAACAGAAAACTGCTTGAACGAATAAAAATTATTTAAACATATGAAATTACGTTTTTAACAGAATTTACGACTTCTCACAATCATTTAATATCACGTTTATTTCAGAAAATATAATTTCTTAAATATTCTTCAAAAAATAATTGTTCAAACAAATTGAATTTGTTTAAACAATTGAAAAATAGTTCATTTATTTTTTATATACACTATACATTCAGAAGAATAATTGGGTGTTCTCTATTTTGTTTCAATTTTTAAAGTTATCGGAAAAACTGCTTCGTCAAAAAAAATGTAACAAATAGAGATTTGTTACAAATTAGAATAAGTGTATACAAATGTTGTGATTATTCAACAAAAAGTAGCATAGGAAACCCATTTGAGACAAAATTGGACATCTCTGAGTTAATTTTAAGAAATTTGGTAAATAAAAGATGAATAATTGTTTAAATAATTACATATTCTTTCAATAAAAATGCACTACCTTAAACAATGACCAACCAATACATTTCATTTATAAAATATGATTATTTTTTATCAATTTTAGGAATAAATAATTGTTTATATAAGTTACGTTTGTTTAAACAATTAAAGACTGTTTAGAAAGCCATGGACCATATTCAAATGGTTTATTAGTAATTAATTGTATAAAAAAATTGGACAGAAAGGGTGGGTTGGAATTAAAAGTTATTATTATGCGAACTTCTTTCCTTTACGATCGCTTATATTTCTGTTAGCATTTAGGAATTTTACGAAAATATTTGTAATTTTGAGCAACTGCTTCTAAAGTTAATTAAATATTTAGTAAATTTATTCTAAAAGTTAAAGTTAATATTCGATTGGTTTGCAGTACTTTTAATATTTGAGGTAAGATTAAAAATGTTTTTAAAATTATATTTATCATATTATTATATTCACCAATAGAATTGAGCACGATTGAGAAGGTGAAGACCAGCGTATAAACGACCCTCATTCTTTTTTAGCGGCAGAAAGACTAAAGTTTATAAAAATAAATTTATATTATATAATGCATATCCCATAGTCGTTCTCGCGTAGAGTATAAACGGTAATAGGATTATTTAAAGATATTTGCATTTAATTAGTCAGTTTCAGGCCACAAAATTTAATTAAATATTTCGTTACAATTTATATAAAAATTGATATGCACTACCTCGAATATTATCTACCACTGGATACATTTTATTGCGGCCTTTAGCAAATTTCCTGAATTGTCAGGAAATGATCTTTCGGATTACTAAGTGAGAGATGTTCAACTTAAATCATGAATCTTTGAATGAGATAGCTAAATTTTTATTTAAGGCATTAATTTTTAAGCAAAAGTCAACGATTTTTCAATCGGATAGATAAAATTTTAAAAAATAACGAATTCTTAGAACAAATTAAATTATAAAATTTTTAGCGAAACATAACAATTTTTAACCATATAATTAAATTTTTACTAATGCAGTTCCATTTCAGTTCCAAGTCAGTTAATTTTCAACAAAAAAAAATACTAATCTAAATAAGGAAACTAATTTTTAACAAACTTGCCTATTTTCTGACAACTAGGAAAATTTTCCGCGAAAAAGAATTTTTTTAATAAAAAATATAAACGTAAAAAGAATGGAATAATTTATTTTTTAAATTTCTAAGGGAAAAAAATGAATTTTTTCCAAATAATACGAATTTCTAACGAAATATAAACATTTTTAATCAAATAGTTGAATTCAAAACAAAATAGTATAGTTTTTAACCAAAAAGATGAATTTCATGATAATTTCCGGGAATTATCGGAATTCATGGAATTCACAGAATTCAAGGAATTCACGAAATACAAGGAATACACGGAATACAAGAAATTCAGGACATTTAGAGAATTTGTGGAATTTAGGGAATTTATGGAATTCATAGAATTTACCGAATTCATGGAATTTATAGAATTCAAGAAATTCCCAGAATAAAAGAAATTCTAGGAATTCAATAATTTACAGAATTCATGGAATTCGCGGGATTCAAGAAATTCACAGAGTTCGTGGAATTCACGGCACTCAAGAAACTCACAGAATTCTTGGAATTCATGAAATGCACAGAATTGATGTAATTCACGGAATTAAAAGGAATCAGGGAATTCACGCAAGTTACGGAATTCACGGAATTTACGAAATACTACAAATTTACGAGGCTCAAGGAATTCATTAAATTCAAGAAATTGGGGGAAATAGTGAAAACCTGAGAAAACCGTGAGGTTTCACGTAGGCTTTATTTTTATACCGAAAAGCTGACTTATTTTCGTATTTTTAATTGCTGAGCTTACATTTGTTATTAGCACTTTCTACAGTACTTCGCAATTCATCTAGCCTAGGAAAAACTTATATATTTTGGTATTTTGAGTTGCTGAGTTAAAATCTGACATGAGAATTATTCAACATTGCCTCAGAATTCTCCCAGCCTAGAGGAAAGAGTAAAAAATTTAGTTCCACTAACGAAGACTACGAAGACTACGAAGACTACGAAGAGATACCAGCTTTCCCGTACTAAAAGAGAACCTCCATGAAACCTCTATTTTTACTCAATTCTTTACTTTTTTCCTGTTAAAAGAATTATGTGGTGCTGTAGACAAATATCTAAGGGTAGTCTAGTTTCATCTTAAATTCAGACCACTTTCTTTGTAATAGAAGAATGCATTTTTAAGAAAGAAGATTAATGGTCTACAGAAAAAAGATAGATGCTTAAGAAAATACCAGATTTTTTAAATAAAGAATAAACCTTTTTTTAACCAAAAATGGAAAATTTAAATTTCCAGTAAAGGAAATCAATTTTCGAACAGACTAATTGAACCTATTAGTTTTAAAACATCTATAGCACGTATATACATTTTTCGAATTTAATTGGAGAACATTGAAAACTCGAAGTTTCAAAAATATCAAAATTTATAAATGTGATCGCACAAATGAAAAATAATAATTTTCTGTAATGTTTAAAGTAAATTATTCTATAAGAGTTTGGAGTGAAATAATCCTATATAGGACATATTAAAAACTGAAAGATTCTAAATTTTCAATGAAAGTGTAAATTTTTCCAATTGTACGTTAGTGAAATTAGTAAATTAAGTGAATATATTAATTTTAAACGTTATTTTTTTAATTGATGAAGTGTACATGTAAAATTCTTCAAAGCATGCAAATCCGAATCCGTCAAAAGACGGAAGCTTGGTAGGATGAACCACTATCCTGGCAGGAGGAGACCTAGACCTGGCACAAAGAGTAGTTTTGACAGGAGGAAGATATCTTTTAGGTAAATTATTATTTTCTTCGCGAAGATTTTTGATCGCTATAAAACGAACGACTGCAAACTATATCTTTTTATATAACGTATTAGAGAGATAGGGATGACGGTCAATAATCGAAAAGTCAGGAGAAATGATCGATTATCTAATATTGCTCCTCTTTTTTAACTTAAAGGTTATAAAGAGATTCTTGAAGTCGATCATTTTAAAATGGTCAAACATCTGCGTCTAAATTCATGCGATAAAAAGAAAAATTTGATCCATTAAATTGGAGCAGGGCATCATAATACCGTCACATGAAGGTTATTATGGCTTATGCAGTAGACAAAAAGAGATTCTAATGATTTTCGACTTCTAATGCTCTTTAATGCGATGTTCTTTAGGAAACCGCAACAATGTTCAAAAAATGTTTACACATTTAGTTGAAGATTAACTATACGTCGATTATTTTTGTGTATTGAGAACATAATAAGTAAATGAATTTTCTGAGAATTTACGAGTACAATTGAAAGTGAGCATCGCCTCAAATTTTAATTATTTATTGATGTGTGAACGCAGATATCTCTGAGATGTGCATTAGTGATTCTTGTATATCTTTAGGTTGACGCTGATGAAAGATGGGTTAACATAACCTAAAAATATATATAGAAATCACGACTACGCATATCCGAGATATACGCGTTCATCCATCACTGACTCTATGTTTTAAAAATTAGCGGTAAATTGAAGTTTAAGTAGTTCGGAATACAAAATTTGTATTTTCTAACAGAAAAGAAGAACTGACCTGTCCTTTCTATGGGCGCGTCCATAGAAAAGGACAGGTATCAATTATCAGGTATAAGTTACCCACTTATCAATTATTATGACCGACATTACCCTTACCCTAGCTGACTTTACCCCGCGTTATGATTAGTTGTATCATTTTTTACCCCCAGTTTTTTCTGTTAAATTAATCTACTTTGTAAAAAAATAAAATATAATAAATAAATAAATAATTAAATAACCAGTTTGTTCAAAAGTAATTTACTATTGCAGATTCACTATTTTCGTGAGAAATGAATATCTTTGGTGAAAAATTAAGCATTTCTTCTAAAAAATGGATGTCTTTCAGATCAAAATTTAGGGCGTGATTTTCAGCTCAGTTTTGTTTTAATTTTACTTTCAAAGGATGGTTTTTATGTATGAGAAGCGAATTTAGCTAGTCTTTAGTGTTTAAAACCTTTAATTTCCTGAAGATGCTTAAAATGCGTCTTAAATACATAGAACGTTCACAAGACGTATTTCGTACAGACATTAGGCGTCTAGAGAGCACCGCTAGAATGTGTAAAAGAAGTGTTCCAAAAGACGTCTTGGGGATGTCCCGAACTTGCATTTACGACATCCTTAATTTTTTGCACGCTACAGTAGATCTCATATTTTGTTATGTCGACTCAACCAGAAAAAATTTAAAAATAGAGTTTGAGTTAGTGATGTCCTGAGTTTTTTTCCAAGACATCGATGCCTGGCTGCGTCTCAAAACTGAGTCAGGAGAAAAGCCTTTGTCTCACTTTATGGTCTTAACATGGTTAGTCCAAACTCGGCCATTTAAGTCGTCCACTCCTAAGCCGCCAGAAATACGTAACTTCAAACAAAATTTACATTATCGTCGTCAAATAACTATAATAAAAATAAAATTCCATAAATTA
>NC_046657.1:46775863-46790107 GCF_010883055.1 Belonocnema kinseyi
AAACCGAAACTAAGTCGAGGAATTTTTACACGGTTACTTGGGTTTGATTTAAGATTTTCCAGTTTTAGGGATTCCTACATTATCGGAAAATTTACAGGTGGCTTTTAAAATTTCTGATAATAATTTAATTTTAAATGGTGGGTTAAATGACTGTTTTGTTTACAAGAAATTCATCTAGACGGAAAGAGAGTTTGGGGCATACACTTAAACAAATGTTAGTATATCCTACTGCTTCTTGTATGAGTGAGGATTTGGAGGAGTTGGACGAAAATCTCATATCTGCAATTTCGATAGTCGGGAATAAGTTAGGCCTTGTTCACAAGCCTTTTTGACAGGTACCAGTAAAACCCTGGTTTAATAGAGCCTGTGGTATGATGCCTCGTATATTTGAAGTCTCATTAAAAATAACAGAAGAAAAGATTTGGGAAGTCTAAAGTGGGTTTATGCCAAGCGAGTCATGTACGGATCAAATACTTAGCTTAAGGAAAATCACAGAAAAATGTATGTAAGTAGGAAAAAATTTTTTCTAGGCATTTGTTGACCTAGAAAAAGCTTTTGACAAGATAGATAAAAGTAAGCTTTGAGAAGTCCTGAAAGAGTAAGGAGTCAATAGAGTCAATGGATGACTCCTATTCGAGGAGTAAGACAAGGATGTGTAACGTCTACATTGTTATTAATATTATTCATAAACAAGTGTTTAAAATGAGATTTTTGCGCATAATATGCGGGAAAACTCTGAAGGACAAAGTTAGTAATGAGATAATTCTAAAAGAATGTGGTGCGGCAGAGACGCTAGTAGACACATCGAAAAGAAATCGGTTAAGATGGTTCGGGCATCTTGAGAGAATGCCAAATTAGCGACTGACGAAATAAGTATATTAAGGTCATGTAAATTGCAGCGTGCTCAGAGGAACGTCACGGAAAGAATGGTTAGAATGTGTAAATAAAACCCTAGTTAGAAGACACATAAGAAACTACAGAAACACAAGAGCCTGTATGAAAAAATGCATGGACGTAAAAGAAGCTAGAGAAGTATGCCAGGACAGGAAAGTATGGCCGCAAATAGTTAATAAAAAGAGTGTCAGTAGAGTGAATGACGCCTGAAAGAAAAGACCTTGCATACTAATGGACCCAAGTAGGGAACCTCACATAACGACTTTTTGAGGATCTTCACTTGGGGTTATTGCTAGAGAAATTGATCAGCAGCCTGTATCGGATCAGTGTTGCGGAACGGACGTGTTATTTAAGAAAAATCACGAGAATTCTGGATTAATCTAGAAACTGTATATCCTTTCGTCTAGTTTTACCAGTCATCAGCCCGATTCTCTTGCATATCCACAATGCATCCCTGCAGGTAGGATTATTTCCAGATGCCTGAAAAAAGGCGATTATTCGCCTTGTTCCTAACATATCTAAACCTACCTCTCCTAGTGATTTCCATCCTATATCCATCCTACGTGCCTTGCCTTAACCTTTCGAACACATTGTCCACCAGCAACTTACTTCAAACATTGAAACAAATAAGTTAATGGACCCAATGCCATCTGGGTTCCGTGCTAGACATAGTGAACTTACAGTTTCACTTGAAGTAACTTCTGACCTTGAATTGGCAATGCATAGAAGGGAAATAACGATTGTTGTCCTTTTTTACTTTTCTAAGGCGTTTGATGTAGTTAACCATAATTTACTATTGATTAGGATTAAAATTGCTCTACCTCTCCAACATGGTTGTTAAATGGTTTGAATGTTACCTTAGTTATTGGTCTGAAAAAGTAGAAATCAGCAATCGCACCAACTTCATTTATTATTTATACCTCTCAACTTGGTAGCAAGCTTCGACATTGTAACTATCACAATTATGCTGCAGACTTTAAGCTTTACCTTTCCGGGCCTTTTTCTAATCTTAAGATCTTCGAATATTGATCTGGTGGTGCAGTGGGCCTCGACGAGCTTAATCTCAACCTTATTCTTTATCCTGTAAAAACAATGGCTATAATCGTAGGACCTTCTTCCTCTCCTTCGCTTGAAACAATTCCAAACCTACCTCCTCTCTTGATTGAAGGACCTCTCATCCGCTTTCTAGAATCTGTGAAGGATTTCGGATATATTTTCAGTCGCACTCTTACTTGGAATGCACAGGTAGCGGATATTTCGGGGAAAACATTTAGAGTCCTCCAAAAACTTAAAAGGAATAAAGAATCACTTTCTACTTCTACGCGTATCCTTCTAGTTAAAGGTCTCATTCTTCCTTTCTTTGACTACGGCCTTGTAGTGTACGACGATATTACTGATGAGCTAAATTCTAAGCTTGACCGCACGCTTAATGCTTGCATTCGGTTCATCTATAACATCCCAAAAAGTAAACATATTACTAAATTTAGATAAAGAGCAGGACTTCTAAACTTCGCAAAAAGAACACAATTCTTTATGGGTAATTTACTTTATAGCCTATTCAGTAATAAATCTTCGCAAAATTTTCTGAAACTTTTTCATTTTATTAACAAAGATCAACCGACACATTCCAAACTCCGTGAAAGGAAAAAAGTACTAAAAATTCAGCCACACCGTACGTGTAAAATACAAAGATCTTTTATTATTTGTGGCGCTCGTCTATGGAACAAACTACCTATAATAATTGGAAATACACCTTTTCAATATCACTTAGAAAACTACTTTCTGGTTAGTTATTTAACACATCAAATCCTATCTTTTAAATTACACCTGTTCCTTATAGGGCTATTTAGCCCTAGGGACATTTTATAAATAAATACAAATACATCACTCCATTCCCCACTAAGTTAGTCAGGCCTACCTCAACAGGGAAATGGCCTAATGGTGTAATGATGATAATAGTAATTAAAAAATGTAAATAATTTCAATTTTCAGATTTAGAAGTTATTGAGTATAGAAAAATAAAGGAAGATTACCTGGTGCTTCAAAGGTTAATAATCAATAGTTTTTTGTGTGGTCCTTAACAACTAAGCATTTAGTGATGTGAAGTTTAATTGGCTTTGCAATCGAAGGAATCTTTCTGTGTGTTTAACTCTGGTCTTTATGGAGTTGAATTTGTATCAGTAAGTTTAAATTTGAGTATGAGCTATCGAGAAACTGTCCGATATGCAATCTCGTAAAAAGAGAGGATTTGTTTCATTTTTGGCTACTTGTCCTACAAATTTGGATTCTAAATTCTCCATTTTTCAGCAGCTTCTGTCACATCAAATGGAAAGTACACTCCTGATCCCTTCTTCACTGAATAATTCTTCAGCCACCCATTGCAGCAAAACATAGACGTTTCCGGCCAACAACCATAGTCATCAAACATGAAAAAAATTATTTTCCAAGTATAAAATAAAAAGTAAATAACTGAAAATTCAATTATTCCATTTGAAGAAATGGAAACTGGCTTATTAAATGCAAGTATTACGAAATGAAAAGATTTACGTCTGTATTCTACGCGATTACGACTAGTGGATATATATGTAATATATATTCTGGTCTTTTAATATTAATATAGTTGGGGAAAATAAAAAATTGGTCAGTGGGAAACTAGAAAGTATTAGAAATGAAATTTTGCAGTAACCCTGATATAATAATCTTCTTACTAATTTTTTCCCTTATATTTTTTGCAGTTAATTCTGCAACAAAGTTACTTGTTTAGTTTTCCTTCTTTATACATAATGTGTCCCCTAAGGGTTTACATGACTTTCATGACTTACAATCTTTTCGCCTGTATATATTCACACGCATTCTTTCATTCTCTCTCTTTCACTCCTATAGCACCCTCTATCTCCTTCATCCATTTTTCTCCTAATCCATCCTCTACTATAATCTTAACCACATAATCTTGCCAGCTTCCTGTATCTTCAAATCCTCTTCTACATCCTTCCCATACATGCTCCCAAGTTTCCTCCTCTCATTCGCATATTCTACACTTTCTGCTCTTTTCTTTTTCCTAATAAATCGCCTCTCTTAGCTCGTTTCCCAATCTTAATCTTCCTATTCTGGTCCACCTTTTCTCTCCCAATCCCTTTTCTAAATACTTTAATACTCCTTCCTTTTTAATTATCTTATACCAATAATTTTATTTTGATTCCTCAATCATCCTCCATGTGACTATTAATTTTCTGTTCCTCTCCCTTTTTTCCAATTCTTCATAGTTTACTCCAGTCCCGCCTTCTACTTCTCTATCATCAAAGAACTCCCTCCTTTCTTCTTCCTATCTCGTTAATTCGATCGTCCTCCCTCTCTTCTCTTGTACCTCCATCAAACACATTCTCGCCAACTCTCCTTCCTTTGCATTCCAAAGCTTCGTCTCAAATTTCCATGCCCTCTTTTCCTCTCTCATACTTCACTTATCCCTTTGCCTTTCTTCTCTCACCATATATTCTGATATCCTCCAGTCTGCCCCTAGTGTCTACTTTATATACTTTTCTTGTAAACTCTGAATATCTTTCTTGTCTTTCCATCCCCATGTCGCTGCTCGATAACCTAATACCGGCCATACCAGCCTATCAAATAACCACAATATCCTTCTCCAATTTTTTTACCTTCTTTTTCCTATTCCCCATACCTGTTTAATTAGCCCTGCTGCTTTTTTTATCCTTTTTCTTTTATGAGCTGTATGATCTCCATTCGTTTGCAAGATATATCCCAAATATTTAAACTCTTTCAGTTCTTCTCACTTTATTCCCTTCCATCTCCCTGTCCATTTTTTCTTCATATCCCCTTCTTTTTTAAACCTCATTATCTTTCTGTTTTCTACATTTACATTTAGTTTCTTCTCATATAAGTATTTCTCTAATCCTGTAATTAATCTTGTCATCCTTTCTTCATCCTCTGCCATCAACACTATGTCGCCTACGTATGTCAGTGTATATTTTTTCTTCCCTATCCTAACTTCTCCCAACCTTTTTTCCTTATTTATTCTTCTAAGTTTAATATTAATAAATGTCTTTAACCTTCTCTCCTTTGCCTTTCTTTACTATTGGTATAACTACTCCATATTTCCATAACTCTGGCCACCGTCTCCTCTCCATACTCTCCATATTTTATTTGGAATCTCATCTATACCAGGTGCCTTTCCATCCTTTATTATTTCTAAAACCTTAACTATTTCTTCCCTTGTTATGTCCTCCTCCTCCTCACCTCTTTCTCTACCATATTTTCCTCCCCTTATAACCTTTATCTCTATGCCTCCTAGCAAACCCAAAAATATTTCTTCCATTCTACTATTTCAATATCTTGGTTTACTCTTTTTATATTTTTCTTTCTCTATTACTACCTTCCATTCAACACTTCTGTTGAAAAGTCATCCTTTCTTCTTGAAAATCAATTTTTGTGCCGAAACATTCGTCTTTTTAGGTTGTGAATTCAAGTAATTTCGTAGAAAATGGACTTATTTTTTAAGACATATATTTAGATCCTAAAAAGTCGAAATAAAATCTTTATCGGTGGGAAAATAGAACTATTTTTGGAAAATCTTTTTTTTTTCATTAAAAAATGCATCTAATTTACTATAAATTGCATTTTTCTTTGATAAAAATGGAATGTATATTTTAATGTTTAAAATTCAACTATTTTTTAGATGATTTGTCTTTTTTATTTTAAATTTTATGTATTTTAATAGAAATCACATCGTCTTTATACAAACATAAAACTGATTTTATACAAATTCAAAGATTTAAAAAAATGTATTCCATTTTATTACAAATTTAACTGTCTGGCAAAAAAATCGTGTTTTGGGGTTGAAAATTCAAGTCTAATGTTCGCAGAAAATTTACTTATTGTTTAAAACATTTATTTTGGTGTTGTAAAGTTAGAATATAATTTTTTTTATGGCAATTAAATTTTTTTAATATGCATTTTTGATTAAACATTAATTTATTTTTGTAGAGAATTCATCTTTTTAGATAGAAATTCAACTGTTTGATTGAGAATGAATATTATTTCTGTTTGAGGATTCAATTTTTTGTTGTTGAAATTGTTGATAAAACCACTTTGTTAGGAAATTATTTTTGTTGTGCAACAATCACGTTTTAATCAATAATTCAGTTTTTTGGTTGCAGGTATAATTTAATTGCTAAAACTTATTTTTTTGATAATAATATATATCAAATTTAGTTTATATGTAAATAACTATGTTATATAATATACTCAATGTATTAAATGTGAAAACACTTCTTATCATAAAAGATTGGCTCTGATCATATGTTTCACACAATGAGAGTACGTTCTATTATACCATAGATACATAAGCAGTCGTTTTTATCAATTTCACTCTTATTTTCTTGCTATTTATATTCACAGAACAAATATTGACTGCAGGTTTCATATTACAATTGATAAAGCGGACAATTTTGTTAACAAACGGTTTCTTCATAAAGCTTTAACCACGCGTCTTTGGAGATTCTTTAAAAAATTTCTGACAGCGCAGCAACGTAATTTAAAAAAAAATGTGATCCTTTCTATTTTTTTGCAGAGCTAAGTTTACAGTTTGATTGTTTGCCCAATCAAGAACTTATTCCTGGGGTTAATCGTAGAAGATCCTGTCCTTCTGAAGGAGAAAGTAATTCACCTGAGAGGCATTTCCCTTCTGCTGAGCGACATCTTCATTCCAGGTTAAGGTCTCCTTCTGCCAAGCCTTCTCTTCGTGCCAGCCCTAGGTCTCCTCCTGCCAGGACCATGCCTCCAACAGGGATTACTTCTTTTGACGAACATCAATTTACACTTGATCAACTAACATTTATTCTGATAATTCCTGTCACGAATTCGTGCCAGATATTTGAACTTCAAAGATATACTTTCCCTGCAAATAATGTACTCAAGATTCGGATAGGAACAACTAGTACGCTTATGCCAAGGCAAGAACAAATTGTGCCTTCAACATCCAATGATGAGGTCTTTGCTATATTGGCGACTCACAATTCTGTTGCTGGAACGTATAGATATGATGATATCGTTTGCAATAAAAGATGGGCGAAAATAAATATAATAACTGGCACGGTTACCCTATTGACCAAAAAAGAAATCGCTGAAATACCAGTAGGTTCCCGCCGCAAAATTACAGGGTCTTATATGGTGCGCAATATAAGGCTTCATCCTCTTCACTGCTATTTAAAAAAACTAAATCTTGAATTTAATGTTTGCGATCTGAAGTCAAATCAAAATATTTCATTTAACTGGTCCCGTGTGGAAATAGCCCGGGCTAGCCCTGGTACAAAAAGGTTTCTGGTCGGGGACTAGCCGGGCTATGTTTGTTTTTAAGAGCCTGGCCGTGCACTGGTCGTGGACTCGCTGCACAAAATTTATGTCAAAACTCCAGTCTGGGGCTGACTGGGCTCTGATCGGACAAATCTTATGATCGCATGTTCAGACGGTAGCTGTTTTTTTTTTTGAGAAAAAATTCTAAGTTTCATCTTTATGAAAAATTTTAAATGTTCAGAAAAAATTACATTTTATATTAATCGTAAACGTTGTAAAATAGTATAAAACACCTAACAATCAAACCGTACCTGTCATTGTAAAAAATGATAAAATAGTCTAAAATGGGAAAAAACAAAATATCACGCGAAGAAAAATTGTAATAGACTTAGATTATTTATTTAAAAAGTATTTTACTGATATTCCTGTTAAAAATTCGTGTATTTCATATTCAGGTAACGTCGCATAATAATAAATAATTAGAAAAAGAGTACTTAAAAGTTGGTACTATAACTTTTCTGAACTGTAGCTTATGAGGATGGCTTTTTCAACGAGTTTCAACTTGTCGGTTTAGCGCAGTGGTCTTAAGGATGTTCCAAAGACGTCTCTAGGACATCCTTAATTTGTTTTGAACACTGGGCAGCAGGCTTCCACAGCGTAGGAAGAAGGATAGTTGCATCATCGGAAAACTGAAATTTAATTATTTTTATCTAATTTTGGCTCATAAAAATAAAACAAAAAATGCCGTTGAACAAATCAAAGTACGGAACCAAAATTTTATTGCCAACTTGGCTAAACCGAAATTGGATGATGATCCTCTGAATGGTTGGTTCTTTGACAAACCAGTGCCAAGATACTGCTTCATTGGGTTATACTAGTCTCTCCTATCAGGTTATTTGAAACTAGAAATTTTGACAATATAAAGAAATGAGAAATATAATTTTAATGATCTATTCAAAACCTACGTCCATTTTTGTCTTGTTAACCAGATATTTATAATGGCTTTCAAAAAGTCAAAGTGCAAAATTGAAATTTCAGTGCCAACTTGACTGAACCAATATTAGATTATAATTCCGTTTATGGATGGTTTTTCGAAAAAACCATGCCAAAAGTCTGCTTTCATTAAGTTAAGCGAGTCTTCCCTATGAGGCTATTTAGCCCTAAACACTCTCTAAAATAAAAAGAAATGTAAAATATAAGTTTAATTGTATGTTTCGCAATTGCGTCACGCTATTTAAAAAATGGTGTCGACCACATGCAGAAGTCGCAGTTCTTTTTGCTCCCATTGAATATTTGATTTATCATTACGGAGGCTTATCTCATCAATTTTTCTTCTTAGAAACATGCTTTCGCAGAGTAGGAATTAGGAATAATCACACCATTAGAATAATAAAATTTCATTCTTGCTAGCTACATGATGAGGATTCCAATGATGATCCTCTAAATGTTTGGCTATTCAAAATCTCGTGTTAAAATTCTACATTTGTTAGACCAGTTAAATAATTTTAAATTTCAAATTCAAACATTCAATTGGAAAATTTTCGACTTTTACACGAAGTTTAGAATTGTTTCTATTTTTATCTCTTCTATGTGAAAGTATTTCGTTTAGAATTGGGTGGAAATATTTTGTTGCTGTTTGAAAATGGATTTCCTCAACTCAAAATCTAGCTCTTCCATTTTTGTTTGAAAAACTATATTTCTACTTACCGAATTCTTGTATTTTATTAAATATTCATCTTTTCGGCAGAAAATTGATCTTCTTCGTTTCAAATTTGTGTTTCTTTAAATTGAAAATTGCACTATTTAGAAAGAAATCAATCTAGTTCGTATGACATTCAACAACTTTGTTGTAAAATCATTTTGTCCGTAGTTGAAAATGTAACTGTTTTGTTGAAAATTCGTTCTGTGAGTTTTAAATTAATGTTACTTAAATAAAAATTTAATCGCTTTATTTGTAGTTCGAAATCCATCTTTCTTAAGTTAAAAAGTCAACTTTTTTTAACTCGTTTTCTTGGTCAAACATTAATTTTGTTTTATGGAAATATTTAAATGAAGCGATTTTCAAAGATTGATTAGAGTTTTAACTTCATTTTTTAACTGGATAAAAGAAGTTATTTTAATTTAAAATATTATATTAGTTTAATGAAATCAAATGGTTTTGATTCACATTACAATTTTTTTCTACTTCGAAAAATCCAATTTTTCGTAGGTGACTGAATATGCATTAAAAATTCGACTAAACTACTGCTAATTACACTAATTACACCTATAAATTTGATTCTGGAAAAATGTGTGTTTCTTGAAAAAAGGGAGGCATGCGGATTGCATAGCTGTTGAGGACACATTTGTTTACCGGTGACAAGGAAGGACGTCCCTTACTGCGCGATAGATAGGCCTGGAATCTGAGAGGTATAATCGCAGAATGTTGGTAACAACGGAAAGCCGCCGAGATCCAAAAACACTCGAAGAAGATGGCCGGATTCGAAGTACTGCCTTGAGACTAAATACCGGTGTGCCACAATAGGCTTTGTAGCTTCAGCGCCTGGGGGTGCTTCAGCCCCCCCCCCCCCCCCCCCCCCCCCCCCCCCCCCCCCCGCAATCACATTACAACCAACCAAAAACCAACCAACCGTCCCACTCTTTTCCACCTTCTCAAACTTCTCCAATCAGTGCTATACTTTTGCATCTCCTTTCCCATCCAACGACCAGAGCCTTTTCTTTTTATAAAGGTAAAACCTTTAAAAATATTTCATGATTCCGCATCTCATCCTCGCTGTAAGCTCTTGACTTCCTTTATCTTCTTTCTCACATATATATATTGCGCTTTTTTCTTCGGCATAATTCTCCCATAGTTTTAATTGAACCTTGACTTTCTTATTTTCTCCTCCCCTGCAGCCTTCTTTCATTCCATACTGTTCTTCTCAATCGTCTAATATACCATCCTTCCTTTTTTGTACATCCTTCTCACCAAATCCATCTAGAATCCATTTGTTCTAGAATAACTTTCCCTTTTACGCCCCATCTTTCCACCCCCTTTAACTTTATACTTCTTGGAACAACATTCCCCAAACAGCTTTTCTGCCCTGCCCTTTAAAAAAAATTTTCCTGAAATAAAACGCCTGACTTTCCGTTATCATCCTAAAACTTGTTCTCCCCATTTCCCAACTATTATGTAATTACGAGTATTCTTAGAAAACACTATTCAATATTTTTGTGATAAAATTACCCTTTTAACGATCGTAGTTTGCCACATGTAAACCGAATATTTGGACCGTTTATGAAATTCAACAAAGAAAAAGTGATGTCGCTGAGGACAGTCGCTACGTAGAAATTCCTTGCCATCAAATCAAAATGCCATATAGTAATAAATAGCGAGTAAACATGGGTTAAATTCTATAACTGTTAGTCAATTTCTCATTACCTTCTTTAACAGCATCATTATATTCAAAATAAAGTTTTTTTGATTTGCCTGTCTCGTGCCGGATATTATACATAATTCTTAGGGATACTATATATTTCCAAGGCAAAGTACATGATAAGCATTCGATTATACACTTTGTCTGAAGTAACCAGGCATTATATATAATGCCTAGGGATTCTATGTAATCTCACGATTCAGGGGCAAAGCGAGGGGGTGGGGGGTTACCCCCTCAACTTTTGGAAGTTAGCAGTTCTAGGATATTTCATCAATAAACTCAAGCAACCTACAAGGAATTTCGTTAATTTTAGATCAAATCGTCAATTTTTTAACATTTTTAGGCAACAAATGTAGTGGAATGAGAAGTAAATTTTGATATTTATACCAATATATTTCCTTGTTTTAAAATGTTGGCATTTCATTGTAAATGTGTAACTCGGTATTTTTCAAGGTTTTATTTTCCAAAAATGCCAATTAATTGATAGCTTTTGGATTTAAATAGAAGAAAATTATTATTTCTATCTCGGGAAAATGTAACGATAGAACTCGGCAAATCAATGGCCTTTTTCAATTGAAATCTCGGAAAATATGTTCAGAACGACGATGGTTAATTGACTGTTTTGTAGAATTAATAATTTTCGGAGACTCATTTAATTACCAAATTCTTGCTTCATTTTTGGATTCAAAATAAGCGTCTAAACATTTTTGAATCTGAAATTTAATTAATATATTTCAATTGAAAATTCGAGAATCCTCAGAGCTCAATTCGAAAAATCCGCTTACAGAGCACAACCTTGGTAATATCGATACTTCGATAGATATCGAACTATCGGCAGTCAATTATTAATGGAAGAGTTTCGTGTTCGTTATGGCACTTTCTTACGTTTTTGTATGCAGGCGGAAAATGTTCCATCTTCTGACTCTATCATGTGACAAAACTATGTATTCATTTCACTCGAAATGATGTTCCGCATGGTACAAGTGGAAAATAAAAGAATATGTGCTAGAAGGAGATAAGTGCATGATACTGTTACATGACAGAGTGAGAAGAGGGAATATTTTCCGCCTGCAGGCAAACGAGGTATGAACGCGCTCTTAGGAGGCTCTAGCGAATTTACATGAGTGCCCGCGAAATTTAAACTCAAATTAAGCAAAGTGAAGGTATTGAAAGAAAATGATAAAAAAAGGAGTAGAAAAAATAGAAAATGTGGATTGGAGCTTGATGAAAAGTTGAACTCCAAGATAGAAAAGTATGTACCTTACTTGCTGTTGGTCAAAACTTAGCTTTCTACCAAATCTTTCGTTTCTTCTTTAATAATACTTTCCAACTTTTCAGTTTACCTTTTCATTAATATATTTGTCCATGCCCAGGTTTCATATTTCGTTTCACTTACTTTATATAAGTTTCTTTTAAAAACTTTATTTTGCTCACTTTTCGTTCACACTACGCGGCCGTTTACGTAACTTTGGTGGCACCTCCTAACAATTGCTAAACTCTCCCATTAAGAGCAAGTTTAGATAAAATGGAGATAATCTGCAAATTTAGAAAATTTAGTTTGAAAACATTGAAAATTGAAAAATTGAATGTTTTTAAATTGAAAGCAAAGTAAATTATAAGATAAAATATTCTCATTGCAAATAGTTAAAACAACCTTGAAAAGCTTTAAATTTTTGTTTCTAAATCTTGAGAAATCTAGTATTTGTTTTAATTTTTTTCCAATTGTAAAATCTATTAAAATAGAAGTTGGACAGATTTTTCTTCTAAAAATTTGTAGATTTCCCGGTCAAGAAATAAATTCTGCAAAATAGACTGCTTCGAGGCACTGGAGTTCACTTCGTCTAAAAACATATATGTCTCTTCGGAAGATAAGCGCTTCCTCTTGATTTTCTTCGACATTTTCGTAATGCCTGGTTACGCAATACATTACCAAACATTGATTGACTGAAAACGAACTAAAGCGATTGTCCTGCGAAATTTTCGCCAGTGACTGAAGAAGACTGAAGCAGACGACAGGATTAACCTCCACTCCTGTGCATAATATTTTAATTTTTCGAATGAATAATAGTGAAGTTAAACCACAAAATATGAATTTCGAAGCAAAATAGTTCAATTCTGACCTACAGCACATTCATTTTGACGCAAATAGTTGTATTCGAAACAAATAAAGATTCAACAAAAATATAGAAAAATTAGGAATGTCTATGATCAGTCGGCAAAAAATCTTTGAAACCTTATTACACGGTAAATAAAATCGCAGAAAGTTGAGTAAAACGATGTCAGTTTGATTTTCTTATCAAATTTGTTGTCATCTCAATGACCGAAAATGTGTGAAAAACAGGAAAAATTACTCTCAACTTTCACTACGTCGACTTTTTAATTCCTCTGCTCGTTTAACAAATCTTACCAAACAATTTGAAAAAATTCATGAATATTCTGTAAGATGTATTTGGCAATTTTAAATGACAATCTTTATACTTTAATTTAATGATTATTTCAATTGGTGGAGTTAACAACGTAAAAAATAAATATCTCGGCCGTGGATACAGATTTTAATCTGAACTCTAGCTTAAAAGAAGATTGGAAAACTTTTTAATAATATGATGCGTATAATTTGAAAAATATTTCTTAGCCTTCCGCCAATATTGAAAGCGCTGCAGGTCAACTCAAATTCAATTACTTTTGTCTGAAATTTCCATGAGTAATTTTATATTTTCCATGATCATTAATATTAGGCTCATATAAATGGAATAAAATTTTTTTAATATTGTACCCGCCTTCTGAAAATAATTATTGGACGTTGCATAATTTTCGTATTCGATTGCATATAACGTTTTTATCGATTTTTGAATCAAATATATCTGGAATTTATTGTAAAGTTGCAAGTTACGTAGTTTTTACACAATGCTGTTTGAGCTTCTTAATTGAAATAATTTTAATCTATTTTTCTTGATTCCACTCAAGATACAAATAATACAGCTACGGCGACTCTCAGTAATCTTTAGACTAAAAAAGCTATTACAAAAAGTTTTTTTGCGGAATATTAATTTTTCATAATATGCGCATATTTTGCGCAAAAAATAAGAAGATAATAAGAGCGCTTTCTTTAAAATTAAAAATGCTGTTTATCCACAATAACAACAACAAAACAGCTATATCAAACATAATAAAAAACTTTTTCAACCCAGGGATTTCTAAAAATGAAATATAGAGTCAATAAGTTTTACAAGAAAAAAATTATTAACTGTATTGGGAAAGTTTAAATTACTTTTATGTCAACATTAAACAGTATTTAATCAAAATAATCTGTTTTCAAGGATCCTTCGGTTAAAGTTGGTTGTATCTTACCGCGTAATAAACTGTCTAAGAATTAGACGAAATTAATATAATGAGCAAGACCAGTTAAATACTCACGCATTTTCCTACTGCCAAAATTTAGCACGATTTCACAAATCTTCTTATTTGAATCTTGCTGTTTTTTCCTTTTTAAACTTAAAGCATCACCTCGAAAACAACTGCTGATATAAACAATCCAAACAGTGGATTTCCACAGGCGAACCAGCTCCAAAGAAGGCAAAGACCGTAAAATCAGCTGGTAAGGTTATGGCTACAGTTTTTTGGGATGCAC
>NC_046657.1:46790207-46791422 GCF_010883055.1 Belonocnema kinseyi
CAAGCTATCTAAGGATGGTACTATAGAACGCCACCTCAAGGTAGGCCTAGTGGCGCCATCTCTTGGTCAGGCCGGAAACTTATCAATCCACCCTCGTAGAATTCCTCTTCTTCGAACTCGGCTAGTTGACTGGGTAAACGGCTGTTAACCAAATCCAAATCAAGTTTTTTCAACTCCTGTGCTCAGTGAATATACCCTCTTGATTCTCTTGAGTTTTCCTTCCGCTTTTCGGGATCGAAACTCTCATTTTATACAATGACACTGCACAACACAATTAGGCCTGGCACTAATCGTTTACACTACCACACCAATCACCTTACGCGTTCGTTTCTCAAGACTTACACTCGCCACCGATCGCTTTCAGTAAGGTACTGAGTCGGCTCCGTTTACACCCGAACCTTCGCTCTAAAACTCATTTTTCCCATCCAGCGCTAGGCTTCCAAGCAGGAGGAATGGGGTTCGATCCCTGTGTCGGTTCCAATGAAAATTTTTCTATGTACTTTAAACTGGGGCTCTGGTGTTTCGGAACCCACCTTAAACTGTAGGTCTCCTTGAAAGAGGTCAGTGTCCTCCCAGAGAAAAGGCTCCATGTCGATTGTCGCAGGTCATTTTCGAGCAATTTAAACGGGTGTGGCATAATAGACTTCTTAGTTTGAGCACCAGGGGGGGGGGCCTCACGGGCTCCCCCGCCCACCAGTACAATACAATACCAATATTTCAGCACAACGATGTTTCTAAAAACGATATTCATAAGAGATGGTCCGGAGGCCTGTTTTACAACTAAAGACTGGATAAACATTAACGAAGATATCAGAAGAGTTTCTGCTAGGAAATATTTTCTTATGGAATGTAGATTACATAATCTTTACCCTCACAACATCATAAATAGCACTGCCAACGTTGGGTCTCAACTAGAAATTAGAGACATTTACAATCAATTAAAATGTTTACTTAATTTATCCAAAAAGATTAGAACTACATTAGCCGTTTTTCAGCACGTAGAAGTTTTACAGAATGTTGTCGAATTTCAAGAAAAACTGAATAACAATCCTAAATTAATAAAAAATAAATTAAACCGAAAACTTGAGAATTTGAAATTTGAACAAGGTATAATTTACGAGGGTAGTTCAATAAGTCTTTAGAATGAAGTATAAAAACAATTTTTTTTGGGTAAATTTTTTTTTTATTTTTCAACATAATCTCCTTGGAGCTCTA
>NC_046657.1:46791522-46794663 GCF_010883055.1 Belonocnema kinseyi
TATCAGCCTTGGAGGAGATTATGTTGAGAAATAAAAAAAAAAATTCTTAAAAACGTTGTTTTTCTTGGTCAGGCCGGAAACTTATCAATCCACCCTCGTACGATACTCGTTCAGAAACTGTAGGATCAATCGACAACGATGATAACGTACGACGTTGGGTTAATACATCCAGAACGCTGTCGTCCTATCCCCATGGAGAAGTGACCACTCCGTTCGCACTCACGATGACATGCAGTTGAATCCCGAGAATCAAATGGGACGGATTTCCAAAAATTTTCAAAGTTCCGAACGAGCTATCAGGACGTCATTAGCAGCTATAAGAGCTGGGACTACACACGACATCAGTGAGCAATTAATTAATCGAGCTATAGCTGTAAAGGGACTTCCAACTTTCAGTGGGAACGATTTCGAATGGCCCTGTTTCAAGTTTGCCTTCTAGCATTCCTCAACGAAAGGTAAATTTTCAGAGGAGGAAAACCTAATGCGCTTAAACGAAAGCCTAAAGGGAGAGGCTGAAGAATCCGTAGCCTCTTTGATGATCACTGCTAAGAGTGCTAAAGAAATTGTGGACATCTTAAAACTTCGCTTTGGAAATCCCGCAATAGTGGCTAACAGCATAGTACACGAAATAAAAAAAAACCACGATTGGAAGCTGAAGGGTCTAACCTAATTAATTTTTCAACAAAAGTGAGAAACTGTGTGGCCGCTCTCGAGGCCGCAGATTATGTCGGATATCTGCATAGTCCCGACCTACCAAAAGAAGTCGTTGGAAAAACTCACCCCGCCATGGTACAAAGTTATAACAGAAACGCGCACTCCGATGACAAAAGGAACGAACCGGGGTTTATCTGTCTGTCAAGATTCTTATTTTTCGAGGCGGAGTTAATTTCTAAAGCGGGAACTATTGGTCAACCATTTCGGGGAACTAACCGCGAACGCATCAATCGTTATGATAGTACTCGCCAGAATCAGGCTAAGCGATCTAAATGGGATTCGTCAGTAAGTCGAGCCATTATTGCGGCTGCAACCGACTCAAGTGCAAACTTTGATCACGACCCCGGCTCTCCACGTAGCCATCAAAGCGGGTATTGCGATGATCCTCAGCACGCCGTGACTGAATGCAAAGCATTTACTGAACTTCCGATTCGAGAGAAATGGAATTGGGCGAGTGACAAGCGGGTATATTTCAGGTTTTTATTGCAAGGACATTTTCGTAACCAATGCAACGCCAAAGTATGCAAAGCTGCTAAATTTGCACGAGATTACAACAAATTGTTGCATAATCAAGATTACACAAGAAACAACTCAAAGGAAAGGCTCATGAACAACTCAGACGTCCGAGGTAACTGTATGAAGCATTTCTCGATTTGACAGGTAATGTTAAAGGTGATTCCAGTGCGTGTTCATGGCCCTGAAAAGCATGTTGACTCTCATGCCTTTTTAGATGACGGCTCAACAGTAGCATTGATAAAGCAAACATTAATAAAGGATATTGGAGTGGACGGAACTCACGCTACCTTCAGAATAAAAGCAATTCTTGGTATGAATTCTACGGAATAAGGAAGCAAACGCGTTAACTTTTTTATCAGTGACGGAAGGGATGTCAAATGTTTGATATAAGGAACGCACGAACCCTTAAATACTTGAGATTGCCAAATTAATCACTTCATAAATCCGATGTAGCACCTTACGAGTACCTGAGGGATATAAACCTCACATTCTTTAAAAACGCTCGACCAAAAATCCTAATCGGGCAAGATCATTGGCCATTAATCATAGCAGAGGAGATACGCGCATCATTTATAAACGAGCACGTAGCATCGCTTACAAGGCTGGGATGAGTCTTGCACGGAAATATGCTCGCTAAACAAAGCCGACACGCACGTGATCGAGTCATGAAGATCAATGAGCGTGAACCTGATCAGAACGAGGACACAAAATGGGAAAATCAAGGCAACTTCAACCTTAATAATCTCTGCAAAGAACATTTCAGTCTTGAATCGATAGGAGTATCCCTTCACAACAGAAAAAATGCGAACGAAATACGAGCAGAAGATATATCCACAACAGCCCATCAAACAGGAAATTGTGGGGAATTTGGACTGCTGTGGAAGAATGATAAAGTATCACTACCAAAAAATCGGCCGTAAAAGTTATTTCTCGAAAATATTACGTAGATGACTATCTGGATAGCGTTTGGACCGTAGAAAAAGCAACCCAACGACTAATGGAAAGACTTCTGATTTAAGCTTAAAGAAAATTCCTAGAGAAATATTCTCGGGTATTAAACGAACCAAAAAACCGTGAAGTACTGCAGGTGATAATGACCATCTTCGAGCTTTTGGGATTTCTCTTCCCCTATAAAATAGAGAGCAAGCTGCTTCTTCAAGACATCAGGCGTAGCGTAATTGGCTGGGTAAGCTAGAGAGAGGCCAGGAATTGTCAAATAGAAGAAATGAACTGAGTTAAAGTAGCTCCATTAAAACTATAATACAGATGACTGGAGATGGGTGCCATCAAAACAGAACACAGCAGAAAACGCTTCTCAATTTGGATTCGTTTAATGCGCAGTACTGCTTGGGTATTACTTGATGCGGATAAATGGTTAAAAACAGCAGAGGGTAAACCGAACGTAGAATACATCAATAAAGCTCACAATCTGTGGTTAAAAGAAGCCCAGCAAGAATCCTTTGCACGCGAAATACAAGCCCTCATGGAAAGTCGGCCACTACACAAAGACTCTCGCTAACATCACTTAACATTGATTCTAAATAATGGAATTTTAATGGTACAAGGAAGAATATCAGCAGCAATAGACGTTTCCGATTCAGTCAAACGTCCAATAATTCTGGACGGACAACACTTATATACGAAATAGCTGATCCAACATCTCCATCGCAAGGTAGGATATGAAACCCCTTAGCGTGTGGTCAATGAATTAGAACAAAACTATTGGATTTTGAAAATCCAGCCCTCCGTTCGGTCCGTAGTTACAAAATGCACGATATGTCGCATCAACCGAGCAGCAGCGCAGCCACCCAAGATGTCTGATCTATCCGCTGAGAGGCTTGGACACCATCAGCGACCTTTTACTTTCAGCCGACTGGACTATTTTGGGTAAATGTACGAAACAATCGCTCG
>NC_046657.1:46794763-46801483 GCF_010883055.1 Belonocnema kinseyi
AGGCATGCGAACAGTGGTTCGCATGCCTTACGACCCGAGTGACACTTGGAATTAGCTGCACCACTTTACGCCAATTCAGTTACCCTAGCTTTGAGAAGAATAATAAATCGAAGGAGAAGCCCGAGAGAAATATATTCGGACAATGCTACCAACTTCCGTGCTGCAAATAAAGAATTGAGACAAGCGATGCAGGAAATCGATCGTAATGCCCTGCAGGCCAAACCCGCGAATCGACAAATCATGTGCAACTTTATACCACCCTCCGCTCCCCATATGGATCGGAGCTGGCAACGCTTGGTGAACAGTATCAAAGTAACGCTACAAGCTATCTCGAAGTCGCCCGCTAACTCATGTGTCTGTGAATCATCAAGATCAGGAAAGCATAACACCAAACCACTTTCAAATCGCATCATCATCCGGTGCCCCTGTACCAGGAAAATTCTCAGACGTAGACCTCAAGATGACTTAACAACTAACCGTTAAGTAATGACTTCGAAAACCTAAACGCGATATTATGTTGTTCGTTTAAGTTTTCTTCATTCGTTCAAAAATTTAATTGTTAACATCCATGGTTTTGCAAAGCGGTAGAAGTGACTAAACAATAAATAAGAGTTTCATCGATCAAATTATCGACCAATCTCTAAACGTACATTTAGTACTCGTTCATAATGGGTAAAGCGATTTCGTAATCTCTTATACCGGTGGGCGAATATGTGGCAGACGGAAATTCACAGCTGGTTTCTTAATATTTCGATTGGCTGCGTGGCAAGGTGACCTGCCATTAGGAAGGGAAGGGAATATTTGACGGGCGAAGCGAGAGTAATTGCTACTGGAAAATTAGAGGTAAAAGTTTGTCTCGTGCGAGTGTGCTGATTGAGATCTGTCAATGTTAAGCCCAGTACATGTACATAAGGGCTTGTCAGGATCGAGGGTCCACGTCGAGATCTGTCTACATCAAAGAATCGTCTAAGAATCTTGGTTGAAGTCTTCATGAAGGTTTGTTTATTTGAAGCCCATCCACTCAAAGGTCAGTACGTGAAGATCCGTCCACGTTAAATTATGTCCACGCTAAGATCTGTCGATTATCTGCCCTAATTGCTTCTACCTTTGTTATTGTTTATTAAAATATGATTATATAATAATCTGTCTTCAATGAAATATATTTAAATTAAACTGACTAAACTGAAGGAAAGATAAATTAACGTAAAAGAGGATCAGAATCCCGACTCGGAATTCCCTAAATTTCCCTAATTCCCTAATTTTGTTTGACAGTGAGGCATAGAGAACAGGAAATACAGATCCATCACCATTGAACTGAACGATCGTGACCTTGAAACGGCCGCCAGGTCAAGGTCAAGATCAAAGTTAAGACTCTTATCAACGTATGATACTTACCTAAGTTTGTCCATTATGAATTATTTTCCAATAATGATCATCTTATAGCCAGCAAAACAGGCGGAAAATATGAACTAAGTCCATATTAGAATGCAAAATTTCCGTTATTTCGATTGCCTGTGTCAAAAAGGTGAGTTTGCATTAAAAAAAAGGTTTACCTTAAAACAACCATGAAGTACATCATTAAGTTCAAAACTAAGGTCACGATCAGGTGCCTTTTTAAACGTTACTATCGGAATGACCATGACCTTTGTGAAAAATAGCTCACTCAAGAAGATGCAGGCCTGTTCCGCTACTTTTGTGACTCCCATTATTATATGTGATAATAAAAATTAAGATGTAAATGTAAATTTTGGAACGCAGTTATTGGAAAAAAGTTGGGGTTAGACTGGTTATTAATTAGATAGAAAATTTTTTTGCAGAGACATAATACCAGTGCTTGATATAAGAATACGACAGAGGTCTCTGCTTATTAGATTTCTAATTTAGTATAGAAACAACTACATGGCATTTAACTTTTATAACACGAAATTAATTATAAAGTAGAAAAAAAGAAGTTCTAAAAAATTGACTGCTTATTACTTATTACGTATAACTTAAAATAATGTTTTTTTTTCGAAAAGTTTGATACAGGAGACTTTAGAGTTCCAACATTGTCCAGTGAAACATTTGTCTATCATTTTTGTTTTATTTTAGAAAGAAAGGTTAAGTTATTTATCTGTTCTATTGGAGATTATTTTATTTAAAACGTTTTTAGATCAACTTATTGTTTAAATTATAAGAAATCATTATTTTCTATTCCTGCGATTCTAATTTAAAATTTTAAGAGTTCTGAAGCTTCGATTTCAAAATGTAATGCACAGTAATCGAAGTAAATTGGAGTAATTTATAGAGGTGATACAAATAGTTTTAAAAAATTTTTTGGATTCTGTTGATTTCAAATTATTTATGTCTTACGGTCCAATCGTAAATCAAAAATATATTATGAGTCAAAAAAACATGTTCTTCGAAACTCAGATATTTATTTAATAGAAAAACTCCTGTTCGTCCATCCTAACCTACGCTAATTTGGTTTTCTCGCATTATATTTTTTAAAAATTTGATCTAATCGATTGAAGTCTCAGTATGTTTGAGACTTCTAAATGACTAAATTTTAATTAATTTTTTAAACAATTGATTTAAATATTTTGTTTTTTTTTGACTGATATTGATCTGTTTGACTATTTTGAACCATCATCAACTCAGGTTAAGAAACTTTGAAAATGGTACGCATGTGTACCGAAACGTAAGGAAGTTTAAAAGGAGTTTTTCTATTAAATAAATATCTGAGTTTTAAAGAACATGTTTTTTTGATACTATTATTTCATTTTGTAGAAAATTTAAATATTTAGTTAAAAAGATATATCTTGTTCGAAAATTGATTATTTTAGTCAAAAATGAAGCTCTTGCTAAAAAATTTAACTATTTTGTTAAAAAATAGCTTTTTCATTGAAAATTTATTTATCCTATTTAAAGATTCATGACTTTTTTTTAACGTCTCGAATCTCGTAATCTTTTAGATTTTAAAATTAATAAAAAAATTTAATTTAATAAAAATAAAATGTACGAATTTTGAAATAACCTCCAACGGCAATATATATCATTTGTTATTTCGTTTATAAAGAATTAAGCGATTAAATTTTTTCTTGAAACTGGCTAATGAAATGCAAATATCTTTAAATAATAAATTTATCGTCTTTACTGTACGCGATAGCCACTATGGGATATATGTAACATCATATAAATCTATTTTTATAATCATTAGTCTTTCCTCTGCTCAAAAAAATGATGGCTGTTTATACTCTGGTCTACGCCTTCTCAATCATCCTCAATTCTATTGGTGAATATAATAATATGATAAATATAATTTTAAAAAATATTTTTAGGCGTTCCGAAGCTATCGTAGTGTTGCAGCCGTATTCAGTTTTCCATTTACGTTTTACCAAAACGATTAAATTTCCAGAATCTCTGCAACGTACGAACCCAAATTCACGATCCTAGTTTCCAACAGTCCCGTTGTTAATTTTTTTCAAGGTTCTCATTAAAAACTGATTTATAAGGGTCAGCAAATAGCCTTATTTTCAAAAACTTTCTTACTTTTCTCTGATATTTGTATAAATAATTTCTTGTTCTTCATGACCATTAATATTAGATACTTAATAATAGAATGAGAGTATTTCAAATTTAAATTTATTATTATCTGGGCTAGCATAGTCTAAGTTACTTTAAGAAAACAAAAAGTGAAATTTATAAACGGGAAAAGTTCAATAATTATCTGATCATTTCATGGAATGTCTAATTACACTGTGGCTAGAAATAAAAAACTCACTGTGTAATATTTCAGCAAGTGGTTTAAGAAATAGAAACGTAATTAAACAATTATAATCCCCTCTTTCATGTTGCAGAGTTAAGTTTACAGTTTGATTGTCTTCCAAATGGCGAACCTATTCCTGGTGTTTCGCGCAGAAGACCATCTCCTTCAGAAGAAGAAAGTAATTTACATGAGAGGCATATTCCTCCTGCTGAGCCTGCTTTTCGTGTTAGGTCAAGATCTCCTCATGCCGAGTCTTCTTTTCGTGTTACGCCTAGGTTTCCTCCTGCCAGGATTGTGAACGCTACTAGAAGGCTTCCATCTTCTGACGGATTTGGATGTGAACTTGATCAACTAACATTCATTCGAATAATTCCCTGCGCAAACATGCAACGGATACTTGAACTTCGAAGATACACTTTTCCTGAAAATAAACCACTCGAAATGCAAATAGGAAACAATTTGTATGCGCCTATGCCAACCCAAGAACAAATTGTGTTATCAACATTCGATGGTGACGTCTTCGCTATATTGGAGACTTATAATACTTTTGCTGGAATATATACATATGATCATAGCTTTCGCCATAAAAGACGTGCGAAAATAAACACGGTACGTGGTATGGTTACCCCATTGACAAAAGAAGAAATCGCTCAAATTCCTGTGGGTCCCCGCCGCACAATCACAGGATTTTATAAGGTGCACAATATAAGGCTCAATCCGCTACACCGTTAATTATAAAAAAAAAATCAAAACTGTTATATAATGTTTGCGATCTAAAAATGGATCATAAAATGTCATGTGACTAGTAATAACATTAAAAAATTAATGTGTTCTTATTCTAGTAGTTTTAATATTTTATTAAGAAAACTGTGCAATTTCCCCGTGAAATAAAAGGTCTGTCCAGAAAGAATCAGGCCTTCTGTCAAAAAGAGCAACTTACCATTTAGAGAACTGGGTCATTTATCGTAGCCCGTTCAGCAAATATATCATCGCAATTGACTGGAGTTGAATCACACTTCTACTAAATTGCTATGTCTGTTTTGATATTGGTAAAAATATGTGTTTCCTCAAAGAAAATTCATTTGTAAAAAAAAATTATAGATAATTAATATTCTTCTTTAAAAAGTCATATTTTTGTTTGAAAACTGAACTATTTAGTTAAAAGTTTAAATATTTAGATGAAAATTCATATATTGTGATTAGAGTTTGTGTAATTTAGTAGAAACTTAATCTGTTTTCTTTGAAACTTATTTTTTTTTTGGAAAATTTAACTACTTAATTGGAAAATGTTCTTTTTTAGTTGAAAATTCGCTTCATTCTTGAAAATTCGTGTATTCAACATTTTGATTAAAACCTAAACTACTACGTTGAAAACCCCTTTTTTAAAGTTAAAAATTTATCCTTTCAGGCAAAAGATTAATCATCTTGCTAAATTTACTGCAAACTTAAATATTTAATTTTTCTGCAAACTTTGTTCTTTTAAATCAAAATTGATATTTCCACAGCTGCGAAAATTTTTCTTAGGATATAATATTTCGGGTGACAGTCGAAGTTAATGCCTAGTCCTTCGAATCAGTTTTGTGTTGAATTTGACTTTTAAGGAATGGTTTTTATCTATTCAAAGTGACTTTAGCGGCTTTGTAGTGTTTTTGTCTTTTCTGGTGGGTAGTTCTAGTATCCAACCTAAAAATGTCGCTTCTTCAAAGTGGCTCTTGTATGCTTGCGCAGAATTTTTCTCCGGTTCCCCCCACTGGCCAAATTGCCGTTTTCGCCTTCGAAACTATGACGGACGAAAAAATGATTAAACTTTTCACTTCTATAAAAGCGTGAGAGGCTGAAAAAAATAATAATGCGGCTCTAACTGCAGATATATTTTCTTTGATGAGCAAAATGTCTTCTCTCCAAAGAAGGGTTCGCTCCAACAACCTTCTCTTACACAAACTTCATCACACTCCAAAAAACTCTGAAGGCATGCCAAGCTGTCTTGTTCGCACTTTCACAAAGAATGATATTTCCATCTCGGCTAATCGCATAACGTAAGTTTTTTGGTTGGAGAAGGAACAGCATGATTGTCCTGTTTAGTCAAGTTGTACTCTTTGTTTCATAAATATTTAATTATGAAAAAGCGCGAAGAGCTCGCAGAGAAAAACATAGGCATTATTTCAAATTCATTGCTGGAAGAGAGGCTAGAGAAAAGGAAGTTGTGGGTAGGGATGGAAAAGCTTCAAAAATCTGGAATTAAGGCTTTTAGAAAAAAATGAATCTGCTCTCGATAATAAACCTTTCTCGGAATCGAAAATTAATAAACTCCAAGAGGAATAAAATCTCTAAAATACTTGTTCTATTGAAACTGTGCGGCAAAATATTCTCTGGCCCGTCTTTAGAATTACACCTGCGAAAAGAAGTCTAGCCCTGGAGATAAAAATAGATAGTCGGTGATACAAAGACTCATCGGGAATACATATAGGAATGAAACTCGTTACCTTTAAAAGGTTTTCTCAAGGATAAGTTACTAGAATTGAGTTAAAAAATTGTTTCATAAGAGAGATCAAAAGCTTTTATGATTTTTATTTTGTTTGTGAAATTGAAAGGTATATACAAGAATAGTTCATCCTGAACATGCAATGCATTTTAGTGTTAAATGAATAAATTATGGGCAGCACTTCCCTTCACTATTACTGCATAACTATGACTATGTTTGTTGTTACATAAGGAAATGGAATATCACTCGATCAATAGAGCCACCTGGATATCACATGAAAATTGAAATTATAGCGACAAATTCCCCAGTAATGTTAACAAAAAATTTATGGATGAAAGATGAATTAATTTATAGAATGAAACTCAGAAAATGAATATGCATATACATTTTTAAAGAATTACGTAACAACATTTTTTGCTGAAATCGGGTTGATTAAAAGCTAATATCATAAAAGCATAAGCTTGAAGTTTATATTCTACGCGATATCGAC
>NC_046657.1:46801583-46802608 GCF_010883055.1 Belonocnema kinseyi
ACCTGGGTGAGGTGTCTAGAACGGTGACTCTGGGATACCAGGCGACCTCTCAGAGTAAGCAGCCTTATCCTTGCATGCGGGACTCTACAAGGATGGACGAACACCTTTCCCTAGCTTCCCGTGGGAACAACAATGACAACACCAAACATAGTTGTAGTAAGTGCGGTTCAAAATAACAGAACGCGCAGGGCTCCCGACAATTGGTCGGCCAACAATGCCAACCAATCTAGAGCTGGGGGAGCCAATGAAAATGGATTCAATGCGATGGATCGGCGGGATCTCGTGACCTTTGGGTGGACGGAGTGACTGAATCACGACTTGCTAGACTACTACGATGCGAGTGTGGCTCGTAAACGGGGTTACATGGCACGGCTGCATGCTCTGTGGTGCGAGGAACACCTGGAGCTATCGCACTTTTCGCAGCAACGTCTGCGAAACCATGCTGAACTACTCCGTAAAAGGGGCTATGTAAGCGGAACGCCTACTCTACCACAGCTAGAACCAGCCCGGCAACAAAGAAAGAGAGGCGAAACTAAGACCAACCGCGGGCAGGTATCCAATAGATGAAGAGCGATGCTTTACGACCCGGAGAAACATCAACACCAAGGTTTCTCTCAAGCCTAAAGATCTGGCTGAAATGGATGACGATCTTCGTGGAAATTTTTCCGGTGAATCCGACCTCTGTGCTATCAATTATTGTGTGTATAATGCAGCGAGAGCTTTGGCCGATGCGAACCGTAAAATAAAACCAACGGCTGATCATAAGACCAAAAGACGAATGCATCAACTTGCCATAAAGATAGGCTGGGCAAGACAGTACGCGTCCCGCATTCAATGTGTGATTGACTACATCACATCTGGCAGAAATTTTACCGCCAAGGTTCGAAAGTTCGCGCGCGAACTCCGGGCACGTTATCGCACATTTAACAAGTCAAAGCTGCTGACCATCAGGCAGCATATTGTTGAGAGAATACGGATACTATCTGACGCTAAGAGAAGTCTAGAGCGGAGGGATAGATGGGTCA
>NC_046657.1:46802708-46809644 GCF_010883055.1 Belonocnema kinseyi
TGTCGAGAATGGGAAGTGCCGTATATACTGAAACTTTATATTCTCGACAATTGTTTCTGTTGCTCACTCGAGGCCTGACATGGTTCTTCTTGACTTCGAGAATATTTTAACAACAAATTCATGAAATAGCAAAGCATTAAAGAAATTTAATCTCCTCTTTCTTTATGCAGAATTAAGTTCATAGTTTGATTGCTTACCTAATGGCAAACCTATTCCTGGCCTTCCTCGTGGCAGATCTTCTTTTTCGGAAAAAGAAAATGATTCACCTGAGAGTCATCTGCCACCTGCCGAGCCCCAACTTCGTGTCAGGTCCAGGTGCTCTTCTGCCGAGCCTTCTCTTAGTGTCAGGTTTAGGTCTCCTCCTGCCAGTAACATGGTTCCTTGTACCAGACTTCCTTCTTTTAACGGATTTGGATGTGGATTTGAACAACTCAGATTTATTCGGATAATTTCGATCGCGAAGTCGTATCCAACATTTGAATTTCGACAATACCCTTTTCCTGCAAATAAACCGCTTAAGGTGCAAATAGAAAAAGATAGGTATATGCCTCCGGCAACTCAGGAACACATTGTGTAATCAGCATCTGATGGTGACGTCTTTGCTATACTGAAGACTCACGATACTCTTGCTTGCTTGTATACATATAATGCCATCATTCGCAATAAAAGATGGGCGAAAATAAACATAGCAAGCGGTAAAATTACTTTATTGTTCAAAGGAGAAATCGCTGAAGCTGCAGTAAGTTCACTCCGCACAATCAGAGGCTCTTATATGGCGCGCAATATAAGACGCAATTTTGTTCACCTTTAATTATACGTATATTAATTACATGCATGTTCACGTGAAAACCTTTCATGATGAAAGTTTGATATGTTTCATGAAACATAGGTGTGAGTAGAAGAAAAGTTTTCAAGCACATGCACAGATGGGTTTGGTCTCTAGCGTCAGGTTAGGATTTTATTTCCTGAGTTTGAATTTTTCCGCCGCCATGTTTAAAATATTCAAATGCTTTACCCCAATGTTTCATCAAACTTTTCATCAGGCTAAAGTTTTATGAAACTCTACATCCCTAATCACTGCTGCTCCTGCCAGATTGGAAGTCTGAACTAAAAATTGTTATCAGAGAACAGCTTGCGATTACTTGGGATTGTAAAAAACAAATTTTTGTTTCATTATACAATTGTATTTCCGTTATTTTTCATGTATGATATTACCAACTGTAAGATTAGATAACTTTAAACTTTTGCACTAATGTAGAGAAATTTATTGCGAACCAGTGCTTCCAGTTTTGAGAACTTTTGAACTGTGTTTGCATGACGCCTTCAAAACGATTAGTTACTGTTGTCGCGCTGATTTCGAATAGTATTAATATTAAAATTTAATATTTCTAATGAATAATTATTTGGAAATGCATGAGCACTAATTTCCTAAACCTAAAATAAGATTATTAAAAATAAATAAAGAATTTTGTTTTCCCTGAAGTCAGAATCAATAAGGTTTTTTGCAATAAAGTCACATTATTTGCTCATCGTCCACTTCAAAATTCTATTTTAGAATCAATAAATATCTTTTAATGTATTTCCTATTCATTATTTAACAGAAATATTAAATTTAAGTATTCATAAAATTTTAAATACGCGCGCTAACTGTGACCAATCGGGTTGCTGGTGCGGCGCAGGCGCAGTAAGAAAGTTTAAAAATTGACAGCACTGCTTCAAACATCCAGGAACCAAATTTAGATGGAGACGGTCACAACTTAGTTTTTACATCCCGGCTTCAGTGGTTTGAATGTTATGTGGGTTATGAATAACCCAAGATTTTGAAATTATACAACGCCATGCACAAATTTTATTTCAAGACACTAATATTCACTGCTAAGTCAAAGGAAATTAAAAGTTAGGTCATTATTATTATAAATAATTATACATGATTTGAGCGCGTCTCGGGCGCGCTAATGTTGCTTCTCGCACTTCGCGCTCGGTGATATATTTATCTCGCGCTCAACTTGTATTTCATTTCCATGAATGTATATTATTACAATTCATATCATGCATTGATATTAAAACAGACGTAGTTTCATTGTCTTTTCTTAAAAAATACGCATTCTTTAAAAAAGTTTGTTATTAAACATTTCACTGCAACTTCTGCCGGTTTTTAAAAAACTGAATTTACTCATTTCCAGTTTTATTTTTACGATTTGAACGTAGCACATACGTTCGAAATATCAGCCTCACCTTTTCTTAATTTGCAAATTAAATCCCCACCTTAGTGACCCACAAAACTTCGATTGACGTGGGTTTAGGGGCGGGGGTGGGATACGGTTAGTTTCAACCAAAAATCATAGCTGGTTAGTGTTTAATGCTAAAAAGTTCAAACAACTTTAAGGAGCGTTGTGTTTGATGGGAGTTGATATGCTCTCATTTTCACATTCATATAACAAAACTTTTTATAACCAAATTATTTGTTGAAAAAATGTTTTTTATAATTTTCCATAATGATACGTTTTTTCTAGTTATATTGCAAGAAATTTTATGGGCAAATGCAATAATCAGTCATTTTTCGACAGAAAATTTCGTTTTTTTCGATGTACATTTTTAAAAAATCGGAAGTTTATGATATTTGCGGAAAAATTGATCATTTGTTTATTAATCTTATGATCTTTTAAGCAAATTTAATGAACGACTGCATTATTCGGGCATTTGTCGGCAGAAAAATTCGGGTTTTTCTATGCCAGTCTTTTCAGATGAGAACTTGATGGAAATGTCAGCAGCACTCATGATAAGTTGATTACTTTTATTATTTCTTTAAAAAAATTTGATGAATAAATGAATTAATCGGACATATGTCTACTAAAAAAATTGTTTTTTCTATGACAACAGTTTTAATTAGGATATCGAAAAAAATTCCATCGACAGATGCTCGAGTAATGCATTTGTTTATTAAATTTGATTTTTAAAAAATATAAAATTTCTCAAAGGATTATGAATTTCGCTGCAATCATCATGAACTTCCGAATTAAAAAGACCGAAATCGAAGAAAACAACAATTTTTCCGTCCACAGATGCCCGAATAATGCATTTGTTTGTTAAATTTGTTTTTAAAAATCATAAAATGTGTCAACTCATCATCAATGTTGCTGAATTTATTATGAAGATCCCAATTAAAAGTCTGATATCGAAAAAATAAAATTCCGACGATAGCAGCCCCAGTAATGCATTTGTTTATTAAGCATGTTTTTAAAAAAATCATAAAATTGATAAAAAAGTATGAGTTTTGCTGAAATTGTCATAAAGTTCCCAACAGAAAAGATTGCCATTGAAAAAACCGAATTTTTCTGTCGACAAACGCCCAAATAATGGATTTTTTATTAAATTTGTTTGAAAAATCATAAGATTAATCAACAAATTATGAATTTTTCTAAAATTATCATAAATTTCTGAATTGAATAAAATTGACATAGAAAAAAACAAATATTTCTGTCAAAAAATGCTTGATCACTGCATTTGTACATTTAATTTCTTTATAATATAAATAATTATAGTTAGAAGAGAAATATTTTTACAAAATATTGTTTCTATTCCAATTTCTTACAACATAACTTGAAAAAACATGTATTTATGGAAAATCGTACAAAAAATGTTTTTAACAAATAAGTTATTGAGAACAAATTTTTGTTGTATATTTCCTAACATTGGAATATCTTTAACTAATGCTATTTTATGCAACTTTAGCAATTTCAACCATTATCCTATTATTGGCGAGCACCGGGAACTTCCAATATAAAAAAGGCCATTTTTTCGTTATATTTGTTTATTTATAAAAAAAATTGAAAACCTATTTCATAGGCACCAACGAAGTATAACACGCTTGGCATCTAAAATTTAAATCATTCCGCTTAAATTGAAAAAAGTTACCGCGAGATTATTAAAGAAAACGCATTCAATGCCGCTCGTCAAACATACCCGGTAAGAAGAGAAGAATTTAGAAAAATTCAGAACCTCAATTCCCATTAAAACAAAAATTTTCCTTCATCAAAAGTTCCACCAAAGAGTAAGAAAAAAAAAAAACAAAATCTATTCTTTTTAATCAAATCAGGAAAATATAATGGAAGCGTATTGGGAGGATTGAAAAATGAAGAAATTCAAAACAAAGAATAAAAAGAAAGAGAATAATGTAGCTTTGAGGACGCAAAACATTTGGCAAATTTTTATATTTTTGAGGCTGCGAGTTTGCAATGTAATGCAGTGAAATTAGAGAGATGAATATAGGCGATACTATTAGGTGAGAAATTACTCTACTTTGCAGGAAATTACAGAATTCTGTGAAAGTCCCTTTTGTTTAAAATTTGTGTTACACAGGCTTACCAAGAAAGTGGTAAGAACTTAACATTTAACTAGGCTACTCTTATGTATTTTGAGCTGCTGTTCCGATTCCGGCCTCAGAATTTCCCCTAGACTCAAGAATTTTCTCCTAGCCTGGGAAAGAATTTTAAAATCTTAGGAGTTTCAGGTTCCGTTAAAATAATATTTATCTACGTTGAAGTTAATGAAACAATTTAGTTCCTACGTATTTCGAGTCGCTATGTTCGAATCCAACATAATAATTTTTCTACAGTGCCTTAGGATTTCCTTAGCCTAGAGGAAATAGTGACAAAGTCAGAAAATATTAAGGTTTCACAAAGACTCAATTTTGTACGGAGAAAGCTGATATATTTTCGTATTTTGAGTCGCTAAGTTCAAATCTGTCATCAGAATTATACTACATTGTCTCACAATTTCCAAAGCACAGAAGAAAGAGTGGAACATCGAGAAGTGGAACTTTGAAGTGACGGAACATTGAAACAAGAAGGAAAAAGTTGCAGAACATTAAGAAGTGGAACATTGAGAGTGGAACTCAATTTTTCAGTCTTTTCTCTAGACTAGTGGAATTCTGAAGTAGTGCAGAAAATTTCTAATATCCATTATAAACTCTGCAATGCAAAAGACAAAAATGTATCAGCTTTTCCGTATAAAAATAAAGCTTCAGTGAAATCTTCAGTTTTGCTCAGTTTTCCACTATTTCCCAGAGGCTAGGGGAATTCTGAGGTGCTAAGGAAAAATTCTAATATTGGATTTGAATTAAGGTACTCGACATACGTAAAGACTACATTACTTAATTAACTTTCCCGAGGATAATTATTACTTTAACGGAATCTGCAACTGCGAAGATTTTACCATTTTTCCCTAGACTAGGGGAAAATTTTTGGGGTCTATGGGAAATTATGAAGCCGTTTTCGGATTCAGCAGCTCAAAATCCATACAGGTATTTTAGTCAAATGCAAATTTCAGGCCAGTTTTTTTGTGGGCCTGTGTTTTCTTTGTTAAAAATCAATTTTTGAAGTAAAAAAACAACGATTCTTTTTTGGCCTCATGTACTTAACTAAAAATCTAGCTATATCATTTTTGTTCAAACTTTATTTCATCGTTTACAATAGGGTTTCTTTTCGGCTTTTAGGGCGCCTCTGAGCAAAAGAAACTTTAGTCTGCGCATTTTGAATCCAGATTCTTCTATCGATCCCTCTGTTAGTTTAACGGAAACGCACCCTACTGGCCATTATTCGATTTAATTCTCTTTAATTTTCAATAGTTGAAACTTCTAGTAGATTTATCGAAAATATGGAATTTAAATATGAGATTTAAAAAAAACCTATTTCTAATTCATTCACTTAATTGTAAGCCTTCAGAACTGTCAAAATTAAACTGATTTTGAATTGTATTATATCAAGTATTTGGTTAGATTTTTCTTCTGAAAATTTGTAATTTCCCGGTCATACATATCTAGTCGCTACCCGACACCAAATAGATCAACAATATTGTTTATGTCATAAAAGCTATTTTTTAAATTTATCTGAACACTTTCAGTTATTAAAAACCTTTGGAAATAATTTTATAAATATCAAATTCAGTTTATCGAAAATTCCTGAACTTTTAGGGTTTTCCTGACCAGTTCCCTATTTTCTGACTTTTCTGTATTAAATTTGAATTAATCTTACTTTCTAAGCAAAATGAACTTTAGTAAAGTTTTCAATTCTGTGAATTGCTAAAATTCCATGAATGCCATAAATCCCGTGAAATCCATGAATTTCTTGAATTCCTTGAATATTGTGATTTCTCTGAATTTCGTGGATTCCATGAATTTAATGATTTTGTTGAATTTTACGAATTAGTTTGATTCTGCTAATTGTTTAAATTCAATGAATTCCATAAATTCCTTGAAATCCACGAATTTCGTCTTGAATTTTATGAATTGCTCGAATTTCGTGGATGCCATGAATTTCATGATTTCCCTGAATTTTACGAATTACCTAAATTCTGTGAATTTCTTAAATTCCACGATTTTCGTGAAATCCATGAAGTCCGTCATTTATATGAAACCCGTGTATTTCAAGAATTTAGTGAATTTGGTGAATTCCGTGAATTCTATTATTTCCGTGGATTACATGAATTGTCGAATTCCATCAATTCTGTGGAATTCATGAATTTCATAAATTTCTTGAATTTCATTAATTCCTTGAGTTCCGTGAATTTGTTGGATTCAGTAAATTCTCGAAATTTCGTGAATTCCGTAACTTGCGCGAATTCCGAGAATTTTCATATTTTCTTGAATTCCATAAATTTAGTGAATTCAGTAAACTCCCTGAACTCGTTGAATTCCGTAAATTTCATGAATTCCATAAATTCCTTAAATTCCGGGAACTTAATGGATTCTTTGAACCTCGTGAATTCCTTCTACGAGGGTAGTTCAATAAGTCCTTAGAATGAAGTATAAAAACAATTTTTTTTGGTTAAATTTTATTTATTTTTCAACATAATCTCCTTGGAGCTCTATACACTTGGTCAATCGCTTTTCAAGTTTTTTTAATCCTTCAGAAAAGTGCGTTTCCGGAAGTTCCTCAA
>NC_046657.1:46809744-46819037 GCF_010883055.1 Belonocnema kinseyi
CGTTTTTTTCCATTTTTCTTAACGAACAATTTTTTTTTTCAATTGGTTATAAAAACACGTAAGCTCAGAAGATGTGGACTGTGACTGCACCATATATCTAGTTGGGAGTGGTGCTGACTGAAAACAGATGATTCGGAGCGATTCGCGCGCCATCTGTTGGTCATTCTAAGGACTTATTGAACTACCCTCGTACAAAGTGAGGTTATTTTATGCATGTTTCTCATTTATAAGTAAAAATTGAAATCTATTTGAGAGACAAACTTCCTCGAAACTTTAAGTACATCATTGAGAACTTTTGTCAATATTTACTGTGACTCTTGTTTTTTATTTGTAATAAAACATTTTTAGATGTTATATGATTTCAAAATACGCGAACACTTTATACACTGTCAAAAATCTGTTATAGCGTTTCTGAGATGAAAATTGTGCACATGGAAATCCCGGAATTCATGAAGTTGAACGACTTCGCGGAATTCTCGGAATTCATGGTATTCGTAGAAATCATGGAATTCGCGGAATTCTCGGAATTGATGGAATTTAAGGAACTGGCGCGATTTATGATTTTCAAGGACTGCGTGGAATTCCATGAATTCCATACATTCCTTGAATTCCGCGATTTAATTGAATGTCAATACCTTATTGAATTTCATGAATTCCTTGCATTTTGTGATTTTTCTGAATTTCATGGTTTCCATGAATTTTGCCATTTCCTTGAATTTCATGAATTAGTTTAATTCTGTGAATTGCTTAAATTCCATGAATGCCATAAATCCCGTGAAATCCATGAATTTCTTGAATTCCTTGAATATTGCGATTTCTCCCAATTTCGTGGATTCCATGAATTTAATGATTTTGTTGAATTTTACGTATTAGTTCGATTCTGTTAATTGTTTAAATTCAATGAATTCCATAAATTCCTTGAAATCCACGAATTTCGTCTTGAATTTCATGAATTGCTCGAATTTCGTGATTTCTCAATAAAATGTATTCGTTTATAAATAATCCTCAAGGTAATGTATATAAATTTTTATATAATTTTTAACGAATTAGATGAATTAATTTTGTGGCTTGAAACTGACTAATGAAATGCAAATATATTTAAATAATATTATTAACGTCTATACTGTACGCGAGAACGACTATGGAATATGTATTATATAATATAAATTTATTGTTATAATCTTTAGTTTTTCCTCCACTGAAAAAGAATGAGGGTCATTTATACTCTAGTCTTCGCCTTCTCAATCGTCCTCAATTCTATTGGTGAATATAATAATTTAATTTCTATATATGTAGAAAAATTTTTTTTCGTTCCGCAAATATCTAAAATGCTGCAGCCTAATTCAGTTTTCCATTTTTGTATTGTCCAAATAATTCAATTTCAAAAATCGCAGCAAGGTATAAACCCAACTCACGATCCTATCATCCAACAGTCCCGTTGCGTTTTTCAAAGATCTCATCGAAAACAAATTTATAAGGGTCAATGAAGAACCTTGTTTTCGAAATTATTTTACTTTTCTCTGATATATTTGTATGGCTATTTTCTTGTTTTACATTTGCATTAATATAAGACTGAAAACAAAATTCATTAACTTTTAGAATAAATTTACTAAATACTTACTTAACTTCAGAAGCGGTTTCTAGATATGACCTAAATGTAAAATAAAACTAAATTTTTACGTTTTTTGTTCATTTGTAGAATCTTCTGTCGTCGTTTTTATACAATTAATTACTGATTGTCCATTCAAATATTATCCATGACTAACTTAATAATTTTTAATTGTTTGACTAAACGTAGCCTATTTGAACAATTATTTATTCCCAAAAGATGTTAAAAATAATCACATTTCCTGATTGAAATGTAATGTCGGATAAATGAATAAATAGAGTCGGAGAAGTCCAATTTTTTCTCAAATTGATCGTGTGGATTCCATAATGGCCTTAGCTTGGACTCGCGTTTTTAGTACCCCGTGCGTTGCAAACTAAACTCGCGAAGACTCGGCTTCTGCTAGAGAAAATTATCTCGGTTTTTTTCCAACTAGAAAAAGCTCTACTGATGCCAATTTTTTTTTAATAGATTTTCTTCTGATATTTGAAATATGAAAATTATTACAAACCATTACCATGAGAAATCGTTTCCTCAGACTTTGGTCGAAAAAAGTCTGCAGGGAAGTTTCGCAGACGGAAAACTTCCAGTGGCAAAGATGTTTCTTGATTTTTATGGCAATTTTTGACAAAATTTCAGCCAAATTGTTCTGCTTCTTTAAAAGGTACAAGCGGTTTTTTACAGTCACGTCTAGAATAGAAATTGATTGTTCATAATCGCCCACAGGTCGTATTTCTTAAATCATTTTTAAGTTCTTTTTTTTTGCTCAGCATTACATTTTCAAGAAAATTTTGGTTTGCGACTTTTAAATATTCGTCACAGAGCAATAATATATAAAGAAATAAAAAAATAATAATAAAGTAAAAATAATAAAGTGACAAAATTGGACATATCAGATTTGTGAATTTTATCTAAAGAACAATACAGAAGGAGACTGACTATCAGCTAAAATGATTAATTTTGCGCCTAACTTCCATTTAAAGTGAGGTGGATAATTTACTAAAGTTAAAAAATAATTGTCTTAATTATTTATTATTAGTTTTTAATGATACTTAATTTAGACAATGCATTTAAAAATTTTTTTCAAGAATAATCATATAACCATAAATATAAATGAACGAATAAGTTAAAAAATAAATGTTTATTTAACTCAAAAAAGGCAGAGGAAACTTGAACAAACTGCATTTTTCTAGCATTATTCAAATTGAAGATTAGCAGCAATAATGATAAATGACTTAAACATTTAATTTGTCAACTTCAAGTCACTATTCACCTCACTCTAGTAGAGAATTTCAACCAGAAACCGGATTATACTTTTTCCAAGGTTTTTGTTATGCTGAATCCGAATCCAAAGTCCTAACCTAAAAGTGCAAATGCATTGATTTTTGCCTATATTTGAGGTTATGTGACATCGAATTTTTTATTTTTATCAAAAAACTATCAAAAAACATTTTTTCTTTCGCTTTTCACTTACTGCTTCCTACTTGCTGTCACTTTACGTGCCGCTCGTCGCAGTACAATAAAATGTTATTTTACTGCCGCTCCATGGGCAGATGCAATGATCTTGTTTTATCTGTTTCAGATAAAAATCATTTATTGACAGTGTTAAATAATTTTTTCAATATTTTTCATTTTCTAAGCGAAATAAAAAAACTGATTATACATAAAATATCCGCAGCGCTGAGATTTTAAACAAAAATGGTAAAGTACGATTTTTTTATTTTAAATCGGAATTTGCTTTTTTGCATGATTTTTCTTATCAGATTTAGCTTAAGACATAAGACGGAAAGAAATTCAAAAAGAAAATTGAATCAGAATAACAAAATTAAACAAATCCACTTCCATTATGGTTAGTAAATATTTGAAAGTATTCAAACACTTCAAAGTTAATCTAAAACTTGTGCAAAATTAAATTTTTTGTAATGTAGATTGTTGAAGATTTTAAACAAGGAAGTTTCTTTAGATTCCCATAAAAATGTTTCATAATTTTTATTTCGAAAAATTAACTTTAGGATATTGTTCTAAAAGATTTCAAAGTATTGTCAAAAAATGTTTGAAAAAGAATCTTTTGGAAACTTTAAAAAGGAAAAAAATTAAGAACATTTGGATATCTGAAAAGATAAAAAAAACAAGGTTAATTTAAAAATTATGAAAATTTCGGTAAAAATGTAGATTTTTACAATTTTGTAAAAAAAAGCTTCTTATGCATGTAGAAAACTTAAATATTTAGTTAAAAAGATATTTATTGTTCGAAAATTGATCATTTTAGTCAAAAATGAACCTCTTGCCAAAAAATTAAACTATTTTGTTAAAAAATCGTTATCTTTAGTTAAGAAAATGATTTTTCTTTGAAAATTTATTTATCCCACTTAAAGATTCATGGTTTTTTTTAACGTTTCGAATCTCGTAATTTTTTAGATTTTAAATTTAAGAAAAAATTTTAATTTAATAAAAATAAAATGCACGAATTTTGAAAATATATAGTTCCGAAACTATAATAGTGCTGCAGCCCAATTCAGTTTTCCATTTAAGTTTTACCAAAACGATTAAATTTCCAGAATCTCTGCAAAGTACGAACCCAAATTTAGGATCCTAGTTTCTAACAGTCCCGTTGTTATTTCTTTTCAAGGATCTCATTAAAAACTGATTTATAAGGGTCAGCAAAGAGCCTTATTTTCAAAACTTTCTGACTTTTCTCTGATATTTGCATAAATAATTTCTTGTTTTTTATGACCATTAATATTAGATACTTAATAATAGAATAAGAGGATTTTAAATTTAAATTTATTATTGTCTGGGCTAGCATAGCCTAAGTTACTTTAAGAAAATAAAAAGCGAAATTTATAAATGGGAAAAGTTCAATAATTATCTGATTATTTTGTGGAATGTCTAATTACACTGTGGCTAAAAATCCAAACTCACTGTGTAATATTTCAGCAAGTGATTTAAGAAATAGAAACGTAATTAAACAATTATAATCCACTCTTTCGTGTTGCAGAGTTAAGTTTACAGTTTGATTGTCTCCCAAATGGCGAACCTATTCCTAGTGTTTCGCGCAGAAGACCATCTCCTTCTGAAGAAGAAAGTAACTTATCTGAGAGACATCTTCCTCCTGCTGAGCCTGATTTTCGTGTTAGGTCAAGATCTCCTCCTGCCGAGTCTTCTTTTCGTGTCCGGCCTGGGTTTCCTCCTGCCAGGATTGTGAACGCTACTAAAAGGCTTCCTTCTTCTGACGGATTTGGATGCGGACTTGATCAACTAACATTCATTAGAATAATTCCCTGCGCAAACATGCAACGGATACTTGAACTTCGAAGATACACTTTTCCTGAAAATAAACCACTCGAAATGCAAATAGGAAACAATTTGTATGCGCCTATGCCAACCCAAGAACAAATCGTTTTATCAACATTCGATGGTGACGTCTTTGCTATATTGGAGACTTATAATACTTTTGCTGGAATATATACATATGATCATATCGCTCGCCATAAAAGACGTGCGAAAATAAACACGGTAAGTGGTATGGTTACCCCATTGACAAAAGAAGAAATCGCTGAAATTCCTGTAGGTTCCCGCCGCACAATTGCAGGGTTTTATACGGTACGCAATATAAGGCTTAATCCACTACACCATTAATTATGAAAAAATCAAACTGTTATATAATGTTTGCGATCTGAAATTGGATCATAAAATGTCATGTAACTAGTAATAATATTAAAAAATTAATGTGTTATTATTCTAGTAGTTTTAATATTTTATCAAGACAACTGCGCAATTTCCCCGTGAAATAAAAGGTCTGTTCAGGAAGAATCAGACCTTCTGTCAAAAACAACTGAACTATTAAATTAAAAGTTTAAATATTTGGATGAAAATTCATATATTGTGATTAAAGTTTGTATAATTTGGTAGAAAATTAATTTGTTTGCTTTGAAACATATTTTTTTGAAAACTTAACAGCATAATTGGAATATGTTCTGTTTTTATTGAAAATTCGCTTAATTCTTAAAAATTCATGTATTCATCATTTTGATTAAAACCTGAACTATTACGTTGAAAACTCATGTTTATAGTTACAAAATCATCCTTTCAGGCAAAAATTAATTTTCTTTCTAACTTCACTGCAAAATTAAATATTTAATTTTTCTGCAAATTTTGTTCTTTTTAATCGAAATTGATATTTCCGTAGCTGCGAAATTTTTTCCTAGAATATAATATTTCGGGTGAAAGTCGGAGTTAATGCCGAGTCCTTCGACTCAGTTTTGTGTTGAATTTGACTTTTAAGGAATGGTTTTTATCTATTCAAAATGACTTAAGCGGCTTTGTAGAGTTTTTGTCTTTTCTGGTGGGTAGTTCTACTATCCAACCTAAGAATGTCGCTTCTTCAAAGTGGCTCTAGTATGCTTGCGCAGAATGTTTCTCCGGTTGCGCCTTCTGGCCAAATTGCCGTCTTCGCCTTCGAAACTATGACGGACGAAAAAATTATTGAACTTTCCACTTCTATAAAAGCGTATAATGCTGACACTAATAAGCAAGTTAATTCTCTTTAAGAAACAATCTGTAAACTGGGAGCTAATTTAGATTCGCATGAGAGAGCCATAGTTGCCAAAAGGCAAATGTGAGAGGCTGAAAAATAATAATGCGGCTCTAACGGCAGAACGTCCTCCTTGATGAGCGAAATGTCTTCCCTCCAAAGTAGTGTTCACTCAAATAACCTTCTCTTGCAGAAACTTCCTTACACTCCAAAAAACTGTGAAGGCATGCCAAGCTGTCTTGTTCGCACTTTCTCAAAGAATGATATTTCCATCTCGGCTAATCGCATAACGTATGTTTTATGGTTGGAGAAGGAACAGCATGATTGTCCTGTTTAGTCAAGTTGTACTCTTTGTTTCATAAATAGTTAATTATGAAAAGGCGTGAAGAGCTCGCAGAGAAAAACATAGGCATCATTTCAAATTCATCGCTGCAAGAGAGACTAGAGAAGGAAGTTGTGGCTGGAATTAAGGCTTTTATAAAGAAAATGAATCTGCTCTCGATAATAAACCTGTCGCTGAATTGAAAATTAATAAACTCCAAGGGGAATAAAATCTCTACAATACTGGTTTTATTGACACTGTTCCTAATTTTTCATCCACGGACAAAAAGGCTGCCACAAGAACTAAAAATTGTTCTGGTTCCTCGTCTTTCACCTCCTCTGACCGTAAAAATATAAAACTTTTGAACGGGATGTCTGGACAATTAAAAGAGCCAGCAATCAAGACAGGGAGCGGTCTTTCCTTACTAGTGGCTGCAGAGAGTTAGGAGGGTAATGTAGATGTCAGCGGAATAAAGAAAAGATAGCGCACTTTCAAATTTTGAAATCGGATAATATCTTTAGTCTGTTCTTTGCGGGTGAAATCTCGAAACTTCACTAAAAAGCACTGAAATTTAAGGTTTTGCAAAAATGGACTTAAAATCGATACCGATTACTTTCAAGGTTGACCTTACGATGAAAAGTCATCAGAGGGTACTTAGAGGCCCGTAACGAATCGCTAAAGTCACCCCATACCAATCCTCATGGATGGGAAAATGGCTCAAAATTGCGTATTTTCGCGTAAAACGCTTAAACAAGTACTTGTGCAGCTTCTAGCTCATTGTGTTCTACTACTTCGAGTGACCCAGAGCCCACCACGTGGAGGTGGCTGCACATCGGGCTCCACTCACGCCCTACCCAACAAACCAACCATATGTAGAACGCGCTTATTTAATTCTCAGAGTCATTAATTACACTCACAGAGTCTTTCTTAGTGTCAAATAAGTTGACAGTCTTTCGCGAAAGAAGTGTGGCGCGTATCTGTCGGTCCCGAGCCTCGGGACCGATGTCTTGTCTGGATACCTCTGTTACGAGTCTAACAGATCTTTCCACCGCTTCAAAATTAATTTTTGGAACAATATTGTATCTAGCAGTTGTCTGTTGCTTATGTTTTGCTTCCAGGATTTTGGTGAGTGCGTCTTGGCGAACAGTAAGCCTAGGGTCGGTTACCATTCCAAGAAGTATATTTTCTGGCATGGCAGAGAAGCCGTTTGTCTGAATGGAAGTGTTTACCACATTTCGGTACTTCAGAGGAAGAAACCTTGACAATTTGATTGCCATGTTGATGGGGCCTAACTTCCGGGAGGCCAGCTCAGGAGAGCAAGCTCAGAACCGTATGGCATCTGATATCTCATAAAGATACCTTTGGTCTGAGCTGAGATCAGTGGGCTCAATCTCAGGTAAGTCACACTCAACTTGTTTAAACTTTACAACATCGAGGGTCTCACAAGTTGGAAGGTTTCCCCCTATTGGCTTTGAGTATTTGTTCGGACCAGAGGTAGGTCCGTCAATAAATACGAAAAGACTTCTTAACGGTAGCTCATTGAAATGTAATAGACAGACAACACATTTTAAGGGACGATAAAGTCGTTCCTCTAGTAGACGAATAATTCCTCCCTTCCAGCCCGTATTCGTATTTGTACCGTCACAGCCCACGACTACCACTGCATCGAAGCCTCCATGCAGTTCTGTTGTTACATAATTATAAATAGAATCACACTCATCTTGGACATGGCTCGATGGTCTGACGACATGGCCTACGTATTTAGAACCTGTTTCGGCCACCAAAGATTTGTGTTCCTCGTTAATAAATCAGGTGGCTGTCAATGTTTCGTCTTTCCCACTATCAAAGTATAAGCCACGAATAGAATCCTCATAGCGTGATTCCTCCTTCAACTTGGAGCCTATTTTAATTTTCTGGCGCCTTATCTTACTTTTATCTATGACTAGACACTCAAGTACTTTTTGTGAAATATCCGGGGAGATCATACCTGCTCGATTGGCAGCAAGGAGTACAGACGAGCTTAAATGTGCCGCAGCCCGTTGACTTAACCATATCTTTGAGCAGCTACTGCTGCTTCAGATAAGTCAAGTCTGGCCTGCGATGATTTTCACTAAACGTGTCTGCATAGTATGTCGTGAAAATCGTTATCATCGGTAGAAGCATCAACCTTTAACTTAATTTCAGAAGGAGGATTATCACCTTCACCTTCCTCAAAGAAGGAATCTAAATCTATATCCGTATCAATCGTAGAGGAAGATGTGGAGGCCGATGCAGTAGGAACGCGTTCCCCACGCTTTCCCCATTCAAGTCTGCCTTTTTTTTCATTACGTTCTGCTCTCTTATGTATTCTTTTTATTTCAGAGACATCTACGCTGGCGATTCCCATGAGTCTTTTACATCTTTAGCCAAGATAGAAGGCATGCTCTACGCTGGCATCTTCTTTTCCTTGGGACAGGAGCACCTAGACAAGTCAACGCACTTACAAGCGGTTATGTTAAATAATTCAGAGCAGTACTCTTTGAAGGCGGCAATTTTCTCATCCTTATTACTTCGAGAAGTTGTTTTACTTTCAATGAATTTTTCAACGTAGTGTATTTTTTATGAAGATTTGTGCGAAATTCCTTAATGCGCTGCTCTGAGACCGTTGGGATAGAAGCAGATTCCCAAATAACTATTATTTTGGAACGGACTTCGTCGGCAATGTCTTCAAACGAAGGCTCCTTGTCTTTTTCTGAAAGACAGCCCTTTTGCCTTCGAACCTCCTGACAACATCGCAGAACGTCAGCCCTCGTTGGCAAAAGTTCCGGACCAAAAAGAGGGTGGGGGAGGGG
>NC_046657.1:46819062-46828604 GCF_010883055.1 Belonocnema kinseyi
GGGGGGGGGGGGTGTTCAGCTTCAGTGTAGAGGTGGCACAGATGCTCGTCTGCTCGTAGACAGACATGACCCAGGGGCCGCCCAATTATTTAAGCGTTTTACTCGAAAATACGCAATTTTGAGCCTTTTCCCCCTCCATGAGGATTGGCATGGGGTGACTTTGGCGACTTGGTACGGACCTCTAAGTACCCTCTGATGACTTTTCATAGTAATGGCACCCTTCGAAGGCATCGGTATCGATTTTAAGCCCATTTTTGCAAAACCTTAAATTCTAGTGTTTTTTAGTGAAATTTCGAGATTTCACCCTCAAAGAACAGACTGAAAATATCCGATTTCAAAATTTCAAAGTGCGCTGAATTTCGGATTGCACTGGGCCACTTTTCCGCACTCAGGCGTTTTCTGGACGCACAATCTTGGTTTTTCGCCCCAGCCTAATAAAGAAGTAAGCCCTGGTCTTTGTATCAGCTTCTGAAATGTGATGGGTTAATTAATTTTTCGGAGCTTGTCTCTCGATCACCGAAAATCATATAATATGCCTAGTTTAGAATTGGTTCACGTCATCGACAATAGCTTCTCTGGACCGTCTTCAGAATTACACATGCGAAAAGAATTCTAGCTCCTAGAGATAATAATAGATGGTCGGTGACATAGAGACTCATCGGGAATACATATAGGAATGAAACTCGATACCTTTAAAAGGTTTTTAAAGAATAAGTTACTAGAATAAAGTTAAAAAATTGTTTTATAAGAGAGATGATAAAGGTTCTATGATTTTTATTTTGCTTGTAAAATTGTAAGGTATATACAATAATAGTTTATCCTGAACATGCAATGCATTTTAGTGTTAAATGAATAAATTATGGGCAGCACTTCCCGTCACTTTTACAGCATATCCATGATTATAATCGTTGTAACATAAGGAAATGGAATATCACTCGATCAATAGAGCCGCCTGTATTCTACTTGAAAATTAAAATTATAGCGACAAATTCCCTAGTAATTTTAACAAAAAATTTATGGATAAAAAATGAATTAATTTAACGAATAAAACTATGAAAATGAATTCATCAATGTTGCTATCAGTGATGTTCCAAGAATTCTTAATGCTGCGAAATCTGATGCTTTGTGTAATAGACGTTCTTCGAAATGCTCCAAAAAATGTGAAAGTGACGTGTTTACGGTGATCACGTGAGCGCTTCACGACGATGATGCGCGTAAATCATAGTTAGGACTTTCGCGGCGACGAGTTCTGCGATCACAGTGTTCAGCATTATTTTCCAGCGTATCAGTACTGTGATGTGGCAACAATGAGCAACATTTGGATCACATCTCGATTCTCATTGCTGTGACGTCGCAGTGCTGATGCGCGTGAAAATAATGCTCAACACTGTAATCTCATTGGTGGTTGCTCTGAAAGTTCTAATTGTGATTCAAACGTATGACCGCCGTGAAGCACACGCATGAGTGGTGTGAAGACGTCACTTTCACATATTTAAGAGCATTTCAAAGAAGTGTTAACCCATCACGCGCATGAACACCGTGAGTTAAGGCGACTAGAGTCGTTTTGTTCTCTCCGTGTAGAGGCTGCTAGACATGGGGGACCAAAGAAGTCCAAAGTTAAGAAAATGTAATTCTTTAGCAGCTAAGCCTTTTGGTAATGTTAAATTTAATAAGGTTTTGCACATCCAGTTGGATTATACTGCTTATACATTCTCTACTCTAACTCTCTGCAAGAGCTCCCCCTAACAAACTTTTACAGGTCTAAAACATTGCGTCTTTATATATTTATAATGCAGTCTTAGGTCTTGACATGTCACTGCATGTGTTACAATATTGTTTAATATTTATTTTATCATTGCCTTCGACTTTATTACTGCCTTGCACTCTCTGCTTATACTTATTAAACAATATGTTTCTCCCAAATTTAGGATCTTTAGTATAGGCTTCAATAAAATTGATTAATCTATAAATCATATCCAAGCCGTAATGTATATAAATTTTTAAAGAATTACGTAACTACATTTTTTGCTGAAATCGGGGTGATGAAAAGCAAATATCATAAAATCATAAGCTTGGCGTCTATATTCAATGCAAATTACGATCGTAGCTACTAACAATCCCGTTTTTTCAAAGATCTCACCAAAGCATAACATTAGCTTACGTGTAACAGGATTTAAAAAATTCGATTTAAAAGAGATTAAAACAATTGATAGGATACGGGTAAACAGGTTAAAGACCGCTATGGTATCAATTAAGTTTTTATGACAGACCTCTGAGTGAAAAGAAATATTGATACTGGAATTCGATTTATTAAATTGGATTCATTGAAATTTGTTCCTATACATTCTCCACGGAATACTTTAACAACTAGTTTATGAAATAGCAAAGCATTAAAGAAATGTAATCTCCTCTTTCTTTATGCAGAATTAAGTTCACAGTTTGATTGCTTACCTAACGGTGAACCTATTCCTGGTCTTCCTCGTAGCAGATCTTCTTTTTCAGAAAAAGAAGATAATTCACCTGAGAGTCATCTGCCACCTGCCGAGCCCCAAATTCGTGCCAGGTCCAAGTCCCCTTCTGCCGAACCTTCTCTTAGTGCCAGGTCTAGCTCTCCTCCTGCTAGCAACATGGTTTCTTGAACCAGACTTCCTTCTGAGTCCTACCGAAAATTTGAACTTCGACAATAAACTTTTCCTGCAAATAAACTGCTTAAGATGCAAATAGATAAAATACGTATACGCCTTCGGCCACTCAGGAACAAATTTTGTAATCAACATCCGATCGTGATGTCTTTGCTATACTGAAGACTCACGATACGATTGCTGGTTTGGATACATATAATGCTATCATTCGCAATAAAAGGCGGGCGAAAATAAACATAGCAAGCGGTGAAATTACTTTATTGGCCAAAGAAGAAATCTATGAAGCTTCAGTTAGTTCACGCCGCACAATCACAGGCTCTTAGATGGCGCCCAATATAAGAAGCAATTCTCTTCACCTTTAATTATACGTATATTAATTATATGAATGTATTTTATTTCCTGAGTTTAAATTTTGCCGCCGCCATGTTTGAAATATTCAAATGCTGTACGAGCCCCCCAAAGTTTCATCAAACTTGTCATCAGGCTAAAGTTTCATGAAACTCTACATCCATAATCACTGCTGTGTCTGTTAGATTGGAAATCTGAACCAAAAATTGTTATCAGAGAACAAATTGCGATTGCTTGGGATCGTGAAAAACAAATTTTTGTTTCATTATACAATTGTATTTCCGTTATTTCTCATGTATGGTACTACCAACTGTAAGATTAGATAACTTTAAACTTCTGCAGTAAATGTAGAGGAAATTACTGAGAACCAGTGCCTCCAGTTTTGGGAGCTTTTGAACTGCGTTTGCATGACGCCTTCAACCCGATTAGTTACTGTTTTCGCGTTCAGAATCAATAAGGTTTTTTGCAATAAAGTCACATTGTTTTCTCATCGTCCACTTCCAAATTATATTTTCGAATCAAAAAATATCTCTTAATGTATTTCCTACTCATTATTTAATAGAAATATTAAATTTGAGTATTTATAAAATTTAAAATACGCACGCTAACTGTGACCAATCGGGTTGCTGGTGCGGCGCAGGCGCAGTAAGAAAGCTCTAAAAATTGACAGCAGTACTTCGAACATCCAGGAACCAAATTGCGATGCAGACGATCACAACTTAGTTTTTACATCCCGGCTTCAGTGGTTTGAATGTTATGTGGGTTATGAATAACCCAAGATTTGGAAATTATACAACGTCATGCACAAATTTTATTCCAAGGCACTAATATTCAATGGTAAGTAAAAGGAAATTAAAAGTTGGGTCATTATTATTATAAATAATTATAAATTATTTGAGCGCGTCTAGGGCGCGCTAATGTTGCTTCTCGCGCTTCGCGCTCGGTGATATACTTATCTCGCGCTCAACTTGTATTTCATTATCATAAATGTATATTATTACAATTCATATCATGCACTGATATTAAAACAGACGTACTTTCATTGTCTCTTCTAAAAAAATGCGCATTCTTTAAAAAAGTTTGTTATTAAACATTTTACTGCAACTTCTGCCGGTTTTTAAAAAACTGAATTTACTCATTTCCAGTTTTATTTTTACGATTTGAACGTAGCATATACGTTCGAAATATCAGCCTCACATTTCTTAACTTGTAAATTAAATCCCCACCTTAGTGACCCACAAAACTTCGATTGATTGATTCTTGAAAAAATGTTTTTTATAATTTTCCATAATGATACGTTTTTTCTAGTTATATTGCAAGAAATGTTATGAACAAATGCAATAATCAGTCATTTTTCGACAGAAAATTTCGTTTTTTTCGATGTAAATCATTTAAAATTCGGAACTTTATGATATTGGTGGAAAAATTCATAATTTGTTTATTTATCTTATGATCTTTTAAACAAATTTAATGAACAAATGCATTATTCGGGCATTTGTCGGCAAAAAAATTCGGGTTTTTCTATGCCAGTCTTTTCAGATGAGAACTTGATGGAAATGTCAGCAACACTCATAATAAGTTGATTACTTTTATTATTTTTTTAAACAAATTTGATGACTAAATACATTAATCAGGCATTTGTCTGCTAAATAATTTGCTTTTTCTATGGCAACAGTTTTAATTAGGATATCGGAAAAAAATTCCATCCACAGATGCCCGAATAATGCATTTTTTTGTTAAATTTGTTTCTAAAAAATCATAAAATTGATAAAAAAGTATTATTTTTCTGAAATTGTCATAAAGTTCCCAACAGAAAAGATTGCCATTGAAAAGACCGAATTCTTCTGTCGATAAACGACCAAATAATGCATTTTTTATTAAATTTGTTTAAAAAATCATAAGATTAATCAACAAATTATGAATTTTTCTAAAATTATCATAAATTTCCAAATTGAATAAAATTGACATGGAAAAAAAACAAATATTTCTGTCGAAAAATGCCTGATCACTGAATTTGTACATTAAATTTGTTTATAATATAAACAATTATAATTAGAAGAGAAATATTTTTACAAAATATTGTTCCTATTTCAATTTCTTACAACATAACTTCAAAAAACATGTATTTATGGAAAATCGTAGAAAAAATGTTTTCAACAAATATGTTGTTGATGACTATTTTTTTGTATATTGTCTAATATTGGAATATCTTTAACTAATGCTATTTTATGTAACTTTAGCTATTTCAACCATTATCCTGTAATTGGCGAGCACGGGGAACGTCAAATAGAAAAAGTCCATTTTTTCGTCATATTTGTATATTTATAAAAAATTGAGGACCTAATTCAAAAATCAAACTCGACAGCTCTCTTAGAAATCTTATTACCTTTTTTTAAATTTTTTTTTGTCGAAATCGGTGAAGATTTGTGGGCTGTGCGTTATTCTGAACCAAACAAGTCATTTTTCTTCCCAATCTGCGGCACTCCTTTAGGTATGAAACCAAAAACTTGAAAAAATTTGGTAAATGCTATAACCCTAGTAAATTTAGGTTTCATCAAAAAAAATGATTGAGATAAATTGTTCGTCTGTTTGAATACTATGAAAATCCGTACAGAAAATTTTTGAATTTTCAAAAAAGTTGTCATAAAAATTATTAAATACGCTCACTGCTTAAATTTGTATCCAATGTGGATGGCTAACGAACTTGACCTTTATTTTAGGACACTAAAAGTCAATTCTTTTGAAAGTTATCGTGCTGACAAACTAAAAATCTACAGACACACAGACACACAGAAAAGCATTCAGACACATTCTTATTTCCGGATCAAAATAATAATATATAAATAATAATATAAAAATATAATAATATAAAAATAATAATATATTCAAAACAAAGAATAAAAATAATGAGAATAATATAACTTTGAAGACGCAAAACCTAGTCCTTTAAATCAATTCCAAGAACAATTAACTCGTGAATAAAATATAATGATGTAAATAGAAATAATTTATAGTATTGTTAAAGAATATTTTTATAATTCTGTTTGAAGATAAATAAACTTTGTTTACCTTATAAAACATTAGGAAATAAACTTATTATCATTTATTATATTATTAAATATATACTTTCTTTAAACATAATAAATTATTATAAATAAAATTACTGCACTGTTATGACAGACTTTATCAGAGATAAGACTATTCTTTGGTTGGGCACCTCTCCCACCGGAAAATTGGCATCTTTTTGACAAGTTTTTATATTTTTAAGGCTTCGAGTTTGCAATGTAATGCAATCAAATTGGAGAAATTTATATAGGCGATACTATTAGGTGAGAAATTACTCTACTTTGCAGGAAATTCCAGAATTCTGTGAAAGTCCCTTTTGTTTTAAAATTTGCGTTACATAGGCTTACAAAGAAAGTGGTATGAACTTAACATTTAACTAGGCTACTCTTATGTATTTTGAGCTGCTGTTCCGATTCCGGCCTCAGAATTTCCCCTAGACTCAAGAATTTTCCCCCAGTCTGGGAAAGAATTGTAAAATCTTAGGAGTTTCAGGTTCCGTTAAAATAATATTTATCTACGTGAAAGTTAATGAAAAAATTTAGTTCCTACGTATTTCGAGTCGCTATGTTCAAATCTGACATCAGAATTATACTCCAGTGTCTCATAATTTCCAAAGCACAGAAGAAAGAGTGGAACATCGAGAAGTGGAACTTTGAAGTGACGGAACATTGAAACAAGAAAGAATAAGTTGCAGAACATTAAGAAGTGGAACATTGAGAGTGGAAATCAATTTTTCACTCTTTTCCCTAGACTAGTGGAATTCTGAAGTAGTGCAGAAAATTTCTATTGTCCAATATAAATTCTGAAATGCAAAAAACAAAAATGTATCAGCTTTTCCGTATAAAAATAAAGCTTCAGTGAAACCTTCAGTTTTGCTCAGTTTTCCACTATTTCCCCGAGGCTAGGGGAATTCTGAGGTACTGAAGAAAAATTCTATTATTGAATTTGAATTAAGGTACTCGAAATACGTAAAAACAACATTATTCAATTAACTTTCCCGAGGATAATTATTACTTTAACGGAGTCTGAAACTTCGAAGATTTTATCATTTTTCCCTAGACTAGGGGAAAATTCTTGGGGTCTATGGGAAATTATGAAGCCGTTTTCTGATTCAGCAGCTCAAAATCCATACAGGTATATCAGTCACATGCAAATTTCAGGCCAATTTTTTTGTGGGCCTGTGTGTTCTTTGTTAAAAATCAATTTTTTGAATTAAAAAAACAACGATTCTTTTTTGGCCTCATGTACTTGATTTTTATAGATAAGTGAGAAACATGCGTAACATAACCTCACTTCGTGTATCGTAGTTTGGCTTGTCATGTGTTAAACTTCAAATGGTCAAAATATTATAGATGCGAATTGTACAAACAAGAATGGTTTATATAACAAGTTTAAACAATAAATGAATACGAAAACTGTACTGTTGTTTAGATAAAAAAGGAATTGTGAACTAGAGGTGCTTCCTTAAACGGAAATCAAAATGATTTGCAAGACCGGTCAATTGTGCTTTGAGGTTCGAGTGGATGTTTTACGACATCGTTACGACATCTTTAAGACAACTTTACGACATCATATGTCCATGTCGTTACAGTGTCTTTACGATATCATAAAGACATCGTCAGATCATACGACATATTTACGATATAATTAAGACGTCTTAACGACATGGACATAGGATGTCGTAAAGTTGTCGTAATGATGTCGTAAAGACGTCGCCAAATTTTCTGCCCACTGGGATAATTCGAGATTCTACAATCTGTGAAAATAGAAATCTAAACTATCGATCAAGTTATCTCTTCAAATAACAGAAAATACTGAACGTCATTTCTGACAAGATAGAAAGTAAATTTAAAAAAATTCATATGACATTTTTCTGAAGAAAAGATCCTTTCACTTCGCCCCACAGGGAAACAAACCACATAAATTTCGATTTACGTTCAGGTGCCTTACTATTAAACTATTATATACGTCGAAAGAAGAATCTTTTCTTAGGAATAAACATTGTTTCAATCCGGATGCTTCTATCGATCCCTCTGATAGTTTAACGGAAAAGCACCCTACTAGCAATTAATCTATTTAATTCTCTTTAATTTTCAACAGTTGAAACTTCTAGTATATTTATGGAAAATATGGAATTTAAATATGACATTTAAAAAATCCTAATTCTAATTCATTCACCTAATTGTAAGCCTTCAAAACTGTCGAAATTAAACTGATTTTGAATTGTATTATATGAAGTATTTGGTCAGATTTTTCTTTTGAAAATTTGAAATTTCCTGGTGATATCTAGTGGCTACCCGACACCAAATAGATCAATAATATTGTTTATGTCCAAAAAGCTGGTTTTTAAATTTAGCTGAACACTTTCAGTTATTAGAAACCTTTGGAAATAATTTTATAAGTATCAACTTCAGTTTATCGAAAATTCCTGAACTTTTAGGGTTTTCCTGACCAGTTCCCTATTTTCTGACTTTTCAGGATTAAACTTGAATTAATCTTACTTGCCCAGCAAAATCAACTTTAGTAAAGTTTTTTTTATTTATTTATTACTTTAATTTTTAATATCAACGATTTTGACAATACTTACTGTGACTCCCGTTTTTTATTATCTAATAAAACATTTTTAGATGTTATATGATTTCAAAATACGCGAACATTTTATACATTTCAAATATATTATAGCGTTTCTGAGATGAAAATTGTGCACATGGAAATCCTGGAATTGATGAAATTGAAGGACTTCGGGATTTCTCGGAATTCATGGAATTCAAAGAATTCATGGTATTCGTAGAAATAATGGAATTCGCGGAATTCTCGGAATTGATGGAATTGATGGAATTCAAGGAAGTAGCGAAATTTATGAGCTTCAAGGATTTCGTGGAAGTCCATGAATTTCATACATTCCTTGAATTCCGCGATTTAATTGAATTTAATTACCTTATTGAATTTCATGAAGTCCTTGAATTTCGTGATTTCTCTGTATTTCTTGGATTCCATGATTTTCGCCATTTCCTTGAATTTCATAAATTAGTTCAATTCTGTGAATTGCTTAAATTCCATGAATTCCATAAATCCCGTGAAATCCATGAATTCCTTGTATATTGTGTTTTCCCTGAATTTCGTGGATTTCATGAATTTAACGATTTTGTTGAATTTTACGAAGTAGTAAGATTCTGTTAATTGCTTAAATTCAATGAATTTCATAAATTCCTTGAAATCCCCGAGTTTTGTAAATTTCTAGAATTTCATGAATTCCTCGAATTTCGTGATTTCTCTGAATTTCGTGGATGCCATGAATTTCATGATTTCCTGGAATTTTACGCATTAGCTGAATTCTGTGAATTGCTTAAATTCCATAAATTTCGTGAAATCCATGAAGTTCGTAATTGAGACTCCGGATTCTATAACCACGCATAAAATTCGCCTGGCCGCTTCAGGCCGCTCGAGTTGGCCCCTGATGGCTTGAAAATCAGTTTTCGAAAATTC
>NC_046657.1:46828704-46848317 GCF_010883055.1 Belonocnema kinseyi
TCGAAAACTGATTTTCAAGCCATCAGGGGCCAACTCGAGCGGCCTGAAGCGGCCAGGCAAATTTTATGCGTGGTTATAGAATCCGGAGTCTCAATTTATATGAAACCTGTGTATTCCAAGAATTCAATGAATTTGGTGAATTCCGTGAATTCTCTTATTTCCGTGGATTACATGAATTCTCGAATTCCATCAATTCCGTGAAATTCATGAATTTCGTAAATTTCTTGAATTTCATTAATTCCTCGAGTTCCATGAATTCGTTGGATTCCGTGAATTCCCGGAATTTCGTGAATTCCGTAATTTGCGCGAATTCCGAGAATTTTCATATTTTCTTGAAATCCATGAATTTAATAAATTCAATAAACTCCCTGAACTCGTTGAATTTCGCTGAAGGCCTCAATAAAATGTATTCGTTTATAAATAATCTTCGAGGTAATGTATATAAATTTTTATATAATTTTTAACGAATTAGATGAATTAATTTTGTGGCTTAAAACTGACTAATGAAATGCAAATATCTTTAAATAACATTATTAACGTCTATACTGTACGCGAGAATGACTATGGAATATGTATTATATAATATAAATTTCTTGTTATAAACTTTAGTCTTTCCTCCGCTGAAAAAGAATGAGGGTCATTTATACTCTAGTCTTCGCCTTCTTAATCGTCCTTAATTCTATTGGTGAATATAATAATTTAATTTCTATATATTTAGAAAAATATTTTTTGCGTTCCGCAAATATCTAAAGTGCTGCAGCTTAATTCAGGTTTCCATTTTCTTATTGTCAAAATAATTCAATTTCAAAAATCGCAGCAAGGTATAAAACAGCTTCACGATCCTATCATCCAACAGTCCCGTTGCTTTTTTCAAAGATCTCATCGAAAAAAAATTTATAAGGGTCAATGAAGAACCTTGTTTTCGAAATTATTTTACTTTTCTCTGATATATTTGTATGGCTATTTTCTTGTTCTACATTTGCATTAATATAAGACTGAAAACAAAATTCATTAACTTTTAGAATAAATTTACTAAATACTTACTTAACTTCAGAAGCGGTTTCTAGATATGACCCAAATGTAAAAAAAACTACTTTTTTACGTGTTTTTGTTCATTTGTAGACTTTTCTGTCGTCCTTTTTGTACAATTGATTACTGATTGTCCATTCAAATATTATCCATGACTATCTTAATAATTTTTAATTGTTTGAACAAACGTAGCCTATTTGAACAATTATTTATTCCCAAAAAATGTAAAAAATAATCATATTCTCTGATTTAAATGTAATGTCGGATAAATAAGTAAATGAAGTCGGAGATGTCCAATTTTTTCTCAAATTGATCGTGTGGATTCCATAACGGCCTTAGCGCTTGGACTCGCTCTTTTAGTACCCCGTGCGTTGCCGAAACGCGAAAAAATTTCCGAAAATGACCAAGTTGGGAAATACCCTACGGAAAAAATATAAAAATGTGCGGCTGCACGTGCCGCACATTTTAATTTATTTCAAATGATAGTTTTTTTACAACAAATTAAAGACCAGAAATTTTTATTGTACAGAAATCGACGACATTTAAAACTAAACTAGAAAAAGCTCTACTGATGCCAATTTTTTTTTAAATAGATTTTCTGCTGATATTTGTAACATAAAAATGATTGCAAACGCGGATTGCAAACGGCAAAAAAAGTTCTGTTTCTTTAAAAGGTACAAGCGGTTTTTTATAGTCACGTCTAGAATAGAAATTTATTGTTCATAATCGCCCACAGGTCGTATTTCTTGACTCTTTTTTAAGTATTTTTTTTTTGCTCAGCATTACATTTTCAAGAGAATTTTGATTTGCGACTTTTAGATATTCGTCACAGAGCAACAATATATAAAGAAATAAAAAAATAATAATAAAATAAAAATAATAAAGTGACAAAATTGGTCAGATCAAATTTATTATTATTATTTTTAATAATATTCCGTTTAAATAGTGCTAGAAAGTTGCGATTTTTCTAAAAATGTCAATTTTGCGCCTGACTTCCATTTAAAGTGAGGTAGATAATTTATTAAAGTTAAAAAATAATTGTCTAAATTATTTATTATTAGTTTTTAATGATACTTAATTTGAATAATGCATTTTAGATTTTTTTTCAAGAATAATCATATAACCATAAATATAGATGAGCGAATAAATAAAAAATAAATGTTTATTTAACTAAAAAAGGCAGAGGAAACTCGAACAAACCGCAACTTTCTAGCATTATTCAAATTTAAGATTAGCAGCAATAATGATAAATGATTTAAACAATTAATTTGTCAACGTCAATTCATTATCCACCTCACTATAGAAGAAAATTTGACCAAAAAACCGGAGTATAATTTTCCCAAGGTTTTTGTTATGCTGAATCCGAATCCGAAGTCCTAACCTAAAAGTGGACATGCATTGATTTTTACCTATATTTGAGGTTATGTAACATCGAATTTTTTATTTTTATCAAAAAGCTATAAACACCATTTTTTCTTTTGCTTTTCAGTTACTGCTTCCTACTTGTTGTTACTTTACGTGCCGCTCGTCGCAGTACAATAAAGTGTTTTTTACTGCCGCTTCGCGGGCAGATGCAATGCTCTTGTTTAATCTGTTTCAGATAAAAATAATTTATTGACAGTGTTAAATAATTTTTTCAACATTTTTCATTTTCTAAGCGAAAGAAAACTGAAAAAACTGATTATATATAAAATATCCGCAGTGCTGAAATTTTGAACAAAAATGGTGAAGCACGATTTTTTTTATTGTAAGTCAGAATTTGATTTTCGGCATAATTTTTATTATGAAATTTAGCTTATGATTTAAGACGGAAATAAATTCAAAAAGAAAACTGAATCAGAATTACAAAATTAAACAAATCAACTTCTATTATGCTTAGTTATTATTTGAAAGTATTTAAACACTTCAAAGTTAATCTAAAACTTATGCAAAATTAAATTTTTTGTAATGTACATGGTTGAAGATTTTAAAGAAGGAAGCTGAATTATAATTACGAAAGGTTTCAAGAGAATAAAAAAAAGTTTCTTTAGATTCGCAGTAAAATGTTTAATAATTTTTATTTCAAAAAATTAACTTTAGGATATTGTTCTAAAAGATTTCAAAGTATTGTCAAAAAATGTTGGAAAAACAATCTTTTAGAAACTTTAAAAAGAAAAAAAATTAAGAACTTTTGGATATCTAAAAAGATTAAAAAATAAGGTTAATTTAAAAATTTTGAAAATTTCGGGAAAAATGTAGATTTTTAGAATTTTGTAAAAAAAATCTTTTTATGCATTTGAAAACGTTTCGAGAGAATAAAACAATATTCTCTAGATTGCTCGTAAAATTTATAGTTATTTTCTGGAAGATTATAGGACAATTTTTTTTATTTGGAAGAATTTTTTAAAAACTGTAGTTTCAACAATTTCAAAGTTTAAAAAAATGAACTGAGATTATAAATTTTAAACCAATTTAATAATTTTCATGAACTCATTTAAAAATTTACTTTTCGCAAGGATTATTATTTTCATTTAATTAAGATTCAAATGAATAGGAAAATGGAATTTTCATTACACTTGTTTTTAAATTTAACATACACCGAATTTATTTCAAGCTGAAAAATAAAAGTTGTTAAAAATGATCTATAAAATAGAGCGAAATATTTTAATCTTAATTATAACTAGTTTTGGAGAAGATCTCGAGGAGAATTTGATGAAATAATTATTTAACAATTTTCATTGTTTATTTAGTTATAGTTTTTAGATTATAATGTTTCTTCTCTCACTTTAAGTAATAGTTGAAAGTATTATTTAATAATGATTCTGTAGGGCTAGATTCTTTAAAAATCTCATTGATAGGTTTTTATTACAAAACTTTAATTTAGAGACTATTAAATCGTTGTTTTCGTAAACAATAGGTTTTCATGAATACAATTTTTTAAATAAAAACGTATCACTGGGATTTGTAGAGAATCTTTTAAGGAATAAACTAACCACTAAAGCATTATAATTTAATAAGAATTGCAACTTTGACCTAAAAAGAAAAAAAACCGTCAAACTCTAAATAGTTATTGACAAATAAAGAAAACCCGAAATATTTTTTCTTCAATTTCACCTCAAGTTTTTTTCCAAAATTAGTTATAATTAACATAAACATATTTTCTTCGATTGTAAAAATAATTTTTAACAAGGTTCTGAAGATATGCTCACATATTTTTATTTAAATGATTTTTCAACTTTTGGATTATTATTAATAAAACAAGCTATTAAAATTGATATATAAAAATTTTTAATCACATTACAGTAATTAAAACTGTTTTTAAATATCACACTCTTTTTTGTGCTCTTTGAAAATAATTAAAAATAAAGTTTTGCACTACGAGAAAAAATTTTAATTTAAATGTGATTGAGAGTAAAAATGTCATCAAAAATATGCAATTAAAAATTTTTTAACTAAAATTATTTATATTACGAATTTTGTAATCAATATTTATAATATTATTTATTCGAGTTGCAATCAAAACAAATTTTGAAACAGTTTAAAGTTATTAAATCAATTAAATCAATATTTATTCATTCCATAAATATAGAGAAATATAGTGAAATATTTGTATCGAAAAAAATAGTTTCTGTGTTTAAAATTTCTACAATTGCTTGAATTTAAAATAACAATAATTTTTAAAAAATTCTGGTATAGAAATATTTTATTATTTTATTTTTAATAAATAAATAATATTTACTAACAGAAAATTTAATTGTTTTACTTCGAAAACCTTCTGGTACGGATATTTTATGATGAGACAATTTTCTGTCAGAAATATAATTATTAAGGAATTTTATAATTCGATATAGCACTACAATCTGTTCGCGAAGTTTGCAATTCGGAAATTTCCTTTTTCTGGAATTTTCAATTTCCCGACACTATATTTTCCGAAATGGAAGATTTCCGAATAATGAAATTTCCTAATAATAAATTTCCCGAATAGCAAAATTCCCTTCTAATGAAATTCCTAATTTGGAAATATCCCAAACAATAAACTTTCCGGCAGAAAATTGACGAATTGTGAAATACCAAAACTAGAAAATCCCCAAATTAAAAAATTTATAATTTTTTTTATAAATATTATTTATCTATTAAAAACAGTTAAATTTTTGCATCGAGAAAAATATTTTTAATGTTTAAGGTTTCAAAAATTATTGTTTAAATTAAAAATAATAATGGAAAAATATATACATATATATTTCAGAAGGAAACTGTTTTAAATGCTTGTTATTTTATATTTAAACAATAATTTTAGAAACATTAAACATTAAAAATATTTTTACAGAAATATTTGACTACTCCAGTTTTAATACAATATTACTTGTTAAACTGAATGAGGCAATTTGCTAAAGTCAAAATCGCTGATCTGAAGAAGACTCAACCGGAACAAGAAAAGCGGGCCAAGCTTGCTGCAACTGAAATTGCTTAAATGTGCAAATGTAAATTAATGTTTTCAAATTTTATATGAATACAGTGTTCTTAATTGTAGTATTTATTCGTTAAATATTGTATATTTAAACTTATTATGAATTTATAATGAATTAATTATTGTTCGCAAATACAAATGTTTATTCTGTAACTTTATAGATATTTGTTTGTTCCATAAATCCTATTCCTTATAATATAAACCGTTAAAAATATTTGACATGTTTGTAACAATATATATTTTGTATAACACAATTAATTTTTATAAACGTCTTCTAACGAAACATTTTCTGGCTATAAAAAGAAATATTAATGTTTACAATTCAGTTTAATTAAATTATTAATTTTTTTATTTATATTAATAATTATTAAAATAAATTTACTTTTTCATAGTTTACAATATTTACATATATGTCAATATTTAAAATTTTATGTCCGCTTTGTAGAATTATTATTGATACTCTGTGAATAGTGTATTTGTATATAATCAATAAAATAATATTTTCTTCACTTGATATTCGTACTTTTTAATTTATTGGATATTTAAAATATAAAAGTTGTATTTTTCCCATGCATTTGAAAAATGTTCAACCATTGTTTGGAGTAGCGAATTTTTATAAAAACATTATATCATTATTTAAACAATTAATTATTGTTTATTTACAAAATTTATAAAAATTGTGTCAGAGATGTACAATTTTCTCTCAAATTGGTATCCTATGATATTTTTTGTTAAATTATTTTTGCAGGGCTAAGTTTACAATTTGATTGTTTGCCTAATGGTGAACCTATTCCTGGAGTACCTTGTAGAAGATCTGCTTTTTCTGAACAAGAAAATAATTCACCTGAAAGGCATCTTTCTCCTGTCGAGCCTCCTCTTCGTGCCAGGTCAAGGTCCCTTCCTGCCAGGACATTGATCCCTCGGATAAGGCTTCCTTCTTTTGACAGATTTGAATTTGGACTTGACCATCTAACATTTATTCGGATAACGCCTTTCGCAAATACCTCCCGCATATTTGAACTTCGAAGATACACTTTTCCTACAAATGCATTACTTGAAATTCTAAATGGAAGACATAAGTATTCGCGTATACCAATCCAGGAACAAATCGTATTATCGAACTTCGATGGTGACGTCTTTGCTATATTGGAGACTCATGAATTTCTTATTGGATTGTATAGATATGATAATTGCGATAACAATCGCAATAAAAGACGAGTCAAAATAAATATGGTAAGTGGCACGGTTACCCTATTAACCAAAGAAGAAATCGCTGAAATTCCAGTAGGTTCCCGCCGCAAAATCGCAGTGTCTTATATGGTGCGCAATATAAGGCTCCATCCTCTACACCGTTAATTAAAAAACTTAAAACTATAGTTTAATGTTTGCGATCTGACGTCAGATAAAAATATTTCATGTAACCGGCGATAATATTAAAAATTCAATCTGTTATGCTTCTCGTGGCTTTAATCTTTGATTAATGTTTTATTCAATAACTGGATAAGTACGTTACATTTTAAAATAAACAAGTTATCTTTACCGTTATAAAACGTAATTGTTTATTTCTAAGAAAGAAGCAAGGCTGCTTAACGAACTCCTTTCTTTTAGGGGCTAAGAAATGTGCCAACGATCGATTTGAGAACAAACTTAAGGTTTGCTTCGTAATCAAATAAGACAACGAATTTACCATTGTTTTAAGTTCTATTTAGACTTTTTAGAAATAATGTCTGCTTTGCAGCAAGGAAATAATGGCAATTTGCAACAAAGAATCAGATTTGATTTTTTCCAAATCCTCCTCATCAAAAGCTTGAGTAAAATTATCTTTAATTTTAGTTATATTGAAGCAATTTTGGCATTCTCTTGATTTTTCTTAACTTTCATAAAATTGTCACGGTCATAAAATTTGGATACGAGATCTTTAGTTTCAAGGCTGAAAGGCCTTCCTCTCTTTGGCGCAGACAGAGGTAAAATCCAATGGTTAGCAACTAACTTTTTTGCATTTTTAACCTGTCGTTCGGATGTTTCTAATTCGACCATTAGTATGATACTCCGAAACATTGGAGCAAGTGTTAGGAGATAAATTTTCTCAATTCTACCTGTTGATGATTTAAACTTCTCTTTGATTGGATCTATAACTTCAACATCATCAACCTTTGCACCCGCAAGAACATCATTACGAGGCTGATCGTTGTCATCTACATTTGACGTTTGTATTTCTTTTAGTTTTTTGAGCTCTTTTTTAAATCAGTGTTAAATTTTAGAAAAAAATAAGAGAAATGAGCAATAACCAGAGAAGTTCTCGTCTGCCATAAAATATTAAAATAGATGTAGGAGACCCAAAAAACATTGTATTAAGAGTAAAATATTTATTTCCATTAAATGATGCATGAAGAAAATTATTTTCCAAATTTAGATCTCTGGAGCTAAAAAGTCCTTATTTAGCCTCCTTCTTTAACAATAATTTTTATAATGATGTGTAATAATTGATTAAACAGCATATTTCAAAACTATTTTGAAAAGGATAATAAAATTAAGACTATGTTTAAAAACAATTTCCGTATTTAAGAATAAGATTTGTGGAAGATTTTTTTATCTTTTAAATATATTGTTGTTATTTCTTTGAAAGAGGCCCTTAGTTTTTCATTTCCAATTATCAGAATTTTATTAAGTTCAATGCTTCTCTTGTTTTCAAGCTACACACATAGGCATATTAAGCGCACGCGCATACAAAACGAGAAGCCTGCGAAAAACAGCCCTACCACTCAACACTAATGGGTAAATCCTAAGCGGACCAATGCGAGCGGAGCTCACAGATACGGCGCCTGTAGGTGTAGTGGCAAGTGGAGAGTGTGCTTCTTGTAGACGCATCCCCACTGCTTGAATGCTTGGCTTTCGGACGCTGCTACAATCGGCCGTCCTGTAAAATTCAGTTTTGACGCATTTGGTCCCTTTCCTCGCGGATGGTCACATATTTATATACATATATATAATTTTTTCAAGCCCTAAGAGTTTCAAATATATAAAAGTGCCGCAGTTTAATTCAACTTTCCATTTATTATTAAAGTGATCCCATTTTGAGAATAAAAACAATGTACCAACCCAACTTCACGACCGTAGCAACCAACAGTCCCGTTTATTTTTCAAATATTTTTTCAACACTAATGTAAGACGGTTTTATTAATTAAATTAAATAGTTTTTTTATTTTAACTATTCGTTTACAGATTTCCTTTTTCCACCTTCCGTTTACAGACGGGGTCTTTTAAGTCCTATTCAGTTATTTAACCGTTTCTGACTTCCAAAAAATTTAGAAAAATACAGGGATGTTTTTTCAGGTATCTACTATATGCTCCAATTACTGCTGGTGTCAAACGTTGATAACTTTTTAAAGCAAATTTTAAATTTGCGGGAAAAAATAGAAAAAAATCGATGCTTGTTAAAAACTTAATAATTTTGCAAGATAAATTTTTAAAAAATCGTTGCAGGATTTTTAAGCTCAGACTATGACCTTCGAAAAAATATAGGCCCGTTGTCAGCAGCTTATAAATTTGAATTATTTGAAGAGCTGAAAAATTATACTATTTTACAGTGATTGTTGCAGGCCATTCCATAGAAAAAGTAGGATATTAAATGTTAATCCATATTTGTTGCACAAAAATAAACCAGAATTACATGAAAACTGAATTTTGCTCATGTCCTGTGAGTGGCAGCGCCACTCACAGGAACTGACTTAACTTCGTTATAAACAATTATGTTTAAATCTTAGTTCACAAGCAGTGAACTACGTTTTTGTAATGCGCAAAAGCCATTTTTAGGAATGTATTTGCGATTTATTTAATTAGATTCATTGAAATTTGTTCCAAAATATTCTCAGTGAAAAATGAGTTGTATTATGAAATGGCTAAAATAGTTAAGCAGATAGTCAAACTTTGATATATTTACACTTAATGTCAATTGTTACACGATCCGCTAGGATTTCATAAACTGTCTGGCCATTTTATGAAATATCTAATTGGAATATTTCGACAACTGGTTCATGAAATTAAAACGAATAAAAAAAGAGTAATCCTCTTTTTCTTGTTGAAGAATTAAGTTCACAGTTTAATTGCTTGTCTAATGGTGAACCTATTGCTGGAGTTTCTCGTAGCAGATCTTCTTTTCATACCGAGGAAAAAAATTCACCTTAAAGTGATCTTCGTCTTGCTGAGACGTCTGTTCGTGGCAGGGCAAGGTCTCCTCCTGCCAAGTCTTCTCTTCGTGTCAGGTCTAGGTCTCTTCCTGCCAGGACTATGGCTCCTCCTACAAGACTTTCTTCTTTTGACGGTTATGGATATGGACTTGATCAACAGAGATTTATTCGAATAATTCCCGTCGCGATGAATTACCGAATATTTAAACTTCGAAAATATACTTTTCCTGCAAATAAACCACTTGAGATGGAAATAGGAAGAAATATGTATACGTCTATGCCAACTCTGGAACAAATTGTGTCATCAACATTCGATGGTGACGTCTTTGCTATATTAGAGACTCACAATTCTATTGTTGGAATCTATGCATATAATAATATCATTCGCCATAAGAGGCGAGCGAAAATTAGCATGATAAGCGGAACGATTACTGGATTGACCAAAGAAGAAATTGCTGAAACTCCAGTAGGTTCCCGCCGCACAATCACAGGGTCTTATAGGGTGCGCAATATAAGGCTCAATCCACTATACCGTTAATTGATTTCAGGTTTTTACATCAAGCCAACTGTAGAATTTTCCTGGAATATAAAAGGTCTGTCTAGAAAGAATTCAACATTCTGTCAAAAACAGGCACTCATTTTAGAGAATTGGGTTATTTAGCAATTCAGCCTAATTAGCAATTAAATCATCGCGATGAACAAGATTTAAAATTAAGCCTGTTAGATCTCGCACTTCGCCCTTGATAATGGGGTGACTCGCGCTTTCCGCTCGGACATTTATCCTTTGAATTTGGAATCCTGGAATCAAACTTTTTCAAACAGATCTCTTCTAGATCGCAGTATTTATATGTGTTTTCATATTCTGAATTTTCTTCTGAATTAGGTATAGTGAAAGTTTAAGTTGCTCAAAGCTCTACACTTAAAAAAATATTTCATGAATCAAGTAAATTCTACTAGATTCAAGTCAATCGCAGGTACGAATGGAGATGATAGAATATGAGTGTGTTCCAAATGAATACTTGCTACCGTATGTTTGGAACACATTGCAGAATATATTTTCTTAATCTAAGAATATTTAGTATCGGAGTAATAGATTAGTGCCTCAATTGAACACTATTTCTCAATTAAAAAAATGATTTTCGAACTCATTGTTATATAATCTTCATTTTTTAAATCATTAAAATATATAATTCGCGCACACTGTTACTTACACATCTAATCAAACGCCAAAACGCTGTGAAAAATCGCACTCGCCGAAGATTCGAACCCTACCTAAACTACCTAAACTAGTGTGTCCTAACCGCACGCTCTAACCACTTCTCTAAGAAAGCACCTGGATTTCGGTGACAAAATCTCGGCTAAAGATTTTAAGGCAGCGTCATACCAAGCCGTATGGTGAGCCTCAACTATCTTGAAACTAAAATTGTTAAACCCAATGTTTCTTTTAAAAAAACATCTTTCTGCTGATACTCGAAAATTTTCGAAAGACTTTAATATACCATCTTTTATGTACAAAAATTTTAGTATTGAATTTTGCTTATTTCAAAAATAGCTCGATATTTTTTTCTTAATATATTTTTAAATGTTATAAAATACCTAAAAGTGATAAAGAATAAAAAAATTCACGTGCAAAAATGCTTTAATAACCCTCGTGAACTAAAACGATCTTCTGATGTACAAACATCTCCATAAAATGCGCTGTTTTAAATTTATCTAACTCTTTTATATAATACTCCCTTACTCAATTTCTAAAGAAAATAACATTTCTTAAACAATAATTAAAAATATGTAGAAAAGCAAAGTGAGTTTCATTTATTTAACAAGGCACACAATAATTGTTGTTTTAAAATATTAAAAACTCTAAAAAACGACCCAAAGATAATAAATAATATAGGAAAGTTTCAAGTTTCTATGATTAATGAATTCTTTGACTAAAAAAGTTAATTTTATTCAGTTAACGAGATAATAACTATTTAAGATAGCAAGTAAGAATATAAAATAACAAATAATGAAAAAAAATTCCTGTCTTATAACCGAATTCATTTTTCATCAAGGAAAAATTAATGTTTTGAATTTAAAGTTAAATGATCTGTTGACTAAAACGTATTTAGTTTAAATTTGAATAACACATAATCATTTAATATTTGCAAAACTGATTTTTTTGCTTATAACTTTCATAAATTTTACCATTTTTCTAATTTTTAAACTGCTTTTATCGAACACAAAAATTGTGTGTAAACGAAATACAATTATGTCTTGCAACTCTAGCTTAAATTAAATAAGGTTCACATAACAAAATTTCTAACTTTTAAAAAAACAATTTTATTACAGCCAAATCCAAAAAGGTAATATTTTTACTGAAAAATTTGTATTTAGCAGGAATATTTGTTATAATTTTTAAATTCGGATGATATTTTGTTTCCTTGAACAGTACACAAAAATTATTTCAGGGTGGCCGTTTTAATCGAGGGAAAAATTTCCCAGTCATTATTCGATTCACAAAAATGTTTCGCGGTTTAAAAAATTTGAAAAGGTTTAATTTTAAGTCGATTAATAAATTCAAATGATCAGCGAAAAAAATTATAGTAGCAGTATATTAATAACCTTTTAACGATTTTAGGAATGAAAAGACTTTTTATTATTGCACAATTATTTCAAAATTGAAAACACATTTTTCAAATCTATTTAAAAAATCGAAATTCTTACCACCAAAAACTTACCGACGCATTAAACTTTTTTTTAATAGTTTGATTAATGATTTTATGTGTGAGCCAGCCTTAAGTTAGTAGTTTATTAAAGTTGCAAATTCCTGTCTAAATTTGCCTAACTAAAATTAATTGTGCGCAACAACGTTTTAAATTTCATAAATATTATTGAATTTCAAAATAATTGTATCTTAAAATTAAATAATAAAAAAGAGTTTTCACTATGTCGCTAGACAATTCAAATACTTTCTAATTCATAAATCATAAGAATGTAATAAATTATAATAAATTTGTATCTGTTTTTGTGTGAAGAACATTTTTCTATAAATTTGTTTTCGTATCTTTCAGTTTCAAAAAGCAATGTTTTTTCTCATGACTTCTTTTCATATCCTGAATTATTTGGCTTAAAATGTTGATTTTTGATTGATTTCTCAAATCTTATAAATGCTATATCTCTGATAAGTTTTTTTAATCGAAAAAGTCATTTGGATCAATTATTTGGCTTTCTGCGTACTACGAATACCTGTACATAAAATTTTTTAATATAAAAAAATGGTCACAAAAATCTTTAAATGCCTTAATCTTTTTTTAAGTTGCTGGTTCATTAAAGTGTTCTTTGTTTCAGAATGTGAAAAAGTTCGCTAAGGATATATTTTATCCGTTCATTTTTATACGTGTTATCGTGTTTACAGGCGGACAAAATTAACTGTTACAAATCTTTATTCATTTCTGTAATCATCATAAGAATAATGGTAAACTTTTTAGAAAATATTAAAATTCCAATAAGATAAATGATTTTTTAACTAAAGAATAAACATCTTCAACCAAATAGTTGATAAATTTTTAACCAAAAAATGAATTTTTAATCAACAAAAGAGATTGTAAAAGGAAGGAGCTGAACTTTCAATCAAGAACTTATATTTTCATCCAAATTTTTAATTGTATATTTTTCTGTAAACAAATATAAATCTTCAGGAAAATGCGTGAATTTAGAATTGAATAGTCTAACTTTGATCCCAAAAATACAATTTTTTAAGCCAGACGGTTGATATTTGTGTTAAAAAAATCAGTAATAATTATACAAAAACGGAATAATGCAATTTTCATTTTAAAAAAAAATGTACAAGAGAAAAAGGAATGTTTGATAAATTAGTTAAAATCTAACAAAAATATGAACTTTCAACTAAATGATTTTTAACGGAGGAGTTAAATTTTCAACCAATGAATCAAATTTTTAACCCAAACGTATGAATTCTCATACGAAAAACATGATAGTTAATATTGCAAACAAAATGGATGTTTATGCCAATTTTCATGATTGTTTACTGGTTCCCGAATAATCATTAAAAATGTTGTAGCATGCGCGAGCAAAAAAAAATAATTTTTTTACTTCTGTTCTTGCAAAAGATGTAAAAACAATTTCTGGGAAAATTAATTTAAATTTAATAAAATTCAAATCAATATCAAAATAGCTACATCCACTTTCTTACAACTTTAATTTTTAGTAATCTGTCTGCAGAAAACTTTTATTGAATTTCAAAATTAAAGAAAAATGTTTCAAAAACGGTTTCTTTAATTCAAAGTTAATATTTTTCAGTGTGATTCTGAAAATCTTTTTGACATTTCATTTTTTCGATGCTTATCCATTTAGAAAATATTTATATTTGAAAATTCGTCTACTTCTTAAGTGTTCAATGTTTACAGACCTAAATCATGAAATTTTAAATATCCTTGCAATGTGGAACTACCTTGCAGAAATAGAATTATTAATTTTCTAAATTAAAAAAAAGTTTAATGGTAGCTCATATCATATTCATAGAATTTTCAATTGCAAATTTTTAAAATTCAAATATCTTGAAATTTAAAGTCTTACAATTCAAAGTTCCATATTAAAGCTACAGTAAAAAACCTTTTGTTATAATAAATTAAAAAATGAATTAGAATTTAGTATAATATTGTTCCAAAATAGGGAAAACCAAGGTTTTATTACAATTATTATTATTACAGTACCGAAGTTAAATACTATCAAACGGGTATTTGAAATACGTTGACGACAAAGTAGTATTCTAAATACGAAATATTATCAATCTCCATTTTAAGAATTAACACTGTAAAAGAGTGATATTCTTTTTACTGGAATAGAAGGGAATGAAAGCTTCTAATAAGTCCCCTACGGATTTAAATTTGTCTTGCAAGCTTCCCTTTTCCTATACACACCCCACATACTTACTTGGTGGTGGGAGAGGGACCTACAGTTTAAGGTGGGTTCCGAATCACCAAATGCAACAGCTTTAAGTACTTAGAGAAAACCTTTTTTTCTCTAGAGGTCCCGGTCCCACGACTCTCTGGAGACGAGCAACTCCCTTGCTAGGCTAGTGTTCACCGGGTGAGCCGCTGAGGCTCTTCCAGAGTGCCTACGCTTTAGCCCTATGCTTTAGCCCCCACCAGGCTCAGTCAACTAAATAATGGGAAATGACGAATTTTTAGAACTTAGGCGCGGGGGTTGAGAGGCAGCGAGGGGAGTCAAATTAATTCTCCTGCCCATCGCAGATGACGCAAATTGGTGTCAAAAGCGCATGCGCGGAAAATTGTTGTCATTTGTTACTGTCACGTGTTGTCTGGGGCTGTAACCGTATGAGACGATAACCTCAAAACGGTTTTTCGTGTGCCGGTATCACCTTAATGAAAAGGATTTCTTGAAAAGGCAAACTGGTGTAGTTATGACATATTAAAAAAACTGTATATCAAAGGTCAACTCTGCTTCAGAACAAATAAAAATGTATAGGTATGCACATCCTAACTCGTCTCGTAATTATATTTTTCTACTTAACATACGAAAATAAAAGCAAAATTAAGTAAATGAGAAACTTAAAATGATAAATTGAGTGATAATTATCTTTAATTTCTTATTTTGTGTTTCTTGTTTCTTACTTTTGTCTTTATTTGTCCTCTTTTCTTAAATTATTTCACTACTCAATACATCTAAGGAAGTAGCATGCGCATATATAGCGAATAACACATGCATGCTTCTGTAGCTCTTATGTCCATCGCAGATGGCGCTGAATTTCGCCATTTATTTCCCACTTAGTTTACCGAACCTGGCCCTCACGTCCATCTTACCACTTATACTTTTTAGTGTGTTTACGACAAAAAATTTAAATAAGAAAAACAGTGAATATCATAATCTCGAAAACGTATTTTAGAAATTAATATTGCCAATATGAAGTTGACCTCGAGTGTTTCCGCCGTTTCCTGATCGAGACGAAAGGTTATGTTTCACCACGTTTTTGGAGGTCCCGGTTATCTAACTAGATAGTCGTTTCGAAATAACTCCTATTTTACCTTTAACCATTCGAGTGATTGGCTACTTGTCGGTCGAGTGAAAAGCAAAGCAATGTGGCCTTGTGCGCCAAATTCAAATAAGGTTCACTCCACGTTCGTGACCACACTAACCTAAAAAAAGTGAATTTGCATGTGGTTTTTGTGGAAAATATTTGTCGCGGGAGTTAACGGTGGCCTTGTGGCGGCGCCAGCTATGCAGTTTACCTATTTTTCAAATATTGCACGGCGAAAGTGTGGAAAAAATGTTTTTCAACTGAAAATAATTTCTTAATACCCTCTGAATAAAAAATAATAAACGAAAGTCTTAAAATTCGCTGCTTTTAGAAGTAAATCCCAATGTTATTTCAAGATAAAAAAATAAATCTTGTTAAAATTATTTATAAAATGGAGGAAAATATGATAATTTTAATTATAACTAATTTTGGAAAAAAACTCGTGGTGAACTTTCGTTACAAATATGTAGGGTTTTCTTTATTTGGCAATAACAATTTAGAGTTTGATGTTTTCTTGTTTCTCTGTCGGTAAAAGTTGCAATTTTTATTTAATTCTAATTATGTGTAGCTTATTTTATCTCTTGAAAGATTTTCTGCCAATTTCAGGCTAAATTTCATGAAAATAGTTATGACGAAAAAAATTGTTTGAAAGGAATTCATTAACATTAATTAAATTTTGGTGACCGTGTGTAATTTTAGGTTATTTTTTAAAATTTGACATTTTTTAAACTACCTTTTTTTAATTATGCAAAATAAAAATAAATTGTCCTTAAATCTTCCAGAAAATAATTTTAAATTTTCCTAATAATCTAGAGAATATTGTTTGACTTTCTAAAAACCTTTCCAAATTCATAAAAACCTTCTCTTTTACAAAATTGTTAAAAATCTACATTTTTCTCAAAATTTTTATGATTATCAAATTAAACAATTTTTAAAAATATTTTAAATATATCTTAATGTTCTAAATGTCTTTTAAAACTTTTCAAATATTTCTTAAAATATTTTAAAGACAAACAAATTTGCCTTCAAGACTCCTAGATTATTTTTCGATATTTGTTTGGAAATATTTTGAAATCTTTTGAAAAAATCATTTGACATGTTTCTGGGAATCTAAAGAAAAAATTTGTATTCTCTTGAAACCTGCCTTAATTTTAATGCATCTTTCTGTTTAAAAATCTTCAACAATCTACAATCTACTGTTTTAAATCATATAAAATGTAAATTTTGTGTTAGATTTTTCGGAATATTCTAAAGATTTTAATTATTTTCGATTCTTTCCAAAACTACTGAAACTTCTACAAATCAAAAAAAAAAAATTAATCCGAAAAAATTGTTTTAAATCTTTCATATTTTTTTCCGACATATTTTAAAATCTTCAAAACTTAAGATTAACCTTTTAAAATAATATCTAAACAGTTTTGAATTTTTCCAAAGTCTTATTGTCCGTTTAGTAGCAAAATTAAAAAAATATATAGAATTTAAAAATAGAAAGTTAACTGGCTGTTAAAAAGTGGTGGAACCCCTAACTAGCGTTAACCGAGGATTAAATTTTTTACAGAGGTTGGTGGAACCGGCCCTAGGAATTCTTTCTCACGAAATGTATACACTAAGGAAATAGGAATGAATTCAATGCGTGCAATTTATAAAATTATATATCTAAATACACTCAAGTTTATTATACTGAGTTACTGAGATATCAAGTTAAATAATGCTATTCAAACAACAATATTATAAATTTTCTCTCAAATAAATAAATTTCATGAAAATTCAATTTAATCATTGAAACTTATTAAATGTTTGACCTATCTATTAACAAAATGTCTGAAGCAACAATTCACTTGCAAAACAGGGTCCAGATATTTTGCATGCTGCCCCGTGTTTTCAAGTGAGGCCGCGTTTTCGAGGTTTTTGCCCAATATTCCATAATATAAGTTAGCCGTGGGGTTTAGTTGTCAGGAAGTACACTAGTGCTTTTAATAAGTTAGGTTCGAACCTCACCGCAGCCGTTCCGATTTTTCACAGCGATTAAGCGTGTGATTATGAATGTACCGAATAAATTAAGTATTTAATAACAAAAATTAAATTTTACGCTTGTCTCCGTATTTAATTGGTGTATTTAGTTCCTCCTTCTGAAGGATAAAGCTTTTGGTGGTACTCGAGCAACACTTGTTAGTTCCAAAATAAATTTACAATTTAAAGCGAGAGGAACAAGGAGCCATACACGTGAACCGTCGCCTTCCGCGGAGAGACGGAAGTCACAGAATGAATGAAAATTTCGGTATTCGTGTCTGCCTTCTTTGCTAAAACCGGAAAAGCGTTATTGCGCATCACATTAATCGTCGGCGAGACATTAATTCAAATTTTCAATTATAGATGGCCTTAGATGTATTATTTCCGTAGGGGTATTCTGTACAGCGCGCATAGTGCTCGAAATTGCACTACAATGCAAGCGGCGCATACCACCTGTGAGTATAGTAGGGTTCCACGTTTCCAGTCACACAGTACTGCCTAGCGCATAAGTGAGATTCTCTCTTCCAACTCCCTACTCCAAGTTCCCGCTTCTCTCAGCACTTCCCGCTCATCATCTCGGTATTCCTACTCCACGCTACCGCGTCGCCTGTCTAATAGAGCTTCGCTCGACATTCACTCGCCGTCCGGCCAACCCATCGTTCACATGCGCGAAACAGTAAAGATCGAGCAATGATCTATGTAATTCTAATTCCCTAACTTGGACGTGCAATGTCCTTCTTAACTGGATAAAGTACATCGCTGTTAAGTATAAATTGTGAGTATTTTATTCTGCACCCACTGATTCAGCAACTATGGGGATTTCTTCGGTGTGTTTCTCATACCCATTAATTGCGTAATGTATACGTAGCAACCGTATCACGCCATACGGTCAAACGCTACATTTCCAGCGCATCATAGTTTGCCGGCGAAACGTCGACCGCTGCGCGAATCGCCCCAGGTGTGAGATTCTGATGCAATGTAGTCTAGTTGATCGGATCTCTCTTTCTATCGCATAAAATTAGACCGAGAACTCTGGGGTGTTTGATTACCGAATATTGCCTCTCTCTTCCTGATACAGAAAATATAAAGAGATAAATGTATTCGATTGTTTTCAAAACGATCTAACATCTCCGTCTAATTTCATGTGATAGTAAGAGAAATCCGATCAAGTGGGTTAAAGGGCATCGGAATCCCATTCCAACTCCTCCAGACCACCCTATAGTGTTGAGTGTTTTCCAGCCGAACTGCACAACCACGTGATGTGGGAGGGTCGGTAAGGCCGATTTTTGGCCTAACTTATTTTTGGACCAAAAAATCTGAAAAAATCATGGTAGTATCTTATAAGTATCCCGAGTCGATTGCACGCTAAACGGACTACCCTACAGCCACCCCCACTCCCCCTACAAATATAGGAAACACCACTACCCACCAACTGTATTTTCGAGAGATTTGACACTCTTAAACATGTATTCTGAGGTTAGCTCGGGTTTACTATGATTTTCGGGGTCGCCGAATACAAATCTGGCGTCCTTTGACCTTTTTCGCGTCAGGTTCAAGGTCATGGAAAGGTTAAATCAAGAGAAAACCTTGATCCTGATGCGACAGAGGTCAATGGATGGCAGATTCGTAATCAACGACTGCGAAAACCTATAACATATTTTTTTATTTTTTCAGCGTTTTTTATCGATTTGACTTTTAAATGACCTTGAACCTGACGCGATAAAGATCAGCGGACTCCAGGTTCATAATCAGCGACCCCAAAAACCTATAACATATTATTTTTTTATTTTTTAACCGTTTTTTTCTCGATTTGACCTTCAAATGACCTTCAAATGACCTTAAACCTGAAGCGATAGAGTTCAACGGATGCCAGATTCGTAATTAGCGACTCCAAAAACCT
>NC_046657.1:46848417-46863744 GCF_010883055.1 Belonocnema kinseyi
CTCGGGATACTTATAAGATACTACCATGATTTTTTCAGATTTTTTGGTCCAAAAATAAATTAGGCCAAAAACCGGCCTTACCGACCCTCCCCCTTTAACTATATGATTTTTGATAAAAATTTGTATATCTTTGTTGAAAATTTATTTACTTTTTGAAAACTATGTTTTTTTGGTATAAAATTAATAGATTCTTTCTTCAAAATTCATCATTTTCATTTAAAATGTAACCGTTTTGTTAAAAATTGACGTTTATACTTAAAAATTCACATTTCTTGTAAAAAATTAATAAATGTTAGATAAATACGCAATGTAAAAGAGATCCAAATATTATTTTGTTGTGGATTTTCCATATATGCAGTTTAGAATCGTTTCGTTTTTGTTCAGTCCGATCTGAGATTTTTTTATTTAAAACGGTTTTAGAATAATTCACTGCTGGTCCTGTTTTTAGTTGAAAATTCCACTATTTGGTGAGAAATTAATCTTCTTTGCGGGAAATTCAACAATTCTGTAAGATAATCATTTTTTGTCATTAAAAATGTAACTGTGTCATGAAAAATTGGTCACTTTATTTCGTTTTATTTTAAAATCAACCTTTTCTTAGTTGAAAATTCAACTATTATTTTTTAAACTTTTTTTATTATTTAAAAATTGAATTAAAAAATTGAAAACCCAGCTATTCTATTTTGGGTAAAAATGTGTATTTCTTGATACAAAATACATATTTTTTGATTTTTTTTCAATTTAACCATTTTGTTGAAATTTAGTTTTTTTATTATTATAATTCAATAGAAAATTAATTTATTTTGCATGAAAATCGATCTATTTGATTAAAAATGGATCTATAGTTGGCAACATTTAACAAGTATTTTAATCATTCGTTTTATCGATGGAAATTAATCTTTTTACTGAAAAATAAATAATTCCATTCTTCTTTAGCTTATCTTTAAAAATATTAAAAATATTTTCAAGCGTGCCGCACATATTAAAAGTGCTGCAGATGGATTCAATTTACCATCTTTTATCAAAATTATCTAATTTCGCAAAATAAAACAATATAAGAATCCGGCTGCTTGAGGTCATGTGATACTTCGTCGGCTTTTTAAAAAAAATCAACATTTTTGAAATCTGAATTCGGAGATGCTATAAAATATCATTACAGACGTCCCTGTACTCTTTTTTGAGGGATAATAATCAAAACCAAATTTATTATACTAAATGAAAATGTTATGCATGTGCATTATCCTAAGGTCAGGATTATTTTTCAGTTTTCTATTATTCCGATAATGTAGTTCTCTGTCGTACCGATGTTATCGGTAAGCACTCTAGAATAATTATGCGAGGGAATTGTAAAACACATAACCCCGAAATATGCACACACGTTTTTAGCAAAATCAAAATTTTTTGAAATTAACCCACAAAAAAAGTGTGCAGGGACTCCGTTAGTATGTTGGCTATCATTTCCCAAATTTTTAAGACAAAATATTTATTATTCTAGAAAAAAGCGAGGGGATCCTGAACCTGGTAAAATCGATAATTTTCTAAATATCACATGCCATTAACGAACTAGATAATTCTTTTTTGTCTCTCAAACTCTGTTCTAAGGCACAATCCAATCCAATTAGTCTTTGGACAGTTATTCGGTATATAGACGACAACAACGATTACGACGATAGACAGACACCGAAGTAAAAACTTTTTTTTGACTCAGGAGGCCTCAAAACGTCGACATTTGATGAATTTCGCAAAAGTCAGTTTTAATATCAAACTAATACCTTCTTATTATAAATGAATGCGTAAAAATGTTTAATTTATGACTTCATCTATTCTGAGAAGACGTTAATAAATTCTGTAGCTCTAGTAGCCGGGAAAACCACCCGATCGGCAATCGGAAGTTCTGTGGTTCGATTTCCAGTGGAGCAAAAGAGAATATATGTTTTCAGAAAATGTATGATTTTAAAGAACGTCTAAAATTTGTAATGTTTCACTTGTATTTTGCATGTATTTTAAGGGGGCAAACGGAAGTCGATACGAATAAAAGGGAGTACGTGGGTGACAATGCGAAGAGGGGCAATGATATTAAAATTGTAAGACAAAAAAAGAACGCTGGAGAAAGAGAGAGAAGTCAGACAAAATTGGGAAGAATGGAATGAATCACGGAAATGAGAGAAAGAAAAGGTGAAGAACGAATTCGAAAAATAGGTAATAGGCAGGGAGAGAATGAATAGGATAGGAAACAGGACATACAACTGTGTTACGAGAGTATAAGCAGACTAGAACTAAGGATTGAGTCTAAGGTGGAACAGAAAGAAAATTTGGAAGAAATGAGAGAGTGTGAGGTGGTTTAGCATGAACAGAATGAAAGATGGTAAGTGAAGGGTTTGAAAGTGCACTATAAAAAGGAAACGTGTCAGGATAAGAAAAACAAGGATAAGGGATTTTAGGGTGAACTGCAGAAGTGGGACGCGATAATGATAGATAAAGTCAGGGGTAAAAAAAATTGGTAGTAAAGGAAGAAAAAGGATAGTATATAAAAGGAAAGGATGGACTAATGGCGAGAAGAATAAAATTAAGAAAAGTTATTGCGAATTTAGCATAAGTGTGCAGAAGAAGAGGAGAAGAAGGCGGATAGAAAATAATAAGGAAATAGACATGGAAATTAAAGGAGAGGCTGGTGCTAATAAGAGGGGATTTGAACCCGTGGACCGAGAAACAAAGAGGAGTGGTTTGGGATAGAGAAAAGGAGGTGTTCATATGAAACTCGCAACGAAACGTAACGGATTAGGTCGGTAGAACGCTACTAAACTTTCTGGGAAAGGCAGAGTGAATATATTTTAAAGGGAACGCAAGAGGGAATGAAGTAGGGGAATATACGCAGATTAGTATAGCAGGCACAATAACGGATTACATTCTGGTATAACAAAGAATAAGGAGGCTGATGGGTATACTGGAAGTGGGCAATGTGATAGGTTCAGAAAACTTTTCAGTGATCGCGACAGTGAAATGTGGTGGTCCAAAGCTTGGTCAGGGAAAGAGGGATAAAAATATGGAAATTTAATTGAACATATTCATTTGAGCCGAAGAAAAGTTTAGAGAATTTAGAGAAAAAACAGAAAGCGAGGTGATGGTGATTTGGAAGAGAAAGGAGTAGGCATTCTGGTAGAAAAATAAAATGATTCATAGATATACTAAGGTGAGGTGAGCCCGAGAGAAAAAAAGAGAGCGGTTGAGGAGAGTTTGGCGGGATGATGAATTCAATGAAAGTAAAGATAGGATGAAGAAGAGTTTCAGAAAATAAAGGAAACGGGAAATGAAAAATAAGAACTCAACTGGAGAAGGAGAGAGCACAAAAGAATTATAAAGGTTAAAATACAGTAGAAAAAGAAAATTACATGGGTGACATAGAGAAAGCGGTAAAAAAGTTAGGATAGTAGAAGTAATAAAATAGGTAAAGAGGAGAAAGAAAGTGTATAAATTAAGAAATAAGAATAAAAGAGTGCACCAACCACTTCAAGAAGCAGTTAGGGGGTTTAGAATATAGGGCAAAGGGACAAGGAAAAAAAGTTGTAGATGGGGACGAGGACAGCGAAAACGAAATTAGTAGAGATGATGAAAATGGGGCAATTGCAAAGTTGAAAAGGGCAAAGCAACAAGAGAAGATAGCTTGGAAATTGAAGCTTTGAAATATGAATTTCAGGCAAAAGATGAAAAAGAATAAGGGCGGACAGAGGAACAGAAAACAGGGCTGTTAGTACTGCTGATTAGGAAAAGAGAGGGCAAAAGGATGGAGGAATATACAGGTTTTGAAAACCAAATAGTTTTTAAAAAAGATTGGAAACTAGTGCAGAATTAAGGGAATTACTCGCACCGTTTATAGACTTTAAGGCAGCATTTGACTCAGTTTATATGACGGTGTTATGTGCAGAATGGTTGGCAAAGAAATACTACAATGTTCACTCCAAAAATAGCCAGACAAAAATGGCTGAATAGTCTCAAAGACACGTAGATAGCTGATGATGTTTATTTTTTATGCATGAGAGAAAGATTTTGAATTGCCCCTAAGAATCAAGGATCTACCGTTGAACAAACTTTTGCTTGCATAGAAGACAAAATTAATTTATATGCTAATAAAAATAGAATAGACCTTCGATTCAAAAAGGCATGTAACTGGAAGAAATATCTTCACAAAAAATTACAATAACAATATTAAATCTCGGCATTCGAAATTTTTGGAACCAAAACAAAAGAATTTTTAAAAGAAAACTCTGACATATTTCTTACTAGGTCTGATGCAGGTAATATTTTCGTTGTTTTGAAACAAAGATATTATATTGAAAAATGTAAAGATCATTTACTGTATGTTAATACATACAATCAAGTAAATGAAGATCCAACACAAAAAATATAAAATGAAATGAATAAAGTCATTTGTAATCTATTGCAGATACAGTTTTTAAATTCAGATAGAGCTAAATTTCTTAAGAGCTGCAATGATGTTGCTCCAGTTTACGGACTACCAAAAATTCAAAAAGAAAACATTTCACCTAGATCTGTCACTTTCTTTGTTGGAACACCTTCTTATAACCAATCCAACTATATCGATAAGTCAGTTCAACAAATAATTGAAAGAACAACATCTTACACCAAAAATAGTTGTGAATTCATCAAAAAATTTAAATATTTTAATTCCTAAACACTACAAAATAGCTAAGATAATTTTTAGAATTGATAGAATTTTTTTTTGAGAATACGTAATGTATCTTCCATAATGAATATACTAAATATTTGGTACTCCTATGGGATCCCCTCTTTCTGGTATAATTTCTGATCTAGTAATGGAAGGGTTCGAAAAAAATATTGCTAAAAAACTACCATTCAAATTGATCTTCTACAATCGATATTTCGACGACATTCTGACTCGTGTCCTAAAGAAACAATGGACATCCCACTTATTTTTTTTCAATTCCTAACATCCAAGATTACAGTTCAGTATCGCAATAGAAAAAAACAGTGTAATAAATTTAATAGATATTACTTTACATAGAGACAACAATAACATTAATAACAAACTGGTGCCGTAAAGAAACATAAGTCAGTTTTGATGCTAATATAGCAGCAGAAAATAAAAGCCTCAAATAGCAAAACTCTCAGATATCAAATTTAAATAAATGAAAAAATCGTTTAAAATACACTTAAAAATAATGCTTACCCATTATACAACTTTTAGAAGGAAAGAATTTTCAGTTCGGTCTATTGAATACTCTTGTACCTGACATAAACACTAGAGCGTTCTGGAAAGCAATGAATAGTTTTAGAATTAAGTATTTTTTAGTTAGTGATATAAATTTCTATATTTTTCAGGATCCTGCGGATTTATTGTATAATTAACAGATTTGCGTTATTGTTAAGTGGTCGGCATTCCTATTAAAGCTTATAATCGTATTGCAGACAATTAGGTCCTGAATCTAGTTAGATTTTTCAACAGAATTTGGGAATCCAAAAAAGTTCCTTTCGACTGGTCTAATATCCAAACCTTTATGCTATTTGACATACTCAGACGTTTTCTTTAAAGAGGCAACTAAGAAAATTAATTCAGAAAGTTTTGCTATTAAAGCTACATAATTTTTTAGTTCATTTAGAGGGCTCATATTATAGCAGCGAACTGGAATTAACACAGTTGCTCAATTTGGGCTACTTTGTTTCATCAGATTTTGCATTTGTATCTTTGAGTTTAAATTTATGTAGGAGCAATCGAGAAACCGTTCGAAATGCAATATCGGAAAAACAGAGGATTTGTTTTATATCTTGGCTTCTTGTCCTGCATATGAGGATTTTGGATCTTCCATTTTTCAGCAGCCTTCAACTGTAACATCCAGTGGAAAATACTGTTTATAGTGTCTTAACTCTAACTTTTCGCAAGAACTCCGCAAATGCACTTTTCCATGTCTGCAATGTTGCGTGTGAGAAAATTTGTAATGGAGGCTTACGTGTTGACATGTCACTGCATGCAGTACAATATTCTTTTTTTGTTATCTTATCAATGTAGTCGACTTGATTTCTGCCTCGCATTCTCTGCTTATACTTATCATATGATATATTTGTTGCTGTATATTTTCCACTTATATGTAAAGGTTAAGGGCCGTTAAAAAAATTGTTTTCTACAAGCAAAAAAAAATAACTAAAAATTTAGCTACCTTATTTATAAATTCATGATTTTAGTTGAACATCTCTTATCTCGTAATCAGAAATTACTGAAATTTCGCAATCTGAGATTACTGCCTGCAAATTTAGGATCTTTACTATAGGCCTCATTAAAGTGTATTAATTGGCAGGATATAATCTCCAAACGTAGTTTGCATAACTTTTTATATTGTTTTTAAAGAATGACAAAATTATACTTTTTCTTTAAATTGGCGAATGAAAAGACGAAAAAAACCTTGAAAGAATAAGACTGATGTGTATATTTAATGAAAATATTGCTACATTAATTAGTGTTTCCTCTGCTAGGAAAAAATGAGGATCGTTTGTACTCTGGTCTGCACCTTTTTAATCAGCTTAAATTCTATTGGTAAATAAATTAATATGATATATGTCTACATAATTTAACAAGTATTTTTAAAAGAGATAAATCCGTATTGATTATGTGCACAATGTGAGTGTCAATTTGAAGGAATCAACCATTTAGTTCAAATCCTCGTTGACACGCAGTAAACCACGTTTTTACAATGAGAATAAACCACTTTTAGAATATATTTGCGATTTATTAAATTACATTAATTAAAATTTGTTACAACATATTCTCCGTAGCTATAAGTAGTTCATAAAATAGCAACGCACTTTTAAAAAAATGTCACCCTCTCTTTCGTGTTGCAGAGTTAAGTTTACAGTTTGATTGCTTACCTAATGGTGAACCTATTCCTGGAGTTCCTCGTAGCGGATCTTCTTTTTTAGAAGAAGAAAATAATTTTCCTGAACGGCAGCTTCCTTCTGCGGAGCCAGCTCTTCGTGCTAGGTCTAGGTGTCCTCCTGCCAGGACCAATGTTCCTCCTGCAAGGCTTCCATCTTCTGACGGAGTTGGATATGAACTTGATCAACTAAAATTTATTCGGATCACTCCCTTCGGCAATTTGTGCCGGATATTTGAACTTCGAAGGTACATTTTTCCTCCAAATAAACCACTGGAGATGTTGATAGGAAAAGATATATATAATCCTATGCCAACCCAAGAACAAATTGTCCTATCAACATTCAATGGTGAAGTCTTTGCTATATTGGACACTTGTGATTCTCTTGCTGGATTATATACATACAATACTAGCATTCGCCATAAAAGACGGGCGAAAATAAACATGGTAAGCGGAAATGTTACGCCATTGACCAGAGAAGAAATCACTGATACCCCAGTAGGCTTCCGTCGCACAATCAAAGGGTGTTATCTCGTGCGCAATATAAGGTTCAATCCTCTACGAAAATAATTTAAAAAATATGAAACTGTATAATATAATGTTTGCGATCTGCTTTCGGATCATAACTTTTTATGAATCTACACGGAAAGAAATTTCGTTAAACCGTTCTCTCGAGAAGTCGCGCTGTTTATCGGTTTGGGCGAGCAACTGCCCCAGAGCGGAAGGCCCTCTATTCCGACGAGTGAGTGCAACGTTTCTCCCTCTGGCGAAGAGAGCAGCAATACCAGTCTAATGAGATCCTGCAAAGCTTTTCCTTGCACATCCGCTTGCCTTTGTGATTTTCGTTATTTTCGGTTATTATCTTTTTTTTCTATGAACGCTTGGCCGACTGATTGACATAACCTAAAAGTTTTTTCGAAGCAATACTTTTATTTTTCCAAGTGTTAATTGTAAATGACGTATATATAAAAAAACATTAATGTGCTCCTAGCTTGAATAATTGTATTAATATAGTTGCTTGAGGTAATGAAATCAAAATTTTTTAAAATAGTTTTATAAACATCTATTTTACAATGTCATGCGGAGCGTCTACGCTTCACTCTTCAGTGCAACTGCGCTCCTTGATCTCTAAAAAAGGAGTCTTCGCCAGTTCGGGTGAGTTTTTCTCCCAACATGGGCACGCCCTTCACCCAAATGAAACGTGTTGCTGCACTAGGCTTGTGGTGGCTCTGCATGCTTGGTTGTAGTAAAGCGGCTTTCTGAAATTTCTTTCCGTGCAGTGAAAACATTAGAAATCAATGTGTTATGATTCTCGTGGCTTTAATCTTTCATCAATGTCTCACGCAGTATTTGATATTTGATAATTAAAGAATTTGTGATGGGCGAAAGACCGTTTGTAGAATGCTCCTGAAATTCTCCATATATTTTTTTATTTCATTTTTGATACACTTATATTTTTCAGACATTCAAAATTGAAAAGTCATTAACTTCAATTTTTAATTTTTAAAGAATAAAATTATGAAATTTTGAATATAATTCCAATGTGGGACCACCTTTCAGATTCATAATTCTTAATTTTTTGAATTGAAGTTTTTCTTAAATATAATTCATAATATTCACGGAATTTCCAATTTAAATTTTTCAGAATTTAAACGACTTGAATTTTAAAGTAAAAAAAATCAAGATAGCACAATTTTAGAGTTGCAATGAACAATGATTGAAAGCTAATTTCATATAATTGCAATTAATTTAAATGCCAAGGCTTGTATTTTAAATTTATAATATTTTCAATTTCTTTTTAATAGTTCAATTCGTTGAAAATTAACTTCTTTTAGTTCAACATGAAACCACTTTGCAGGAAATTAAAAATTTTAGTTAAATTTTTGTTAAGGAATTAAAAATTCATCTCTTTTTAAAGATTTTTAATATTGTGTTGTAAATGCGTTTTCTAATTTTTTAATTCATAAATATTTTTCAAGTTTTTGGCTCGTAGAAAGGATATAAAAATATTCTTAAAAGAATTAAAGTACTGATCCAAAATTTCATTGCCAACTTGACTGAACCAATATTAAATGATGATCCTCTGAACTGTTGGTTCTTCGAAAATCTCTTTATTTATTAGTTTTTTCTCTTTCCTCTATGCCTCCATGCCCTTAGGGATTTTCTAAAATAAAACCAAATGCAAAATGTAAGCAACAGGGGCCGTTTAAAAATTGCGTCACACTATGCAAAGAATTTTTGCACCCGTCTCTTCTTCATCACAGATCATCAAACAAAGCTTAAATTTATCATTTTAATATAAACTTCTGTAGATAGTTTAGAATTGTTCCATTTTTATCTGCCCTATATGAAATGATATTGTTTAGAAGCTTGTTGGACTATTCTTTATTGGCTGAAAATTGATTCTCTTAACTGAAAACTGAAGTCTTTCGTTTTCGGTTAAAAAATGATATTTTTTAGTCCAAAATACTTGTATTTTGCTAAACATTTGTCTTCTTGGTAGAGTATTAATTAAGGGGAAAAAATATAACTTTATTTCCGTATGTGTCATGGTCTTCAGAAATCTTCAGTGGTTTTTGTTTTACATGCGTCAATATTGGAGATAAACTGTAATTTATTTCAGATTATAGTAACGTCTGGATGGAGACCAAATTTTAAAATTAAAACTTAAAACTTAACTGGCTAATTAAATGCAAATATTTCAAAACGATAATATTAATGTCTACATTATTTTAATATATTATATTAACCATGTCTAACCAATTTTTACTTACGAAAAGTAGGCCTTTAAATATATATATGTATGAATTGATTTAATACGTATGTATTTTACTTTTACAGAATATTAGGCAATGGCTTTTTAAGTATTTAAGTAATATTTAAATTTATATTTATATTCAATACGCTAATATCACAACTGTAGGTTTTGAAAACTGGATCATACAAAGGAATAATGGCCTCATATGCACACTAATTGTCTGAAGAACAATTGTTTTTTAGCGATAAAAACTATAGTCTTAACACTTTTAAGAATATAATCATGGTTTAAGTTTTATAAATAATCAAGAATATTTTGGCGTTTAAAATTAGAGGTGCGCAGTCGTTTACTCGAATTTTTAGAAAAAATTTAGACACGCTTGGAACATTGGATTTGTTAAAATAGTAAAAAAATGTAACTGTACATCAAACCCGCTTGATTTCCTTGGATTATTACTATGTTAAAAATCAAAATAACTTCATTTTTTGTGTCAAAAATGGATTCAAAAGTCAACTAAAATCCTCTAAATTCGAATAAACCGAATTTCAAAGATTCGAATTGACTTGTGAATCAATTTTTTGACACACAAAAATTAAGTTATTTTGATTTAAAAAATTGTAATTATCCAAACAAACCTATTAAGACCATAACAGACCTAAAACTCAGCGTCAAATGTTTAAGAATATTTTTGCATTTTAAATTCTATAACTCAGTCGCATAGAATAAGTAAAAATAATTGTACAACCTACAAAATTCGCTTTTTAAACTTTAAAGCTTAACAAATAAAATAGTCTTTTTGAAAGTTTAAAATGTTTTAGTTTCACAACTCAAGATTTTTCAGATTTACTTTTCCTTTAAATTTCTTTTAAAATATCTTCTATAGATTCATAGCCTGGATAATCATATTCACCATTGGATTCCCACTCTTCATCAGACTCTTAAGATTCTTCGCAGTTGTTAAAACTTTCTTGCAAACTTACGAATGCATCTTCATTTCAGGGAGTTACAAAACTCACTCTTTTTTATCTTCGCGTTTTTTTTTGGCAAATCATCCGATTTCAAATTTTATAGAACATATGTCAATTTTCCTGCCCTTTAATTTATAAAAAGATTTCTCTTGGACCTGTGCACATTGTCACGTCGACTAAAGGTTCTTTCAATAGCAACTGTAGTAGCTAGCATGCCCAATATGTCTACTGCAATTGACCTTAAGACCGATTGGAAAGGAATGCTTCTATACCAAGTTCTTGCATCAAGTTTAAATATACTTTTTAGTAAAAAAGGCGTTTTTCAAAGCACGATTCTATATGAAATAAGTCCTCTGAAACTAAGCTTAAAGTGCAATTGCTTGCTTCTAAAATCGTTATCCATTTAACGACCAGAGCGATGATTTTATGTAAGCTAAATAAACCGCACAAAAAATTGTCATTAAGAATGTTGCGTCGTACTTTATCTTTCAAAATAATGTTTTCGGTTATTGCTAAGGTTTTCAGAGCCTTCTTGTTGAATAGCACGCTTTATAGATCAAAAATTATTGAACCAAATCTTGTCTTTCCGGGCAATTTAAGTGAGACTTTCGATCCTTTAAATGTTTCAGATTTGTAAATTTCAGTTTACATTTTGACGAATGTTGCTTTTATGACATGTGAGCCATTTATTTCGTTTACTATTTCTTTAGCAGTGACTTCTAAGTCTTTCAAAGTTTCTTTTTTGATGATGTCGCCAACCAGGGAACTTAAATTGTGAGCAGCACAGCTATAAACAGCAATGTGTTTCTATTTTTCATTAATGATTTTTAGGGCTTTGATCATTGAAGTTTTGCTGTCAGTGATCACTGCTAATATTCTTTTCGTTCCAACTTCATGAATAACGTATCAAGCTAAGGGAAATCTCAATCCCGTGTTAAAAAAGAATTTATTTTGTCTCACCAAATAGAGAGCGTGTGGTTAAAGAAAAATTAGACTACAGGTAAAGATCCAAGTAAATCATCTCTTGCTATAAGTGACATATTAGAAGATAATTATGGCAAAACTTTGCATTTTTTGACTGTGAAACGTCGACTGGCGACCCAACAATAAAAGATCCGATATACGTTACGGAGTACGAGGTCTGTTTAAAAAATACGCGGACTGTTTGAATTTCGCGGCTCGAGTTGGTTTCAGGAGAATCCGCTTGGTGTCGCTCAGTTCGTACAGATCAGCTGTTTAAAACGCGGTATTTCAGTCGCAGATATCTCCATTTGCTGATAAGCAAGGGTAACCGACAGTCGATTGATGATAATGAGCGTCCTGGGCGTCCTTGAACGTCAACTGACGACCCACACGTTCACAAAATCAACACCCTGGTGCGCGAAAATCGACGTCTGACCATTAGGAAGCTTGCCGAAGAGTGTGGAATATCAGTTGGATTTTGTTACAATATTTTGACCGAAAAATTAAAGGTGCACCGCGTCACTGCGAAATTTGTGCCACGCCTGATGACCGAAGACCAAAAAGCCAATCGCGTCCGGGTTTGCCAGGAACTGCTTGATCGTTCAGATGAAGATGAGAATTTTTTGTCATGAATTATAAGCGGTGATGAATCATGGGTTTATGGTTAGGACACTGAAATGAAGGTCCAATTATCCCAATGGGAGGGTCAAACGTCCCCAAGATCCAAAAAAGCTCGCAAAGTTCGATCGAATGTCAAGGTTATGCTGACATTTTTTTTTATGCTAAGTGTGTTGTTCACTATGACTACCTCCCTCAAAGCTCCACAGTGAACCAGATTACTTACATTGAAGTACTGAATCGTCTGAGGGACGCCGTCCGACGCAAAAGATCAGCACTGTGGAGAAGTGACAACTGTTTTTCCATCAACGACAACGCTCCAGATCACTCAGAACTCGTGATTTTTTGGCCAAACACTTGATTACTTTTCTTCCCCACCCCCCATACTCATCTGACCTTGTCCCTTGTGACTTTTTCTTGTTCCCGAAACTAAAAAACCCCTCAAAGTAAGAAGATTTGAGACGATTTCGGAGATTAAGGCAAATGCGACGAAGGAGCTGAAAGCCATCACAAAAGAAGCGTAGCAGGTCTGTTTCAACAAGTGTAAACACCGTTGGGATAAGTGTGTGCGTTGGAGAGGAGAGTATTTTTGAAGGAGACCCAGACGTGTAACTTCTAAATAAAGTACTTTTTTTTGTATGACCTCAATCCGCGTATTTTTTAAACGGACCTCGTACCTGCCATCAAACATGCTGGGGTAATGTCATGGTGAGGAGCTGTTTTTGTATAGCAGAGTGGTTCCTTTGATTTAAATTAAAGTTACTATCAACGGTGAGGTATATCGGGACATATTGGGAAACCATATGTTACCATATGTGAAGAAGCAAATGCCGCGTGGATGACTATTTCAACAAGACAATGACCCGAAACACACTTGTAGGCTTCTAAAGTAGTTTTTTAAATCTAAAAAACTTAAGATTTTATCGTAGGCTGAAGAAATAAGATTCATTAAGGAAACAGCATAAACCCCAGTTTAACAAACTTCTTAGACATTACCTTATAAAGAGACTAAAATAACATTATGACTAACTGGTTCCCTAGAGGAACATGGTCAGGGAGATACGTTAGTTTTTATGTTAACATAGCACCAAAAAATAATATTTCCATTAATAACGGTCTAGTAGAAAGTGCTGTCAAACTCTCAGATATAAAATTTGAAACACAAAATCTAAAAAGCATTCAAAATATACTTAAGAATAATGGTTAGCTATTATTGAACTTGAAAAAAAGAATTTTAAGCCTGTTCTATTGAATGCTCCTGCATCTTATAATAATGCTAAAGCGTTCTGGGCAGCAGAGAATGGTTTTAGAATAAAGTATTCTTCAATTAGTGATAACCTTTTCGACAGTCGATATGATTTTGCGGATTTATTCTATGCTAAACAGATTTGTATTAGTGTTAAGTGGTGTATGAATTTCCATCCTTTACAGGATTATATCATCTCGAAAAAGAAAGTAAAATTCAGCCTATTTTCGTGTATTAGTAATAAGGCACCCGGTTATGACTTCATCCCTGGTGAAGTATATCATTATTCACCAGAGAATTGGGTGCCTTATCTGGCTAGCTTTTTTAACAGAATTTGGAAATGAGAAGAAATTTCTTCTTACTTGTTTAACATCCAAAACTCTATTCTCTTTAAAAAAGGTAATACAGAAGATGCTGAAGCCTACAGAGAAATTACTTGGATCAATTCTATTGCAAAAACTTTCACTCCAATTCTATCCTAAAGGCTGACATGGACTGAAGTAGAAAACTGCCTTCCGTAGAAGCAGGCGGGTTTCAGCGCTGAGTGCAGTTGTATAGATCACATTCTTAAGCTGAATGCATTAATTTAAATCCAGCTTGTTATTGCGAAACATAAAGTCATTTCGTTGTTCATCCATTTTAAAAAAGCCTTTCCTTCAGTTAACCTCTCGCTTTTTTTTCAAAAATTGCTTCAAATATGAAAAAAGGCTTCCACGCCTATCAGGCTTAGGGCCGCCTCTACCATGCCAATTAAGGATACTCTAGGGGTTCTAGGAGATAGAAATTTCAATTGATCACCTGATTCATGTAATTATTCTAGCTTGTGCTGACGGTATAGTGACCCTTGCCGACTCTCAAGCTGAACTTCAATACAAGATACACCTGATTGAGAAGTATTGCAGCGTACATTTCTTTCAAGTAAATGAATATAAATAAAAATTTGTAGTATTTCATAGAGGTCGCCCGCGAATGATAGTTTCTTTTTCTCTAGGGTTCCGCTAGAAGTACTTAAAGAGTATCTCTAATTAGGTCATACATTTTAAAGTTTTGATCTTTTCCTTAAAAAGGCTGACAAGAAAATTAATTCAGCAAGTGTTTCTATAAGTGCTGCATAATTTTGTACCAGGCTTTTGACCTTATTTTAAATTCCGTCTCTCTTTTTATGTCACAAACACAATTGCTCAATTCCAGTTTCTGGGTTCAACCAGATGTTGTATTCGTATTGGTAAAATTTAAATTTATGTATGAGCAATTGAGAAACTGCGGTATATGCGGTGTATGCGGATTTTAGATCTTCCATTTTTCAGCAACTTGCAACTTTAAAATCCAGTGGGCAATGCTGGTTATACTTTCTCAACTGTAACTGCCTACAAGAATGCTGTAAACACTATTTTTTGCGTTTAAAATATTTGGTCGTGGAAAGTCTGTAATGGAGTCATAGGTCTGGAAATATCACTGTATGCATTACAACATTGCGATGTTCTTCCTGCCTTGCACTCTTCTCTCATAATTATCAAATAATATGTTTATTACTGTATATCTTTCACTTATATTTAATGGTCAACCACCATGAAACAAATTATTTTCTACATGAAAAAAAAATAACTAAAAATTTAGCTATCCCATTTATAAATTCATGATCTTGATTGAACATCTCTTATCTCGTAATCTGGATGATTATTGCCGGCAAATTTAGGTTTTAATAAAGAATAAGGCTTCAATCAAATTTATTATGCTGTGAATAATCCTTAACCGTAGTATATCTAAATTCTTACATCATTTTTAAAGAATTGCGTAACTGAATTTTTGGCTAAAAACGAGTTAGTGGAAATCAAATATCATATAAATATAAGCTTGACGTTTATATTTTAC
>NC_046657.1:46863844-46867212 GCF_010883055.1 Belonocnema kinseyi
TTTGCTGGAAAAAATGAGGTTCCTGGATACTATTGTTTTCAACTTATCAATCGTCCTTAATGTTATTGGTAAATAAAATAATATAATATATATTCATATAGTTTAAAAAATATTTTTAAGCGCTTCGCAAATATCGCAATGTTGCAACTCAATTCACTTTTTGATTTATTTTCAAAATGATCCAATTTCGAATCTCGAAACATTGTACGAACCCAACTTCACCATCATAGGAACCAACATTCCCGATTTTTCAAAGTTTTTACGAAACACATATTAATAAGAGTCAACAAATAATTTAATTTTCAACATTACCTTAATCTTTTCAGATTTTTACATGAATAATTTTATTTTTTCCATCGCCATTAATATTAGATTGTTTTCATAATGAAATAGAATTTTTAATTTTAATTTATTTTCGGAAGCCCAGCATAGCCTAATTTAGATAAAAAAGCAACAACGAAAGTATCTACGGGGGCAGAAAAAATTACTTAAAGTAAATAATATCTTAATTAAAAATTGTCGAAAAGTGAATCTTGTACATTTATTGATGATGTGAATAAGGTTAGTCTAAATTTAAAAGAATTCAAAAGAATTAAATTTAAAAGACTACAACATTTTTCAGAAGAACATATTTATTGACATTTATGACACCATATTTTCTGTGGGAAATGAGTTGTTTTATGAACTGACAAGAATAAGTATAGTGAAACCCTCATCAATAACACTAACTATCGATTATTACACTATCCGCTAGCATTTGATGAACTATCTGGCCATTTTCTAAAATGTCTGATAACATTGTGTGGCTAAGATATACGGGATGTCCAAAAAGGCCGGGGACAGTCAAATAAATCCTTCGACACAATTTTTTTGAAGAAGGCTTAGGTCATTCTTGAAGAATCATTTAACGAGGAATCCATTTCTGACTTTATAAGGTCCAATTCTCTACACGATTAATTTTAAAAAACTGTAAAATATTGTTCTCGATCTAAAGCCATAATAAAATATTTCATGTAACTGGTGAGAACATTAAAAAATCAATTTGTTATGATACTTGTAAATTCAATCCTTCATTAATGTCTCAGTCAGTCTTTTGTATTTCATTTGTCATAAATGTGCCACTCCAGCCTAGCACTCATGGTCTTTTTTCCAAATAAAATGAGTGGTTTGTTAAACAGTTTAAGTTATCGCGCTCTAATCGACGCACAGTTTGTAATTGTTTCGCTTATAAATCAAATTTAAATTTCTAAAAAGTTCTCCATTGATGACGTTTTAAAGTACCTGGTGCACGTTCCAGCGCACCCGCTTTTTGACTCACGATTTGTAATTGTTTTGATTATGCACCAAATGTAAATTACAAAAAAGTTCTCGTAGATCACGTTTTAAATGAGCCGGTGCAAGATCCTGTGTACCCGGGTCATTGCTTCACCATTAGTAGTCATTTTTGGTGTTGGCAAAATTTGACTTTTGAAAAACTTCATGTATAATACGTGGTAATCTACCTGGTGTACGATCTTGGGCAGCCGGGTCGTCGAATCGCCATTGGGATTCATTTTGGGTTTTGGAAAAATTTGAATTTGACAAAGTGTTAATAGATGACGTTTTAGATGACCTGGTGCACTATCCCACTCACCCGGGTTGCCGCCTCAACATAAGGAGCTATTTTTGATGTTAGAACAGTTTGAATTTTGAAAAAGTTTTTGTAGAATACGAGTTAAACTACCTGGTGCACGATACTGCGGAGCCAGGTCGTCGACTTACTAATTGTAATTGCTTCGGTTCGTGACAAAATGTAAATGTCCAACAGTTGGCATAGATATCGTATAAAATTAAGTGGTGCACGATCCGGTGCACCCGGGTCGTCACTTCACTATTGGTAGTTATTTTGGGTATTGCAATAATTTGAAATTAGGCAAAATTCTTGTAGAATTCTTATTAAACTACCTGTTGCAAGTTCCTGCGCACCTGGGTTGTCGACGCACCATTTGTAATTGTTTTGGTTATAAGCAAAATATAAATTTCAAAAAAGTTCTCGTGGATGACGTTTGAAAGGACCTGGTGCACGATCCTGTGCACCCGGGTCGTCGTCTCACCAGTTGTAGTAGTTTTGGTTATGGACAAAATTTAAATTTCAATAAAGTTCTCGCAAATGACTTTTGATAGGACCTGATGCACGATAAGGTGCACCCATGTCGTCGACTCACCATTGAGAGTTATTTTGGGTGTTGGCAAAATTTTAAATACGAAAAGTTTCTCGTAGAATTCGTGTTAAACTACCTGGCGCACGACCATGCGCACCAGGCTTGTCAACTCACCATTTGTAACTAATAATGTTACCAAAAAAAAATTGTATTCCCAAAAATTCGATTTTTTTCCAACAATACTTTCAAAAAATTTAAACGCACGTATTTGTATATTTTACCGCAAAACGCAGTTTTCCGGGACCCGTAAACGTAGGAAATACCAGGTTAGATTAACAATCGACTTGCATTTTGCATTGCAAACAATCTAAATCTTCATTCGATCAGCTGTAGTTCCTTGATTGATCCGATACTTTGACCGTTAATCATCCTTAGCTCTCGCACGTTATTGTATAAACGATGTTTGTTACTTTAATTATTTACGTGCACCGTTTAAATTTGAGAGCACGCAAGATTTGATATCTAAATAATTATTCTTTAATTTTTCCCGACACATATTGTCCGGCGCCTCAACTCAGCGCAATGCTTACGTGAAGCTCCTATGTTACAGATTCATTGGATCCTCGCTGGTCGTCGTCATTCGAAACAGCAGAGTAGAACAGAGCAAAGCATAACGAGTATATTTATATCGAAGCACTGTGATTTAAATTTAGTTACGTAGCCGATACAAAAGTGGAACAGTGTCTGTTTCGATGCTTCAGAGCAGCTGATATTCAACTTATGAATGTTGCGAGTTCTACATGAAGAACTGCTCAATTTCAAAACTTAATCGATGTAATTCGGTATTGCTATAGCGTCGATTCTATACTCATACTGATAAAATTACAAACTGAATAAAAAGATCCAGTTCGACTTTTTTACCTACTGCCTTTTCGCGAAGCTGTGGGCTCTTGGATTTTTCTTGCTACCGTATCTCGGCCTGACATCGCCTTTACTGTCAATGTTGTAAGTAGATTTTTAAGTAATCACTATGGCAGTCGTTAGCAAGCATCAAAATGAATTTCCAATTATTTGGTAGGAACAGCTGATTCCGGTATCAAATACAGTAAAGGTGGGAACGAGCCACAGCTGATACGAGGGTGGATTGATAAGTTTCCGGCCTGACCAAGAGATGGCGCCACTAGGCCTACCTTGAGGTGGCGTTCTATAGTACCATCCTTAGATAGC
>NC_046657.1:46867312-46881433 GCF_010883055.1 Belonocnema kinseyi
ATCAGCCTTGGAGGAGATTATGTTGAGAAATAAAAAAAAAATTCTTAAAAACGTTGTTTTTCTTGGTCAGGCCGGAAACTTATCAATCCACCCTCGTAGGTTATTCAGACTCGAATTACGACATTGATTCAGACTCTCGAAAATCCGTTAATGGATACGCTTTTAGTTTACCTAACGGTTTTGTATTGTGGTCTTCTCAACGTCAAAAGCTTTTAATCTTAGTACCACAGAATCAGAGTAAGTAGCAGCAGCGGCTGCTCAAGAGGCCGTATGGCTTAGAACACTGTTAAGTGATGTCAGATCTCAATGTGAAGGTGCAACTTTTCTTTATGTGGACAATCAACGTGCAGTCAGGTTGGTTAAAAAATCAGAATTACCATAAGCGCAGAAAACATATAGAAACCCGATGTTACATCATGAGAGAAGAGGTTGAATAGGATGAAATCTGTGTAGAATACATTCCAACTTCTCTTCAGCAAGCAGATATTTTTACTAAAGTGTTACCGAAAGATCGGTTTAAATTTCTATGTACTTTTCTTGGATTGATTAAATGTTTTTGAAAGCGCTTAAACAGAGGGAGTAATAAGAAGTTTAAGTTATCGCGCTCTAATCGGCTATACTTTTGAAGCCGACATTTACTGATGTGTTGAGTTTTCGATATCTTTTCCACTTTATGCAAGCAAGTTAGTCGAATGCGAATTTCCGAGTCACATGTATCTTCTAAATAAATCTCTGTACTTTGAAAAAACAAAATAAAAAATAACCTTTTGTTTGAAAATTCATTTTTTAACTGATAGTTTAGGTAGCTTATTTAACGATTCATGATTTTAGTTGAACATCTTTCATCGCAAATCTAAGATATTTTCCACTACTTCCCCAAGTCATGACAAAAGGTGGCCAACTTTAAAGACTTAACTGTACATTAATCAGTCTTTCCTCTGCTTGGAAAAAATGGGGGCTGTGCATAATCTTGTCTGTATCTTCTTAATCATACTCAGTTCTATTGGTGAATATAATAATAGCACGATACATACATAATTTAAAAAGTATTGGTCTGAATACCGTTAAAAGGCGGACAGAGTAGTTAAAAATTCAACTGTTTCCCGTGCAAAATTAATATGTTTGTTTTTCGAATTCGATCATTTACTTGAACATGCATCGCTATAGGCAGAAAACTTTAGTATTTGGTTAAAAGTTCAACTATTTTATTACAAATGAAATTACTTTGCTGAAAATTCGAGCAATTAGTTGAAACATTGTACTTTTTCGAAACTCTTTTGTTTCTCATTCATCATTATCGATAGAAAATTCAATATTTTCTTAAAAGTTTAACTTTCTTCTAAAATTATTAATCATTTGGTTGAAAATTGAACCTCTCTTATTTTACTCGGAAAATTGCATCAACTGGTTCACGGAATACAAAAGCACTTAAAAAAATTGTAATGCCTTTCTTGTTGTAGGTTTCAGTTCACAGTTTGATTGTTTACCTAATGGTGAACCTATTCCGGGAGATCAAGGGAGCAGATTTTCTTTTCCAGAAGAAGAAAAGAATTCACCTGAGAGGCACCCTACTCCTGCCGAGTCTTCTATTCGCGCCAGGAGCAGGTCTCCTCCTGCCAGGCTTGTGGTTCCTCCTAGAAGGCTTCCTTCTTTTGACGGACTTGGATGTGGACTTGATCAACTAAGATTTTTACGGATCATTCCCTTTAAAAATTTGTTCCGGATATTTGAACTTCGAAGATACATTTTCCCTACAAATAACCCACTTGAAATAATAATAAGACATAATCGTTATGAGTCTGTGCCAACCCAAGAACAAATTGTGTTATCAACATCCGATGGTGATGCATTTGCTATATTGGAGACTCATGATTCTCTTGCTGGAATGTATATGTATGATAATAGAGTTCGCAGGAAATGTCGGGCAAAAATAAACATAGTAAGCGGTACAGTTACTCTATTGACTAAAGAAGAAATCGCTGATGCTCCAGTAAGCTCCCGCCGCACAATAACAGCCAATTATATAGTGCAAAATATAAGGGACAATCCTCTATGATATAATGTTTACGATCTGATGTGGCTTCAAAACATTTCATGTAATCTGTAATGACATTAAAACGTGAATGTGTTATAATTCTTATAACTTTTGTGTTTTATTATTGCCTCCGTCAGTTAAAGCAGTTGCTATGTATAAGAATGACACCTGCTCTTAGCAGAACTGCAGTAAACTATAACTATGGGGACGTCTCAGGACCGTGAATTACTCTGCTTAGTAAGTTGACACATATTTCGTTATTGTAGTTGCTTTTGTGTCCCTTTTCTTTGTTTCAAGGTCATCATTGAGATCCTCCTCCAAAATCCCGTCACTTTTGTCCGAAACATTTTTCTCGAAAGCGCAAATTTCGCTAATATGGGGAAGGGGGGGTCTGATACTTTTTTATGACACGTATATTCAATCAAGTGGGGCAGAGAGGGGAGGACAACCACAGTTAATGACCAATCGGCATAAGATTTTTCACGCATATTCTTTGGGCCCCCGGACAGGTCGTAAGTATTTTGGGGTAGATGGAGTAGAAAAATAGTTTTTGAAATACAGTCAAACCCTTCAACAGCCCTCTTTCTTATAGCCCTTCCGAGAATTAAGCCCGCGCCGTAGGTAGGTGGAACAGGAGCTGCGCGTGGTGCGCGGATCTGCAATTTTTTCTCAGGAGAGTACTCGGGTGTGAACAAAAGAAGCAGTGCAGGCTATAATAAGTTAGTTCCAACCCATCCTCAGCCCCAAAATCGGCGCATACAAGAGGAGGGGTTAGGTAGTAGGAGGGGGTAAGTTACGGTGTTTTACTCATCCGCATCAAATTTTCAACACATATTGTTAGGGATCGCGGACATGTCATGAGAGTATTGGGAAAAGATAAAGTGGGGTGGGTAAATATATAAAATCAAGTGGAATAAAACTTACGATGCTAAGGCAAATATAAAGTTTTTCACTAATCAGTCCCGTTTGCATTTGATGCTATTAAAAACGTAATTGGGAAAATCACAGACTTAATCCACTGTACGAACGTGTCAAAGTTTCTCAGGAGGACACATGCGAAGTTTGGTTAGACCTAAGTATTTTGGAAGTTTTTTTTACAAGCTATGTTGGAATTTCATGACTGATTTTAAAATTCTAAAAACTGGATTCGAAAGCTCGAGTGCATTTTTTATAATTAAAAATAATGAGACCTTTTTTATTTTCTGCTTTTCACTTTATGAATCTTTTTTTACATTAATAGTTTTCCTTACGCTCTGTATCTCGGTTGATTTTCTGCAATTTCCCTCTTCTCTGGCAAAAGACGATCAGCCGTTGCGATACCTACTTTTAGCAATTACCAACGGTCGGTACAAAATTGAAATTGGTAATGCAGATTCCGACTAAGAAATCATTTCAGCTTTGGCGGTGAAAACAGAGAGGTCCTTAATTTTTAGGTTATCTGCCATGTTAAGTCTGTAAGATAGTGAGGGTTTTGATTCGAGTGATTTATCCAATTTTGAGTTTTACGACGTTTTCGTATTCGAAATATCTCCACAAATGCATTTCGAGTTATGGATGAGCGGCTTTAATTGTAGGATTTTCAATCCCTCATACCTTGTTTTAATGGTAGGAGATTTTGGAAGCATAAAAATAAATAAGATCGAAAGCATTGAAATGTTTACAAAATTCTTTATTTCTTGACATAACCTCAAACTACGAGCGGTTCATAGTTCCTAGGGACGTGCCGCGTGAAAGTTTTATTCTTAAAGTTTCACTTTCAAAGTTTTAAACACGACATTTTTCATCAATGCAATTTGTAGCAAGCTTGTGCCAATTTTAGAAATATAAATTTTTCAGTAAGTTTTACACTTTACATTAGGTAAAATTAGGAAATAACAATGAAATGGTTAAGAGTTCTTATGAAAAGCGAATAAAAATGGGTTTCAGTGAAATTGTTATGAATCCTGATCAAATTTTCAAATCTGCTGCCTGGTATATTTATAACTTAAGTTATGTTGACAAATGCTGAAAATTTTGTCAGTTTCATTTATTTCGAAATTTTACATCAAAACTTTCGACCTTAAGTTAAAAAAAGCGCAAATATCTGACACGGCACCTTGTTAATTCTTTCTAAAATATTCTAATAGTTTAAATAAAATTCAACTTGAAATAACTAATATTAGACAAATTATTCTGACTCAAATTAATTTTCCCTCCGAAATTTATTACCGCCTGTTGTTTATTTGCGTAATTAAACATTTCGACTTAAAATCTAATTTTATTTTTGGATGACTAGAAGAAGGCAGCATTTTTTATTATGAGGAATCGAAAATTAGTAATAAACTAATTTCGTTTTAGTGCGAAATGAAATTATCTGAGTAATTATCATGAATGTAAATGAAATTTAACATATCATGCCTTCAATGTTTTTGTTTATTCAAAATAAATATTCCTTTTTTTAAGATTAGCTATAAATATAATATGTATTCGATAGGTGAAGTAATATTTTAAGAAAATCTTGCGTTTGGAAAACTACATGCTTTTAATATCACCAACTTTAAAAAATAAAATATCTTATTTCGAAACTTTGGTCATCAGTTTAAATAGATATGTTTCATTAAAGGAAGGATATAGGAGTATATATTATATATTTTGGTGATTATTTTTATATGATAAATTAATTTCATTTTTCGGAAAAGATAAATAAGGACTTACTTAAATTTTTTATCCATTTTTCAAGAGACCGAAGTGATTCAGAATAGAGATAGCTGTTAAATATTTTGAGCTTTTAATTTAGAAAAAATTAATTTTGAGTGAATAATTTTATAATTCTTTTATTTTGGAGGCCTAAAAAATGAATATAATAATTTTAAAATTATTAAAAACGAAAAAATATAACTTCTATTGTTTTTTATTTAGAAGATCAAAACACTGTCTTAGATGTCTGTTCTAACTTAGATTGTGAATCTATCAAAGAGCTAATAAAAGATGTGGGAAATAGAATCGAATTTAGAGAGAAGGTGGAGCAGCATTTAAATCAAAAGTGACAATCTTATAATTCATTTGATGCTTATACGCCAAAAGGAAGCTCCGTAAGTTTATAATAGTTCCGCAATAAACGTATGACAAAAATTTTCCTTTGACCTAATCAGGGAGTCTACCTTAGAACGAATTCGGAAAAATCGGGTATTTTGTTTATCAAGAAACAACCGAGAATTTGATTCAGTGACCAAAATTTTCCTCTCAAATGTACTCATATGTAAATTAAAATGGCGTTCATGCATTTTATTACTCTAATACTATGTTGAAAGAGGGAATTTCTTAAAGGAATTATAATTATTTTCATAATTTATTGTCTTTATGATAATTCTAATAAAATATTATAATTATTGAGTTGACAGATTTATACATTGAGACAAAGAGTTGTAATAAATAAATTAAATATAACAAATTGACATGAAATATTAAAATAACCCTAATTAGAAAGGGGTAATTTTCGAAAAGAATTATAACTCTGACTCTAGAACGGATAATTTTTGCAAAAAATTAGAATTTTGACTTTGGGCAGGGATTTTTTTTTTATAATTCTTAAATGAAACTGGAAATTTCCGTAGAGCATTATATTTTTCACGTAAGGTTCACGTTACCCCAGTAAGCATACAGTTTGGCAACGTCTTTACGACATCGTTACGACATCGTTACGACAACTTTACGACATCCTGTACCCATGTCGTTAAGGTGTCTGTACGATATCGTAAATAAGTCGTATGATCTGACGATGTCTTTACGATATCGCAAAGACACCGAAACAACATGGACATAGGATATCGCAAGGTTGTCGTAAAGATGACGTAACGATGTCGCAAAGACGTCGTCAAATTTTATGCCCACTGGGACAGCAGAAAGTTTTGTTAAAACTCGTAATTTTTGCGTAAAGAAAATTTATTTGTTGAATCCCCGTTCCAAATCAGAATTTGTCAGCATTCGAGACTTCCATCTTCCAAACTTTGGAAAAAGTGAGTTATCTTTCTGAAATATAATATAAAAGTTTTTAAATAAATTTAATTTTAATATCTGATGCGCATTATATAAACGAATTTAGTTCCAATTTGGAGTAGGGAATTTTTTTAAAGAATTATTTTTTTAACCCTGAATTATAATACCATATTTTGTATATATATACAATTCTGGCTTTGGAAGAAGGAATTTCGTGAATGAGTATAATTTTGTTTCGGAAGAGGTAATTTTTGACATGGTAGAGGGAATGTTGGAAAACAATATTAAAAATTAGCGATATAATATCAAATTTGGTAAATAAATATAATTAATACTTTGGAACAAGGATTTTCGAAAAGAATTATTAATTTTGTCTTAGAACATGTAATTTCTGACATGGGACGAGATAGTTTGGAATATAGTTTTAGTCTAATTTGTAAAAAGAGAACTTACATAAGCATTTGTGTTTCTAATCAGAATTTGTCAGATTTGGAAAATTCTCATGTTTCAAATCAGAATTGGTTTTAATTTATAGATTCTCATTTTTGGGAATGGCAATTTTAGAAGATTATTATAATTTTGATTAAAAAAAAGTGAATCTAAAAAATCTCTTTTCTAATTCAGAATGAAAATTTTTTCACCAAATTCATTTCCCCACTTCAGAATTATAATTGTTTTCTTAAGTTTTTCAGTTCCTAATAACAAACCTTCAAAAATAATTAGAGATCTTCTAAAATGTTTAAAAATGTTGTTAAACTCAGAGAATGCCGTGAAATAAACAAGAATAAAAAATAATTCGTCAGGTAGAAACCCTGTAAATAAAGAACTATAGTTATTCTTTTGCATAAAATCTACCATTTTTTCATATTATTCCTTTGGTCATAAAATGAGAGTCATGATCCAAACAAAGAGAACAATAGAATACAGTACACTGGTCGACTAATGTAAGCAGTATTAAATTTGACTTCTGTTAAAGACACTTTATTTCAATATAAAGAATGTAAAGCGATCTTGAAGTAGTATTCAAAAGATAATGACCTTACTTTCGAGCACAGAGATATTGACAAGACAGATGGGCTAGTTTTTATAATTCTACAATTGTCTACGTTTTTAATTATCAAGAATCTATATTCTCTAATTTGATTGAAACAGATGTTACCTTTTGAGAAGCTAATGTCGTTCATCACAATACTAATCTTATGCTTCTAGGACACAATAGTTGAAGAAGTAGACAACAGTTAACAAATAAATTCTTTTGTTGGTCGTAGCTTACAATATATCCTGTTAGCTCAGGGAGTCTGATACTTGAAGCTACTTATTGTATTATAGAGAGCCAAACAAATTCCTGTTTAGGAACGCTTATTATAAACTGTGAACTGAAAATAGAATAACTTAAAACTGTAGAAATTATTTTAAAAATCCCGTTTCGTCAACATGAATCTCTCTCGGTTTGATGCTCGCAAAGCTAATGCGATTTAAGTATATTAATAGCAATTTCCTCATTAATCGAATATAACAATGTAGGTGAATACGGTCCTATCATTCGATGTTAAACATAGTTCACAACCACTTAATCATAGATGTGACTAGAAATAGACATTTTCGCAGTCCTATATTGACAATAAAATTTATCGCGGCCTTACCATTCGAAGGCAGATAGGCTCATAATAGCTTCATTAATATTTGAGAACCGTATATGTCCATGCGATTCAATTATTCGAAGGAAAAGTATGGCACATGTTATAAGCGATGACAATACTCGTTCACGCGGCCCAATCAAACGACGGCAAGAACGCTTTTGAACAGTGTTACTTCTCGCGGTCCTAACATTCGGAGGCAGAGACGTTTCTCTAATAATATAATTTCTCGCGGGCTAATCAGTCATGCGGCAAGGATAAACTACCATCTATTTTTTTTTAGATCTAATTTATTGGCGGTTGTAGAGCCTAATGTCCAATCAAACAGGAATTTGACACTTTTAAATTCGCGAACAATACTAAACCCCTACACCGCGATCGATAAAGGTTCGGCAGCCTTATCAGCGTACACCGTGGAGAGGAAGAAGGATGTGATGGATAGAACTACGCCTTATCAGCGGACTAGTTCTTTCCTAGAGTTAGAAGGATCCCTTTCCCAAGATTTGACATTTTGTTTAAAAACTCGCTGTTTCTTTGTTGGAGACTGGAGGTAGCTGTTTGGCTGGTACGTCAGCTCTGCTGGACGGCTTCTGGAGGTACCCTGGATCGCTGTACAATTTCACTTTACATTACAACACTGAACACAGTGTATCCAAACTACTCAGCATGGGGCTGAGGAAAACTGATTGCTTACTGTGAGGTCCGTGCCTCTTATATCCTGTGGTATCATTCCGTTTGCTTGTGGGAAAGACAGCCACCTACATGTCACTTGGGTACTAGTCAGGTCCGGTGTGCCGATTAATAGTCACCTGGTGTTGCGTGAGTATAGTGGGACTGCCTACTATCAGGTGTTGGTACCTTCGTACCATTACATTTCCCCCCCCCCCCCCCATTTTCATTGGATTGGAGACCACAAGCTTTTCCAAGCAATGGAAATTTGCAGACGCTATATAACTGGTAAAACAGATTTTGGACTCAATGTCCCATCGCTCGTTGTTGTTGAGCTCAATCTCCAGTATCTCATCATTAGCGTAGCGAGAATCTGAGGTAGTTGTTCTCCCCATCGCGGCCTTGAGGAAGGTGGGGTTTACTGATAATACTCGTTTCTTTGGGATCTTGTACCCCTGAAGGTTGTTTTTATTCGGTAGGTCTTCTGGCCGCTCGTTGTAGCTTAGCGTTCCCTAGAATTGATTACCAAACTATATAGCGAGGTGCTCGATTTGAAAACAGTATGAAACACACTGTTGCAAAATTTTATTTAATGTATACAGCTTTTCTTCAAGAATCGCAATTCTTAATTTTAATGAAATATATATATTTGATTTAAATTTGTATTATCTTCTCACATCTTCCCACGATTGATAAATTCCTAGTCAAAATTACTTGATCCAATTACTTTTAGTTTTCAATGTATCGTGTAAAAATTTACTAGTAGGAAAATGCGTAAGTATTCAACAGGTATAGCTCATAGTATTAAGTATGATGATATTTACTGAATACTATTTTATGTTGACATCAAAGTAATTTTCAAGAAGAAAAATTTCGCAATACAGTTATAATTCTTATTTAAGCCTGGTATAACTCTTTTGACTCTATATTTAATTTTTATAAATCCCTACATAACAAAATTTTTTATTAAATTAGTTGTCGTTGTTGTTTTTGATATGCAACCTTTTTAATTTTGAAGAAAACGCTTTTACGATTATTTTATTTGTTTAGGTTCAAGTTTATTAAGACTCTGAGGACTGCATTATCTGTATCTTAAGGGCTTCCAAGAAAAAAAGAATAAAATTATTTTAATAAAGAAGCTCAAACAACATTGTGTAAAAACCAAGTAACTTGAAATTTTACAGTAATTTCCATCAGATATATTTGATTAAAAATGAGATAAAAATTTACAAACAATCAAAAACAAACATTATGCAGATTCGTATAATTTTTATCAGGAGGCGGATAAAAATTATCTGATGTCGGATAATTGTACTTGTCACTTGTTTTCAACGTTTTTATCAAGCCTCACATTTAAAATATCACTAGAATGTGCTGTATTATCTGAGTCTTAAGTGTAAGCAAGAATAAGAAATTAAAGTTGTTTAAATTAAGAAGTTTAAATAGTATCATGTAAAAATCAAAACAATCTCATCGCATTGTAAATTAAAAGTGAATGAATTTACAATCTAAAATATATCACTATAGCATTTATTCGTTTTTATTATCGATTGAAAAACCTATATTAATTCACAACAGAAATTTGTTATACAATTGATAGCACTATATTTTTGTTCAAAATTTTTCTACAAAATCCATTATTTAATCGCTTTAAAGTTTTTGAAGAGAAAATCTCCAGGTACATTTCATTTTATAAACTCTCTTGTTTTTATTTTCACTAAAAATTTCTTATTTATTGTGAATACATTTATAAGAAAAAAAAAATACGCAAAAAAAAATGTTGCTGCTAAAGAGTTGAAGGTCATTGTATCTTGCTCTGTCTTGCTATTTCAAGATACAGATTGATTATAGTCCAGGAAAAAGTGAAAAAAAAACATGCCCGTGGCACGGGCACATTCTCATTTCGAGCTGCGTTCGCGGCACTGCGCGCCAAGCTAGAACGCGCCTACGGCGCACGGGTACACTCTCACGTTTCGCACTCGTTTTCGCACGTTTAATACGTACGCTTGACTAACATTTTTTCAAGTATCGTAAATACTATAAATTAAATCAAAAACAGTGATTTAAACTTCTGAGGAACCACAGCCATAAATTTTAACTAAAATTTTTTAGATTTGTTTTTAAAGAAGGTTCTCAAAGCACCTACGTCTTTGACGATTACGTTCTCAAAAGACAATGCTTTAAACCTCTGGATCTCTTTGGAGGTCAGTTAGACCAGCTATTTCCCACTCTTAATTTTCGAGTCTTCTATAGTTCACTGAATTTCGCCCCAAATGCTCTTAAAGATCTTCAAATGCGCTCATATGCGCGATAAAGAAACAATTTTGCGCCACATTGATAATCGAGTTATCAGCGATCAAAATGGGAGAGTTTGGCGTCATTTTTCTAAACTAAGAAAATTTTTTTAAATTCATTATACATATCTTTCATAACTTTAAATGCGCTCAAATGCGCAAGCACTAAAAAATTTTGCGCTAGCTAATTAACAAAGATATTATATTTTGGAGGGGGGATAGTGTAACGCAGATGTTAAATCCTCAACAGTGATGTGCAAATTAAAGTTGAGGACATAAGTATATTCGTCTTTAAATGCGCTCATATGCGCAATAACTCTATTGAAAAATTTGAAAATTGCCCAGAATATGGGAGTATCAAAATTTTACGAAGAGATGAGCAACAAAATAAAAAGTTTTCAATCCGCATAGACGAAGGGATTTTTCTATGGGGTTTTTAATGCGCTCATATGCGCTATAAATTTTTTTTGAAAATTTTGAAAATTACCCAAGATATAAAGGTCACAAAATTTAACGAAGTAATGACTAACAAAATTAAAAGTTTGTATCATGAAGAGCTTCTCGTACAGAATTTCGAATGCGCTAATATGCGCCAATTTCGAAATTAACAAAAAACCAAAATCAACCCCCTCATTGCCACTTGTTAGTATCTACTATCCAAACCTATCTCTAAATAACTTCAATTGCAATATAAAAATGTATGATAATTTTTTCGAATAAAATTTCAAATGCGCTTATATGAGCTGGTTTAAAAATGAACAAAAAATCATAACCAACAGGAAAATTTGACAAGAATTTCTAAAACTCATAAAAAAAATTATTCAAATTTTAAAAGGTCTCAAACTTTTGGAATTTTTGTCTTATCGAAAAATATAGCTGACATATTTTATAAATATATTTGATGTATAGTGATGGATTTTAATGATAATCCGTAATATTTTAGAAAATTTTTTTTGTTATTCTTCTGATCATTTTCAAAATTTTTAAATGTATATAACTTTTCCAGTTTTCATCAAAATTCAAAATTTTAATTGGATAATTTTTAAGTCCACAGCATTCAATTTGGTTGAAATATTTTCCTTGTTTTGAAAAAACATCTTATTTTGTTAAAAAATCACGTCTTTTGGTAGAAATTTGATCTTTTCTGGTTACAGCTCGAAATGTTTGACTGAAAATTCGTGTATTTGATTCATGAATTCAATTGTGTTTTATTAATGATTAAATCCTTGTTCGGTTAAAATATCGACTATTATATTTTATAATAAGAATTCATCTTTCTTTTAGAAAATTTTTACTTTCTATTTTAAAATTCAAGAATTTTTAAAAATATTGAAGTATTAGATTAACTGAAAAAATTTAATTCTGATCCAAAAATTCAATAGTTGATATTTGACCCAAAAAATATCTCAATTACGAATTGAAAGCAGTCGGATTAATTTTGAAAAAATCAACGAATGTTCAGTCACTGTTGAAGCCTCCACCTAACCCGATTAATTTTCAACCACAGTTGCATTTTTGCTCAACAAAGATGCATATTATGATAAAAAAGATATATTTTTAAACGAAAAAGACGAATTTTCAACAAAATGGTTAAAATGTTAATAAAAACAGATTTTTTAATCAAGAAAGAAGAAAATTCTAAACAAACTGTTGAAGTTTCAAGTGAAAAAGATGAATTTTTTCAAAACAGTTATATATTCAACAAAAAAAAACTTTTAACAGAAAAGTTAATTTAATCAGTTTTTCTTAAAAAGTAATTCGATATTATTAATCTTATTTATATTTATAATATTTTACATTGAGACAGGAAATTATTCTAAGACCGGTTTCCAATAATAAATAAGCAAAATACTAATTACCTTTTCAGAATTAGTCCTTCACTTGGCGCTGCTTCGGTCAAAAGTGCCAAGGCTCGTTAATTTTTATTTCATAGTAAATCATATGTTTTTGTCAGACACCAGCTCAGTCGAATCGCGACCGGGAAGGAAAGCATTTAGATTTACTTCATTACTACAAAGCAGAGAATAAAAGATTTCAAGGCGGGTTCATTGGGATGACCCAACAAAAAAAGCAGAAGAACCACAAGAGTTCCAAAGGTATACCTACCCAGTGAGCACACAATTGGGCGACATCTTTACGACATTTTTACGACATAGTTACGACATTGTTACAACATCTTTACGAGATCCTATGTTTATGTCGTTTCGGTGTCTTTGCGATATCATAAAGACATCGTCAAATCATACAACTTATTTACGATATCGTAAACACACCTTAACGACATGGACATAGGATGTCGTAAAGTTGTCGTGACGATGTCGTAACGATATCGTAAAGACGTTGCCAAATTTTATTCCTTTCGAATTCTCGTCAGTGAACAATAATTGGTATAATAAGGTCCAAGGATGATTATTAACTTCGTTGAATTAATATGGTGTAAAATGCCCGCCGACCGACTTCTCGTCAGAACTACAATACAATTTTACCCTCGCGGAGAAAGTGAATCGTTTCTGGCGCACCTCGTGTTCAAAGTATCGACGAAGCTACTGCGCATGACCCCCACTAGGGTCCTAAGGCTACATGTTCGACGTTTGAGCCACGGGACAGTCAGATATCTGACGTATCGACAATATTCAAATTTGATTTTTAAGTTATGAAATACGTCAAAACAAAATTATCATCTTGATGTCTACACATATATATTTTAAGTAATGTTAATTATTCTATTGCGCAGTTAAGTTATTTTCCTGTTACACTCTCCCCCTTCAAACCGTAACGTCAAGGTGAGAATATGGCAACTGAATTTCTGGAACGGAATAACAATTTAATAATTATATAAAAATGGAATATCTATCAGTACCCAGCTCATCCAATATGATTTTCGAATAATTGAGTACAATTTTAACTGTATAAAATTGATATAAGTTTCAGAATAGTATGCCTCTGGAACTTGGCTTTGACTATTATTTAAGCATCATCAGCATTTTATTATCTGATAGAGGTATGATGTTACAATTAATGAAACTGGTGGCGTCCCAGTATTCGTCTGTTATACTGAGCAGTGATCCCAGATCTGAAACGGGATATGCTCCAATACTTTCGCAGGTCTATGTCCGTGTGAATATAGTAGGAGACGATATAAATGACTGTGTTGCGCGCGCAACCCATTTCTTCTCTTCTGAATTTGAAAACTCTAAGGTACACGATTACCAGTCGGAAAACTTCAGCGGTTCTATTCATATCTCGATCCACTTTCAAATAAAATCAAGAAATTGGTATTTGAATGTTTCCAGGTTTTGATGCTTCAATTTAGAGGTTATTTCTTTAGGCGTAGAATATTACATTAATACACACTTACTTGGTGGTGGAAGGGGCACCGACAGTTTAAGGTGGGTTCCGAGCCACCAAGAGCAACAGCTTTAAGTACTTAGAGAAAACCTTTTTCTCTAGAGGTACCGGTACCACGACTCTCCGGAGATGAACAACTCCCTTGCTAGGCTAGTGCTCACCG
>NC_046657.1:46881533-46897016 GCF_010883055.1 Belonocnema kinseyi
AAAGTTCATTTTTTAATTGAAAAACCTACTGTTATATTTTAGGTTTGGAATTCATCTCGCTTGCATAAAAACTCAATAATTTGGTTGAAAAATTAATTATTTGCTTGAAAATGTAACTATTTTCTCAAAAAGTTCTCTTTTTTGTCAAAAACTACTTTGTTAAAAACATTTTCTTTTTTATTTAAAGGTTCATTTCTTTCGTTAAAAATTTAACTATTCTTATGAAAATATGTTTTATGTGTTGTTGCAAATACATTTTTAAAGAGACAATTAATCCATACCATTTTTGGTTAAAAATGGACTACCCAGGTGGAAATTTAAACCGGGGGCTGGCTAGTTTACAGCTGGAGAGCCCGGCTTTAAGTTGGGAGCTGGCCGGCGAGCCCGACTTTAAGTCGGGTTGTGGTCGGGGTTTCTGGTCGGAATCCGACCAGCATCGTCACACTGCGCTGGCCAGCGTCGAGCCAAAGAGCAGGGTCGGGAGCTGGCCGGGGAGCCCGACCGTGGCCCGGACAAGATGAATTGGTGCGTATAAAGAGCATCAGTCACTGAATTAGGGGATCAATTTGATTATTTTTTACTGCAGAATTGGATCATATTAATATATGAAATTCCACACGTCCAGCACACCGACAACATTAACTATTTTCACGTAATCGTTGAGAGACAAAAAAGGTATTTAAAAAATAAATATTGAATGATTGCGAGTATTTTTACTTTAAACATTAATAGTCCTGTTTATAGTAAATACATATATTACATTTTTAAGCATTATATTACAAATAAAATTTCTAAAGCTACGGGGTATCGAACCTACATATTTATACCTAAATCTAACGCCTAGCAGTCGGGAGTGCTAATCACTGTACTAAACCGACAAGTTGAAACTCGTTGAAAAAACCATCCTCATAAGCTACAGTTCAGAGAAGTTAAAGTACAAAATTCGAGTTCTGTTTTTTTACTTATTTATTCTTATGCAGCGTTATGTAAATATATAATACACACGAACTTTTAGCAGGAATATCAATAAAATACTTTTTAAATAAATAATTTAAATCGGTTACAATTTTTCATCGCGTGCTATTTTTTTCGTTTTAGACTAGTTTACAAATTTGCACAATTACAGGAAATGTAATTTTTTATGAACATTCAAAACTTTTAACCAAGGATCTCAGAAATTTAATCGTGAATCTTGAAAATTTCTCAATAATAAAATTTTCTTAACTTTTGTAAAAAAGACATTCACCCAATATATTTTCATTTTGTTGAAAATTGAACTCTTTGATTGAAAGCTAATATTTTTCGCTTAAAAAATTCAACTTTTTTTAGATAATTCGTCTCTTTGTCTTTAAAATTAAATAATTTCGTTGAAAATGCATGTATTTTGTTTAAAATTTATCTTTTTTTGTAGATCACTAATTTTCTTGGTCGAAAATTCATCTTATTGGTTGAAAATTTAAGAACTTTGTTGAAAATTCATTTTTTCTGTCAAAAATTATTTTTCTTCATCTGAAAATGTAACTATTCTAGGATTGATTAAAAATTAATCGTGTATATTGGTTAAGTTGAAAAATCCTTATTTTTGTATAGAACCTTAATCTTCTTGGTCGAAAATTCACCTTTTCCCTTGAAAATTTATCAATCAACTTTTTATCACAGTTTTTATCTGGAAATTGAACTATTCCATTTTTGGTTGAAACTTTATCCTGTATAATGTATTAGTTAAAACACCAATTGTTTGATAGAAAATTAATTCATTTTGTTAAAATGTAAACTTTTTGGTTGAAAATTCATATATTTTGTTAATTAGTTCGATTTAAATTTTCTTTTAAATGTTCAGATCAATTTTTAACTTTTACGATTACGATTTTTTTTTAATTGAAAGAATTTTGAAATTAAATTTGTTAAATAGAATTTAAGGTATCAAAAATGGAAAAATAGTCGATTTTACAAGATGATTCTGAATCCGTTAAAAATTAAAGAATTAATGGATATTAGTTTTAAAAATTATTTTCAATTATAACTTCAAATATTATTTCAGCCTAAAAAATTATATTTTTAACCCACTTAATTTGAAACTTTTTTATTAAAAAAAGAAAATTGCGTTAATTATTAGCAATATTTGACCGTTTAATTAAAATAAGCCATTATAGAAAACTATTAAAAACTATACAAATTTGAACAGAATGGTTCGAAATAGAAAGCCTTGAATTGTTAAAATTTTAATGAGCTAAATTTTAACTTCGAATGCTACATTTTTAATTAAAGAAAGATTCAAAATTAATTTAAAACTTGAAATTATTTTAAATTATTTGAAACACGATGTAGATTTTTGCAGATTTTTAAAAAAATTAAGCTTTTTAAGAATATTGTAAAGGATCTTAAAAGTATAATAAAAATTTTTGTGATTGCTTAGAAAATTAAAAATGAATTTTTTTTTTGAAAAATTAATTTCAAGTGAATATTTGAAAATTTTTTAAAAATTAAAAAAAATCAGGATAAATTTAAAGCAATTTTTTTAATCCTGTACATTGTATAGAATAAAATTTCAACCAAAAATGGAAGTTTAATGTCCAGGTAAAAACTGTGATCAAAAATTGATTTGAACTAGAAAAAAAAAAGATTTTCAACAAAATTGTTGAATTTTCAAAGGAAAAGGTGAATTTTCGACCAAGAAAATTAATGTTCTATAAAAAAACGATTTTCCAACTGAACCAATATGCACGATTAATGTTTAATCAATCCTAGAATAGTTACATTTTCAGATGAAGAAAAATAATTTTTAACGGAGAAAATAAATTTTCAACAAATTTGTTAACTTGTCAACCAATACGATGAATTTTCGACCAAGAAAATTAATGATCTACAAAGCAAGACAAATTTAAAAAAAAATAGATGAATTTTCAACGAAATTATTTAATTATAAAGTCAAAAAGATGAATTATCTACAAAAAAATGAAATTTTTAAGCGAAAAATATGAGTTTTCAATCAAAGAGTTCAGTTTTCCAGCAAATAGTTAAATTTTCAACTTTAATTAGAAAACTTTGTTTAAAAAACCGTATTTTTTTTAAAAAGTAGTTCAACTCTTAGTGAAATAATCGATTTTCAAACCCAAGAAGATGTAGACTTGATATTTCAACAGAACAATTGCATTTTTAACCAAAAATGATGCATTTTCTACCAAAAAGATTAAATTTTTACCAAACATGAAATACATGAACTTTGAAAGAAATTATTTAATTTTGAAATCAAAAAGAGTATTATCTACAAAAAAGCTGAACTTTTAATCCAAAAACATGATTTTTCTACCAAAATTTTAATTGTCTACCAAACAGTTTAACTTTCTATCAAATTGTTGGCTTTTAACGCCCAAAAGATGCATTTTTTTACAAAACAGTAAAATTTCTAACAAAAAAGGTAATTTTAAACCAAAAAGGGTATAGATTAATTGTCAGTTTAAAAAGTTTAGTTTCAACAACACATAAAACATATTTTTATCGGAATAGTTAAATGTTGAACGAAAGAGATGAACCTTAAAATAAAAATTAAAAAATGTTAACAAAGCAGTTTTTGATAGAAAAATGGACTTTTTACAAAATCGTTACATTTTCAACAATATAATTAATTTTTCAATTAAATAATTGAGTTTTTATCCAAACGAGATGATTTATAATAGTTTTTTTTTATAAAAGGAAGTTAGTAAAGAAATAAGATTTCCCTTCGGGCTAGGAATTTTCTATATGAAACGAAAATTTAAAAAAATAGAAACTGGGATTTAGAAGAAAAGCATTTAAAAATCCCTGTTGCAAGTCGAAATTCGTCACAATTCATAAGATCCTTCTTCAAAAAAAAAGAGAGTGCAAAAGCGGTAAGTATTCTATTGAAAGAGATTTCTATGAGAAAAATATTTAAAATTGACAATTTGAATGATAAAAACTTGTAGTCGAGTAAATTATTTATTGAGAAATGATTAATTTTTAATAAAAATGATGAATTTTCAATTTAAAAAGTAATAGTTTCCAACAGACGAGTTTGTTTTTCCACCAAGTAAATTTGTTTCTGACCCAGCAGCTTAATTTTAATCTAAAGTGATGAATATTTAACTGGAATACTTGAATTTATAACGTAAAAGAAGAATTATTGAATAAGGAGAGTAACTTTCAAAGAAAAAACTCACTTTCTACAAAAAGTATATTTTCTAGCAAAAAGGCAATGTTTTAACAACATACGTGAACTGTCAATGAAACAAATAAATTCTCAATTTAAAGAGACAAATTTACATCCAAGTTGTCGAACTTTGACCTAGAAAAGGTTAATTTTCCATCGGACATAGTGATATATTCTTCTGAAATAGTTAAAATTTTAGTTAAAAAATTGATTGTTAAGAAATTAGTTATATTTTTAAGAAGATATAAATTTTCATTTAATATGAAGAATCTTGCAAAAATAGAATTAATTTTCAACAAAAGAGTTTAGCTTTCAACCGTAAGTAGTTGCATTTTCAATGAAAAATGTAAATTCTTAACGAAAAATGTAAAAAAATGATGTTATCATTTAGAAATATTTCCTGTTCGAAATACTACTTTTACTCTAAAAATGACTTGAAGCACTTTTTTTATTTTCGGAAAAGGAACTTTTAAATTGTGACGAATTTTGAATTGGAACAGGCATTTTCAAACTTCCTTCTTCTAAGTCCTTCTTTAACTTAATTAAAAAAATTGTCGTTCCATGTCAAAAATTCCTTGTTCAAGGGAAAATTGTCTTACTTTACTGAAACTTTCTGTCCTAAAATATAAACGATAATTATTTTCACTCATATTCCCTGCAACCGTAGATAAAGTAAAAATTATTTTTCTAAATTGGAAAAATGACTGAAATATTGAGAACTTGAATTTTGCTGCCATCAGAAGTAAATCCCCGGTTCTTAAATTAGTTCGCGGGTTTTCCCGGTTTCCCGTTAAAGTCGACATCCTGATTATACATAAATTATATATAGATATACATTTTTTAGAAATCGGAAATGTATAGATGAATCAATAAAAAAAGTATATTATAAGCCTAATTATTAATGTTTAAATATTATTGTTACTATTGTTATTAGTGAAGCAATATTATCAATTAATGTTTTAAATTAGCAACAATTACAATTGTTTATAAAATTAATTAATTATATTAGAAAAAAACAATAGGAAAATATGAATACAAATGAAATTATTTTTTAAATACTCATCTTTCTATTTCATTTTCCTAAAATTAAATTACATGCCTTCATGAATGTTTTAGATTACTAATTATAGCTGTTCTTATTGTTACTAAAAACGTTGTTCTTCCGTTTATATTTATAAAAAGTCGCAATTTTGTAATGAATTTTAGTATTTTTCCTATACATAACAATGCAAAGATAGGCCTACCTGATCGGAGCGCCATCAATTTGATTTTTTTAAACTACGGTACCCCTCCGGAGGCTAAAATAACAACTACCACATACACGTAGACGTTGGACAGCACTCCTAGCCTTGGGATTGGCGATAGCATCACTCATCTAAAGGGCATTTTCCCAGAGTAGGAAGCTTCTAAGCCGGTTAGGATAGTCCCTTGGATTGTCGAATTTGGCCTTCATCTTTCTCTTTATCTATTCCATGCCCTCGTCGATGATACAACGGTGGTTGCTCGGAACGGCCCAAGAAGGAAAGGTAGCGTAGTTGAGCCTCAACCAGTCTAACATTCCCTGATGATGGATGTTGCATTCAGGGCATTCTGGGCAAAACAATCATAGGTCGTTGGAGCATCCTGTGCACCATCCCGGAGCATACTCGTGTTCTTATGTGGAAAGATGCAGTTATCGGTGTAGAAATCCTCTGCTCCGCACACTCGGCAGATTCCGGCTCTATGTGGCAGCTTGAAATTCTTTAAGTGGTGCTCCCTGGACCTGCAGTTGATACAACCGGAAACCTGTTGCTTTCCGACACGTGAAACAAAGGTCTGAGTTCCGCGGTCGACTTTGGTGGCCTCCAGCTTCCTGACAAGTATCTCTGCTCTTTGTTTATGATATCCTTGAGTAGAGACTAGCTGACGATTCGACAATCCGCCAAGTCAAGGGGCTGGTCTTCGCCCTGCGGGTTGACGAGGTGTAGAACAGCCAGTTCCCCAAGAACGTCATCAAAGCTGGGGATCCTGTCGAAGGATAGGGGTTTTATTATGACTGACGGAGCAACCATTTCCTTAGGGTAATCGATCGATTTAAACTCCCGCCTATATGTCTCAGATGTCTTGATTTGACATTTAGTGTTCCGATTGCTATTTTGCTTGACATTTTCAGCCAAGGCTTGGACGCTGACATTCGTGTTGGCTTCGTGAGTTTGAGTTTTGGAGGTGGTAGGTTCTTGATTTCCTCCAAAAGCTTCCTGGCTTCCTCGCTGCGCGTCGTCGAGTACGCCCCTGAGATGACAGAATCATCTTTTGTCGAATCTTCGGCGTGGGCGAATTCGCTGGCTTCATTCAATGTTTTATCGACTGGCAGGAAACGGTACTGTTCAGTCGAAATTTCGATCCTCAACGACAACAGTTTTTTCTCGATTTCGGCTTGCTAGTCCCACAATCTCTTAAGCTGATCTGAAACAGGTGGCGGGTTTGAGGATCGACCCCAGCTTGATGCTGTCGAATCCCCTATCTCGTTGATGATGAGCACTGTCGAATCAAGATCAGCAACGTGGTTCTCAGAGTTGTCGCCTGGACGTTAAAAACACAATCTACTCAGCATGCAAGTTTCGACGTACGATTTTAAAATCTAAAACGCTGTACTTTCCCACTACTTTACCAGTACCATCTGTTAATTTCACCGTCACTGGTCCACATATATAACTGACTACAAATGTACATGCTAACCTTGAGGAATATGCCACGGCCTTATTACTTAATTTTTTATTTCGGTAATAGACTTCACTTCCCATTTTAATTTCCATCGACTTGACTCTTCCTGAATTAACCTTGGCCAAACGTTCGTCGGGGCTTTGCTTAGATTGACGTTCTATTTTATGACGAAATTCGTCAATTTTATACATTCGTTTTACCCAATAATCAACAGAATAGTTGGTTCTGACATCTTTTTCCTTTTCAGGGGGTTCTGATACATGCCTAATAACGGCCTCGCGACCATGGTTCAGAAAGAAAGGGGATATTCTTCTTCCCGAATGTGGTATGGTATTATAAGCTTATTGAATTTTCGACAAATTCTCGTCCCACTTTTTATGGCTGTTATTGATGAACGCGGATATAATTGGTTTTATTGTTCTCTTTACGCTTTCGACTGAATTACTTTGAGAGAGAGCCAAGGGGGTCGTTATATATTTCACTCCACTTGCCGACAATAAGACCCTAACGTCCTTATTAACGTATTCAGTTCCATTATCTGTGATGATGGATCTTGGAGTACCCCAGCGGTCGAAAATAGTTTTGGGTGCTCTGAAAACATATTTGCCAGTTCTTCAACGGACCGGAAACAATTCGACAAATTCAGTGTACTAATCCTGAACAACAACTCTATTAGAACTCCCCTTTTAGTTCGCGTTTGTGAGACCAATTTCGCAATACCTTCTAAATAGCATCTTAGTTTCTCGGCGGACCAAACTACTGCTAGGCACTCTTTTTCAGTAGTTGTATAATACAACTCTATCCCGTTTCCGGATCTTTTGGACCAGAATTGCACTTTACTCCAAATTGCTAGCAGCGGTGTAAAAAATTAAGGGTTGTCCAGGAATTAGGATCTATAGTCGGAGGGCCTCGACAAGAGCTTTCTTGACATCGTCCAATGCTTTTTGTTCACCATTGGTCCACCTTCAGGGAACTTTTGGACTTGTCAATTTATTCAAAGGGCCCTGAATTCTGGCTATATTTTTTTAATGTCTATGATACCAGTTCACAAGACCATTAAACTGTCGCAATGCGGAAAATTCGACTTCTTTCTAGGCAAAGCTACTCTTTTCGCGATTCAAGACCATTTTAGCCTTTCTGAAAATTTCGAACACTAACGACAAAATGGAAATATTTTTTTGGTCATTTCCTTTCGGAGATCAGCTCTTGATATTTCCTTTTCAGAAGTTCTATTAATTGCTGAAATTTCTAAGGTGCGCTGACTTAGCCGTAAATCATCCTATTCCACTCCAGCAATCGTTTCCCCTCCACTGGAAATTCCATATACTTTCAACTCCCTTTATCCATAGGGATTCGGTGAAACGCTTCACTCATGCCAAGAGTCGAAATTATCTTGGCCTAATGGAGTTGAGACAAAATAGATCTCATGTTGTGAAGAGGATAGGCTGACTTGATCGTTTTTTGGTTAAGGGGTCGATGATTTATACAGAACCTAAGTCCGTTGTTTGCTTTAGCACAGACATGCTCAGTCTGTGGAAATTCCCGCCAGGAACAGATGTTTTGCGCTTACCACTGTTTCGTCTGGAGGGCGAGAGCATCTGCCACCACTCTCGCTCTTCAGCTGAAATATTGGTAAGCGCAAAACATCTGTTTCTGGCCGGAATTTTTCCAGGCTGGGCATGCCTGCTTTAGGATAAACTACTGGCGGTCATGCCCATTCGCTATTTCTCCACGAAACATAACCCTTTTGCAACAGACGATTGACCTCTTCACTGATATATTTGAGTATTATCTCACTTTGACGATGCGGCTTTGTCTAGAAACTTTCTCAAACGTTCGGTTTCGTCAACCAAGAGCGTTTGAAATTCATTTAGCGTCGTGGAATTGTGCAACAATAGCTAATAGTATTTACTGCTACTCAACATCCAAGTTTGTGAGAACGAATCCACCAGCACCTTAAAATTCGACCAAAAGTCCATTCCGAGAATTACATCTCCCAACAAATCTGGCATGCTTCTGAACGATTGGGGTTCATAGGCATCACCTTTGTCAATAACAAATCCCACTTCGCCGAATGCTTTGACAACCGACTTACCTCCCAGGCAGACGCTTGCACGAGATATCAGATTAGCCTTTAACTGCTGATTCTAGAATTGTTTGACGCGTTCGTAAGTAGACTCGCTAAGGTATGACCTCCGAACACCACTGTCGATAATGCCTTGCCTTTTCTCACGAAAATATCAATTTCGACAGGTATTTTTATTGACTTCTTTGGTTCCTTAATCTCGTTACCAGGACGAGATATTTTCGTTCCTCTTCATCATAAGATTCTTCCGAATTACTCGAAACCTCATTCAGCAAACGTAACTCGAGCGGGTTAGGGTCACTGAAGTCCTTTCCGTTAGCGCCACAGTCAACCTTGCCAAATTTTTAGATTGGTTGATATTGAAAATCTTTTGAACGTTGACCACCTCTGCGGACGAAGAAGGATTTTGAATATCCTCAGTTTTGTCCTTGGTTTCAGTAATCTGAGGTGTATTTACTGAGAGCTTTTGGCGTTTCCCTGTTGTATTGAGCAATTCATGTCATAGTGGCCTATTTCATGACAAAGACAACAAACTATTTGCAGTTCTGACGTACAATAACGTAAGGAATGTCCTAAATTCGCACAGTTAAAGAAAAACAGTTTAGACCGATCGAAAGGTGGTCTTGCTCCTTCCGATTTAGTTTGTACGTCGACGGGGGGGCCGGACGTCAATTTTATTTGTTTTTTTCGATTGACTTGACCTGCCTTGGAACTTGAAGAAACTGTGATCAAGTCTCTGTCGCGTCATTGTTTTGGAATTTTGAACTTCAAGTCCTTTTTTATGGTTCGCGGTCACCTTTTGTTGAAAGGCATGAAAGTCTGCTACTTAATCATTCTCGGAATTCTCATCACTTGACCTCAGCTCGTTCTGCATTGAACATTCGTTATAATTCGTCAACTGAGTCGAACTGGCCTTAAACATAGTTCAAGTCTGTTCGATTAAACCTCGGACGCGCCTTTTGCGAGTCATTATTTCGCTTTAGTTATCCTCACGCCAGGAGAACAAGGAACCCGTCCTCCGCGTAGTCGACCCACTGGACACCCGACCGGGCAGCGTAAGACCACTGGAATCGTTTGACCGTTGACAAACACGACTTATGCTGCGATTATCTTCTAGAATATTTCGGCAGTTGTTTTCTTCACTACCCGTCATTTCACTATAACGCTGTTCCGAGACGAAAATCTCTTTGTCGACTATTTGCCCATTGGCATTTCGTTCGCCGAGTGCAACCCTAATTAGTCGAGGTACAATGTTTTGACTATCTAAACCGGAATCATTCACGTTTATATTATCTGAAAAGATACTGTCGCAAAGAAATCGAGAATCCACGGTTGAGACTCTCGACTGAAACCTTGGTCCCTTATTATCAAAACGCACGTGCCTGTGTTTCCTTTACACCGAACCCATTTCTTCCCTTTCGGTCGGCGGGTCATGCCTCGGCCCAAGTCTGGAAGTCCCGGTTGCGTCACGAATTCCGCCGAATTGAGCAAAAGCTCCCGAATCTGAATGAGGGTTCATCAGAAGCGGATTTAAATCCCGACGAAGATGATCCTGAATGACGTCCGAGTTTGATTCGTCATCCGCGAAATAATTAGGATAATTTTCATTTACTTGTAAGCTTGGAAAAATTCCTCTCTCTTCAGATCTTTGACTGCGTGGAATATGAGAGTGGGAATCGTCACGATTGACGATATGACGTTGATCAATCTGACCGTGGCTGGGCGACAATAACAATCACTAACAATGTGCTTTGGTGTGATATTACCTCGTCGAATCGTGTGGTCAAAATTTCTAATTTTCGTTCTAATACGCTATAATTCTGATCTTGACTGGCTGTAACTGACATGGATCGAGTAGGGGTCGTCGTGTGTGAACCCCTTCCTCTTCCTGCACCCGATGAGAAATCGGTGTTAGTGGTGTCAATTGGTTCAATATTGGGCGGGGCCTGGACTTTTATGTCTGTCTCGGTAATATTGCGGTCAATCACCGTGTCGTTGTTATCTTCTGTATTTGTTTCGTCGGATGGCATCAACGCGCCTTCCTCGATAGCTCTTTGAGATTGAGCTCTATTATAATTTTTCTTGGGAGGTGAATGGAACATTACCGGTCAAAAATAATCTCAACACTGAAATAAGTTTAATCCAATATTTGGTAAGTGGAACCAAATTTAATTGTATTCCAATTGAAATTATTACGGGCCCTTGAGTAAGCTCATCAATTGCTAAATTCAATTAAAACAGGGAAATTATTAATCCGGAATAATCGACCACAAAAAAATCAATTCACAGTCAAAAGGTAGATTGCGACCTACTCTAATCGACAAAGTTGAGTCTTATTTTTAATTCAATTCATCAGAAATATATCTGATATAATGTCAAATTTAATATAATCAATTTCAAAATAATCAGAACAAGATCTGAAGCTACTTTGAGTTGCATCGAATAAGGAATTGGGAATCAGACAGTAATCAGAGCGCAACTTAACATAGAAAAACTTTTCGAAGTTTTAATTTAGTAAGCTATTCAATTTCCGATTAATTAGAAATAGTTTGTTCAATAATCACAGCAAGATCTAATCATTTGACTCCACCAACATTTATTGATTTGAAATGCCAAGGCAAGACATCACAACCTTAGCTTAACATTCAAATTTTAATTCATTTATTGTTGTTATCTGTCCGGGCAAGACCTAAATAACTGACATATAATCAGCATTATTTTCAAACAACTCGCGAAATATTAGAGCAAGACCTAAGCTTCCTCAAAATTGGCACACTTATTTCGCGTGAGTAATATTTTTACTCGTTTGAGTCATCTTATATAACATATATGTGACTTAAATTATTTGGAAATTTTAGCGTGTTATTCGACGAACAAGGTTTTAAATTATTATGCTTCCGTGCAATAACAAGCACAAGATCTTTGTTATACGATATATGACAGATATTTGACAGATAAGCAGTCAGTGATTTCTAACTTTTGAATTCTATTATATTTTTGTCAGAAATTTGTAGCGAGATCTAAATTATCTGACGACATATTCGACATAATTCATTTAAGTTTCAGTAATCAAATAACGTGGGCGAGGTAATTAATTTGATCTCACTCAATTGAAATCTTAGGTTATCAGATTAACAGATATAAGCTCAAAGTCTCAGATAACAGAATTCCAGTATAATATTTCTACATCGGTAAGATCCCTTTTATTACAAGCTATTAATAGTAATTGGAATGGAAATTAGTATCTAGTCAGCATTTAATTCTGAAACAGGTTTTTAATAATAAATAAGCAAAATACTAATTACCTTTTCAGAATTAATCCTTCACTAACTGCGAAGGTTCGATAATTTTTATTTTATAGTAAATAATATGTTTTTGTCGGACGCTAGCTCAGTCGAATCCCGACCGGCAACAATTTAATATAGTTTTATTCCTTTCGATTTCACGTCGGAGAACAATAATTGGTTTAATAAGGTCCAAGGATAATTATGAGCTTCGTCGAATTAATATGGTGTAAAATTCCCGCAGACTGACTTCCCGTCAGAACTACTATACAATTTTATCCTCACGGTCGGGTGTTCAACGAAAGAGTGGATCGCTTTCGACCAACCTCGTGTTCAAAGTATCGGCGACGCTACTGCGCATGACTCACACTAGGGTCCTCAGGCCGCATGTTCGACGTTTAAGCCGCAGGACAGTCAGATATCTGACGTATCGACAATATTCAAATTTGATTTTAAAGTTATAAAAGACGTCAAAACAAAATTCTCATTTTTACATCTACCGTTATATATTTTAAGTAATGTTAATTATTCTATAGCGTAGTTATTTTTCGGTTACAATATTAATCCATATTATTAAATTTCAATGCACATTTACTAATTTTTATTGAAAAATAAAATTTATGAGTTACTATTACATTAATTACCTTAGAATTTGGAAAAATTTGAGATTAGAATTGGAGGTTTTAATAAACTACTTTGAACAACTTTTTTAAAATAAATAATTAATTTAACCACAAGCATGTACCTTATAAACAATATTTTTAATATCTCACTAACAAAAAACTGCGTCATTTAATTATAAACGCGGCTAAAAAGTTCTGAATTTTATTCCTAAACGTATTAAAAATGTGCAAAAGCATTACTTTTTATATTAGTGCAGAAAATTTCAATAATAGAATGCTGTAAAAGTTATGCGGAAAGTTTTAAAATAAAAAAAAATGAAGAATTTTCTGGCAGTTCATTCACAGATTCTTATGAGTGGTAACAAATTCAAAAGAACTTAAAAAATGATAGAACATTTTTATTTTTATAATTTATGTGAGAATATACAAGATACTCAACGATATTTATTATTGTGTATTATTTATTATTATTATTGTCGATATCATAATGGGCGGTTTACCTTAATTACTGAATAGGCTGAAATAAACAGACAGGCGTATTTTCGTGGGAAATAGCCCAGCTATTTAAACGGCAAGCACCTGTTTTTGACAGAGGGTCAGATTCTTTCCTGACAGACATTGCTTTTTTAGTGTTATTACAGATAACATAAAATATTTTGATGCGACATCAGATCGCAAACATTATATTACGTCTTTGATTTCTTTCAAATTAACGGAAAAGAGGATTTAACCTTATATTGCGAACCATATAACACCCTGTGATTGTGCGGCGGGAACCTACTGGAGTTTCAGTGACTTCCTCTTTAGTCAATGGAGTAACCTTGCCAGTTGTTATGCTTATTTTCGCCCGTTTTTTACCGTGAGTGATTTTATTAGATGTATAAAATCCAACAAGAGAAACAGGAGTCTTCAATATAGCAAACACGTCGCCACCGGATGTTGATAAGACAATTTGTTCTTGGGTTGGCATAGGGGCATAAATACGCTCTCCTATTAGCATCTCAAGTGGTTTATTTGCAGGGAAATTGTATCTCCGAAGTTCAAATATCCGTTGCGGATTATTGAAGGGAATGATGCGAATAAATGTTAGTTGATCAAGTCCATATCCAAGTCCGTTAAAAGAAGGAAGCCTTGTAGGAATAACCATGGTCCTGGCAAGAGAAGACCTTGACCTGACATGAAGAGAAGGCTCGGCAGAAGGGGACCTGGAACTGGCATGAGTAAGAAGTTCGGCAGATGAAAGATGCCTCCCAGGTGAATTGTATTCTTCTTCAGAAGGAAAAGATCTTTTACGAGAAATTCCAGGGATAGGTTCGCCATTTGGTAAACAATCAAACTGTAAACTTAACTCTGTAACAAGAAAGAAGGGATAATCATTTTTTTTTGCTACGCTGCTATTTCATGAGCCACATGTTGCAATATTCCAAAGCGAGTTTATATTTCGTAACCAGATATTGTAATTAGACATTTAGTAAAGTAGCCAAATATTTCATGAACTTTTCCAGCATATAAAGGTCACTTGGCTATACAGTAATTAGCTATACGAAACATGTGACCAAAAGTCGTGGAAGTTGAGGAAGTTCTGAAAGAAAAGTATCGTGGATTGCAATAAACGAGGTTTTTAATAAATGAGATGTGCAATAAACGATGTTTGACTATAATTTTAAAATTCTTATATTTCGTTCATACAAGTAACAGAGAAGCACAAGGAAATTTTTTCAATCAACTTATTTAGTGACCCTCATGAATTTGTTTTTGATGATATTTGAAAAAAAGGAACGGGACGTGAAATTGGATTCGCACATTGCTGCGACTCTCGAAATTGAATCTTTTTGATAATACGGGGATGGTAAACGGATTTGGGCTGCAGCACTACGATAGTTGTCGAACGCTTAAAAATATTGTTTTAAATTATATTCATAATGTATTCACCAATATAAATGAGGATGATTGAGAAGGTGAGAACCAAAGTATAAACGAATCTCATTGTTTTCAGCAGAGAACAGACTAATTATTATAACAATAAGAAGACAAAAACGTAGATTTTATGTTTTATTAATCTCTTATTCGTTCTCGCCTACAATATATACGTTAATCTTATCATTTAAACATATTTGTATTTAATTAGCCAGTTTCAAGCAAGAAAATTTAATTTCTTAATTCTTTAAAAGTGATATAAAAATTCATATACACTATGGTTGGAGATTATCTGCAAACTAATACATTTTGTTGAGGCCTATAGCAAATATGCTAAGTTTTAAGAAAATAATATTTCGGACGACGAAATGAGAGATGTTCAACAAAAATCATGAATCTTTAACTGGGAGCTAAATTTTCAGTTGAAATATTAATTTTCAAGCAAAAGAGATTGATTTTTTAATCGAGTAGTTTAATTTTTGGCCAAAAAAATTAATTTTCGACTAAAATGAATGAAATAAATGTTTTAATTGTTTGAAAAGAAGATTAATTTTTAACTAGCAGATCAAAACCAAGACATTTTTTTAATTTCAATAGTATCAGGTGTATACATATGAAACCGGTATTGCCATCTAGCGGCCAGTAGACACACTTGTAGGCACTGTCGGAACTTACCATTTGTGCTAATTGGCGTATTGTCAT
>NC_046657.1:46897116-46900427 GCF_010883055.1 Belonocnema kinseyi
CTCTGTAACTCAATGAATTTCAATTTGTCCATTTTCTTAGTAGACATTTTTCATAGTAAAAAAGTCAAGCTTTCTTTTGAGACTATTTAAAAAAAATCGTAGGTGCCTAAATTGCGAAAAAAGTTAGATAAACAATGGTTTTATTGAAAAAATTGTTTAAACAATTTTTTTGTTATAAATAATATAATAGGATGAAAGCGTGTAAAAAGCACTTTCCAAAACCCTCATAAAGATTTTAAATCGCGTAATTAGAAAGGAAGTTACAGGCGTTTGAAACTACCCCTGCAGGCATTGGGGTTGAAAATTCAACCCCCCCTCACTTGGGGAGGGTTGGTAATCCTGGTCTATAAGTTTGTGGAATAACTACTGTTGGGTAGGCGAACATATTCCCAGAATTTAGAGACAATCGAAAAACATGACTTTTTGAGTTGGGGCAGTTGAGGAATAATGCCCCATATGTTCCTATATATAGGGTCCTATATCTGGTCCTCTACAGTACCCTGTATAGTTTCCTATGTAGGATCCTATGTAGGTTCTTATATAGGAAGCTATATTGGAATTTTGAGTAGGGCATTCCTGTGGCTTGCATCGTTTGTACACAAATTTAATTTTCTTTAGTTTCAATGTTGTATTTCACCAAAATAATAAACGGGCAGATTTTTTTTGTCTCTTATATCCGTTTTCCAATAATTGAATGATGTTATTTTTAATCTTTTTTCTACGATTGAAAGAAAATCTACTCGTCATATCTAAGAATGATTAATAACAAATTTATAGGTCCTTTTAGGCAAACAACTTTTCTCTGTTGATTTTAGTTCGTACCTTGTGTCGTGTTTTACAAAATATTAAATTTTTTTATTTTCATTGTTTGTTTTTTCGATTAAAGCAAAAACTTCATGTCCTGTCAAAAATTATTCATGAAAAATTTGAAAGAGTTTTCGGTATTTTTTGAAAGAGTAACTTTTGATTCTTTTTTTCATAGCTTGTGTTATTTGTCAAAAACTTAATTTATTTATTTTTATTGCTTTTAATGAATAAAACCAAAACTGTGTTTTATATCAAAAATTGTTATTAAAAAATTGTAGCTCTTTATTGGGTAAACAAGTTTGGTCTCATTATTTTTTTCACGTAGCTTGGTCATTTTTAGAAACAAAAATTACAAATTTTAATTTTCAGTTAAGAAAATCAATTTTCAAAAAAAAAATCCCTCAAATCAGTTTGAAGCTATCTGTATCGCCAATATAAATGAGTCTAATTGAATTGCATTACATTACAAACTCGAAGTTTCAAACACGTTTAAAAATTTTATATTTTATCGCAGAAATTAGGAATAATAATTTCCTGTAATATGAAAAGTGAATTATTCTATAAACATTCTAAACTAAATAATCGCAGATAGATTAGATAAGAGGGCACCCTGTTGGGTTCGAGCTTTGTTTTCTGATCTGTGAAGAGGAAGAGAAAAGGTGTTCTTCAAAATTAAGTGACGTAGTTTTTGAACGGATAATTTTATTTATATTTTGTATTCCCGCAAGGGAGCCATGTCCATACATGTAAAATACGGTAATTACAATTACAAATCGAAGGTTTAAAAAACACAACAACAAAGAGAAAGAGGGGTCAACTGAAAATACCTGTACAGGAACCTCTGAGGATCCGGGACATGGTTCCTGGACGCAATCCTGCACAGGTAATCTTGAAAGTTCCAGCGCAGGAATTTGGCAAAGGAAACTGCACATAATCCTGCAAATGAAACTGTATCGATTGAAGATTCTTTGAATGGTCGAGTATAGGTCCCTGTACAGGATCTTTTACAAAGTAATTTTAAGCGTGGGTTGCTGTACAGAACCTGTGCAGTAATTGGGAGAAGAAAATTGTACATGATCCTGCAATCGAACCTGCACCGACAAAGAAGCCTTTGAATGATCGGCTGTAGGATACTGTACAGGTTTCTTTGCAAAGTAAATTGAGGCGCAGGTTCCTATACAGTAATACCTATGGGATCCTTTATAGGTAGCCAGCGTGAAAACTGATGTCGCACACAGCTATAAACTTGCTTTTTTTATACCCTTGAAGTTCGAACCTAATCCCGACCCTGAGCAAGTTCCTGCACACAAATTCGTGTCTGAAGTCACTGTCTAAAGAAACCTGTACATCGACTAATACCTGTACAGATACCTTCAATATTACTTGTACAGGTTCGTGTGCAGGTTCGTATCCAGGAACATGTCCAGAAACTTTCGAGGATTCTGTACAGAAATTTTTCGTAGTAAACAATAATTTACGGTATGTATAGGTTCAAAAATGATAAAAGTTTGAAAATAGAATTATTCAACTAGCTCGGCCCAGCGGATCCAGATTTTTGGTATGGATTTGTCGAAGAACCAACCATTCAGATCATCATCATCCAAGACTGGCTCAGTCAAGTTGTCAATCAGATTTTGGATCTGTACCTTAACTCTTCCATACGCATTTTTTATATCCTTTCTTTGAGCCAAAATTGGATATAAATAATTAAACTTCATTACGCCAATGATGTAATTATCCTTTGTCCCTACTCTGTGAAAGCCTGCTTCTAAAGGCACGAATGAATGTGATAAACCTTCGTAATGACGAATATTGAAGATAATGGGAGTAGGATGAACTGCATCTTCTTTATGTTTCCTAACCAATTCTGCATATGAAAATATATTCAATTAATACAATTACGAAAATAAACAATGATGTAAAGCACACATTTTATTTTACAACAAAAAAAATCAATTTTCATTAGGTAGATTCCAGGTCGGACTTACGAAAAGGAGACCTTCACGTTACTGATTTTTTAAACATTTTTTTCTAATGAATTATTGTTTAATTTTTAGTTCTGCTTTAAGTTTACGTCTTTTATGGATACAGACATTTCTTACATGATTATTATTTTTTTATTAAAAATTTTGATTTCAATGAACACTTTCTTCCCAAAAATTGCTATCTTGATTTTATTTTCATATGACTCTTCTTTATTTTATTCTTTGAATGTCATTGTATAGAAGCATATAATAAAACTTATGAACTGTACAAAAATCAAGTCCAAATTTTGTTTTAAATCCCCACGTATCTTTAAATTTTCGCTTTTAAAAATCGTATTGTAGCAGAAAAACTTTAAGTTAATTATATCGGTTTTATAATCGGTTTTATAGATACATAAAAGTGATTACTGTGGAATGGGATGAAATGAAATCGTATAGGATGGGGTGGGATGAGGTGGTATATGATGGGATGGCATGGGATAGGATGGGATGGGATGGGATGGGATGGGATGGGATGGG